>NC_022021.1:27332001-27334676 GCF_000317375.1 Microtus ochrogaster | reverse complement strand
TAGAAATGGGCCAAGCAGTGTTTAAAAGAATACAGTGTCCGTGTTGTTATTTCGGGCATAAGCTAGCCATGTAGGTGGCCAGGGTGCTGGGGACTCAGCCCCGCCGCTCCTATTACAACATGTCACAATATTCTATTGTCCCCTGGCCACACACAGAAACTACAATGCAGCTCGAGGTCATATCACCCAAAATGCTCTCTCCATACAATTCTGACTTTCTTTCCCCTTTCCAATAGCAGGAGGCAGGGGTAAGGATGGCACGATGTTAGGGAGGGCATCAGAAGATTACGAATGGAAAAAAAAAACAGGGCAATTAAAAGTTTTAATACACCAGGGATAGACCAAGCACGGAAATAATTAGCACTACTATTTCAAGATGTGACTTTTCTAGATCTATGTAACTGCTGAAAAAATATATATACATGCCCAATTTAAAGCAATTAAATATCCCTTTCTCCGGCAAACTGCTCCTTTTTAAGTAACTAAGTTACTTGGCAATCTCCTTCGTTTACAGTTCCTGTGCCTCTTCACTCTCTAGTCATTATGAGAAACACATGAAATTATACTGGATTCGGAGCAAGATTACTAAAATCTCTGCAACAAGTCTTGTTTTGATACCCTAGTACAGCAGTCATTTCACCAAATATTATTTACTATTTGATAGGGCTAAGCAGGGTCTCTGGGATTGACATGAAACATGATTTTAAGATAAATGTCTCTTGCATATTTATTTGTTTATGTGTGTTGGGAGTGTGTGTTCATGTGCATGCTACAGCACATGTGTGGTGACCAAAGAAGAAAATACTGGAGTCAGTCTTCTTGTTCTTTCATGTGGGTTCCAAAGATGGAATTCAGGCATGTCAGCAAGTCAAGTGCCTCCATCCACTGAGTGATCTGGCCAGCCTTCAGGATATTAATTTCAAATCATCCACCTCATTGGTAGGTGATATGCTTAAATTCTGAGATAGAAAACAGTCATTTCAGTGTAGGAAATAACCAAAGTACAGCTACCCCACTTTAGTCTCTTATTTCCAGGTTGCATCTCTTTAGATTTAAGTTTGCTAAACTTACAGAGCCCCTTGAACTTGCACAATATCCTCTGTGAATAACATATGAATGAAGAGGAGGCCAATAAGCACTACAGTAATGGGAGAAAAATCATTTATGAGTTAGCTTGGAATGGGAGCAATTATATACTCATCGTCACAAGTATGCAATTATTTCACAGTATGCTTCAAATCTCTCAATCCAATTCGGCATTACTTTCAAAGGCTAAATAAGCCCAAGCTTAACATATAATCAGTCTTCAACATTTAAGGAGGAAAACATTTGTTACTAACTTCCCCCAATACTATCTTAAATATTGAATGACTTGCTAGTAAAATTCTACTTTTCAGCCAGGTGTGATGGTGCATGCCTTTAATCCTAGCATTCGGGAGGCAGGTGATCTCTGTGAGTTTAAGGCCAGCCTGTCTACAACTCCAGGACAACCAGAGCTGTTATGTAGACAAAAACTCTATCTCAAAAATCAAAACAAAAGAAGATTTCAGTTCTCAAATTTGTTTTGATTTTTAAAATTGCCTCAAGCCTGCTGTAGTGGCACAAGCTGACATTAAGAAAACCACTAACCATCCAAATTCTTCAGCATATTGGAGTATAAACTGGAAGCCATTTAAGGTAAGTCTTTAAAACCCAAGTCCATTTGATACTTCTTAAAGTATCTGTTACTATATTCGTCTAACTCCGTAAACAGGGTACACTTAAGGTATCAGCATATCCTCTCTGTTCTGTCAACTTCATCCTTACTAGGTGCAGGGCATGGTGCATGAGTCCAGACGTTAGACTCACAGGGACATGAAGTATGCACTTATGTTTGGCTTCCTTGGTGACCCATTACACTGAACATGTTATTTTTAGCTGTCACACATAAATATTTCCTATTTACTTTAGCATCTACATAATCCTTATATGCCATTCAGTGTACAGATACAACTTTCAGGGGGCAGGTCAGTTTAACCTGGCTGCACTAACAAAAAAAGTACAATGATATCAAAACACTGGATGATTCAAAAAGCTTAGCAGTTACCTTTCGATCATCTATATATTTGTTACCTAATAAACATTTTAATCTGTTTGCTTTCTTCCACTATTCTGAGAGTATTTGCTCAGGAAATAAAATTGTGTTCCCCTCAAGAAAAACCTACTAGAGGAGAAAAGAAGAACACGCAATCTTCCCAAACTACACATAAAAATAAATATTAAGAATATAGATTTAGCACTCTCAAATCATCATTGTTTTAAGTGCAGGTAAGAGCAGACCATAATTAGATGGGATAGAGACACAGGCATGCAAAGCATTCACTTACCCATTGTGCTTTGCACAGCACAATTTTCTAGAGCTTGGGACCTGGGAGGCAGGGAGCAAGTCATAGCAGTGGGTCACTTGACTGTAAGATACATTTAAAGGCTACGGAACACCACCACTCCAATACACATTCACTACGATTTATGGGAATATATCTCACCACGACTTTAACAAGGTTCTGAGTGCCTTCTTCTTAACCTTTCTTTTTTTTTCTTTTTTTAAATTTATTTGTTTATTAAAGATTTCTGCCTCCTCCCCGCCACTGCCTCCCATTTCCCTCCCACAATCAAGTCCCCCTCCCTCACCAGCC
>NC_022021.1:27328456-27331518 GCF_000317375.1 Microtus ochrogaster | reverse complement strand
CTCAATGTCCTTTATTTATGGCTAGAAACCAAATATGAGTGAGTACATCCCATGTTCCTCTTTTTGGATCTGGCTTACCTCACTCAGGATAGTGTTTTCTATTTCCATCCATTTGCATGCAAAATTCAAGAAGTCAACCTTTCAACAGCTGATAGTGATTGGTGCTGTATGCAAAAAGTATTACGCATTGCACAGGTAAGGTAACTGAAACCCAGAGGTTAAGCAGCCGGCCAAAACCAGTCTCACATTCAGAGTAGAACTGAATTCTACAGACCCCACCTTCAGTTTTCAGCCCCTTCAAATGAAACACTCACAGATTATAACCTTCCTATTACCTCATGGCCTCTTCTGAAGGTTCCTATCCATGATATGCAGTCTTACCACATTGTCTTGGAATGCTCAAATCTTTAACTCTCCATTTAAGAGATGAGGAAACAGTTCAGTAGTGACATGTTTAGCATGTGTAAGCTCCTATACTTAATCCTAATGTACACTTTCTGTGTGTGCATGTGCATTCGTATGTTTCCATTCTCCCAACATCTTATACAAAAAGTAATCAAATCATAAACTCAGAGTAACAACCACTAGACACACACTCCAGCATTTGGTAGCTGGATCAACCACATGAAAATTAAAACCCAACTAATCTCATAACTGTCCCTTCCAGAAAGATGTTTCTATTTTATAGCACTATCGATTTGGTTGCCCCAAAGGACTGCAAACTTCAAAGCATTATTTTTCTCTATCCTCTTTAACAATATACTATTCTTTTTGCTCATTTCCGTCTCCATTCTTTCACTTCAGGGAACAAGGTCGATGATAAAGTTCTTGGCTAGCATGTGTGCAAGATCCTTCAGTTCTATCCCTTAACCTTAAAGAATTAGGATTTTTATTGATAAAGTATTGGGAGTGTATTCCTATGTAAAGGAATCTACGTAAGTAAATATAAAATTGCATGCCACACTTAAGGAACAGCATTCCTCTCTGACTCAGCAAGTGTTCTCAAATAGGGACACAGTTTCCAAGAAGAAAGAACAGGAATGGAAGGAGAGTCGATGCTTTAGACCAGTAAACTAACCCTTTATTTCCTATGAGAAGAGTTCTGTGTATGAAAAAATGTGTACACACACAAGCTGTACAAATAGGCAGATATATCGACCACAACATCTGTAGTAGCACATAAGACAATACATAAATTATAAAGGGTCTTGGAAGCCAAGCTAAGGAATTTGGACTTTATTCTGTATGCCAAAGTAGATCTTGTTTGTCTATTGTTTAAGTGAATGACAAAATCAAATCTGGATTTACAAGAAAATGACTCTGGTTGTAGTACAGCGGGGGGGGGGGGATGTAAAACCAGAAATAAGGTCTTCTTGTTACTCACCAGGGAACAGACTATCAAATAGGTATCAAAGGCAACCTGAAGCAGTTTGTCAACAGGACTAAATGGTCTACAGTTTCAAAAAATGAAAATAATGGTTCTGAAAAGTCAGAAAGTAGATACACTTTCAGGTATAAAGTTTTAGACATTCTAACTTTAAAATGATTATTAGAGACATGGCACTCACTGGCCCTATGACACTGGTTGAAGTCTCATTGGTTTAGAATTTCAAAGCTTTTATTCTTTTGATTAGGATGAACATAGCAAACAGTAAGTTAGAACAACATTTTTACTACAGTAGAACGTAGAACTTCAGACACCAGTGAGTTTTCTAAAGGATACTCACATCCATTGAGAAAGCATTATCAATAGGGGAGAGCCAATGTAGTGAAGACACTGTAGAATGAAACTATCCCATCTGCAGTCTTCAGCAAAGTAACTTTTCCAATCTTCAGCCTTGGCCCATGCCCACTCTAGTAGGCTACCCATATGAAGGTAGAGCAAATGTTTGCTAAGCATATGAAAACTGAATTGACAAGATGGAAGAAAAAAAAAGTAAAGGAAAATAGTTCCCCACAGCCTCCTGAAGGAACTCTGATCAGGAGTATAGCCACTCCTGGAAAGAAACAGATGCTATGCAGTTTGACTCTAGGCAAGAAGTCTGAAGTGATTAGGTCTGTCAGGTTTCACCTTCTTCATAAAGAAATGAAAGTAGCTGGCTGTGCTAGCACATGTTTGTCATCCCACACTGAAGGCAAAGCTGGAGGTTTACTTCAAGTTCAAAGCTAGCCCGGACCACACATTCAAAATCAGGCCAGCTAGGGATAAACAGCAAGACTGCTTCCAAAATGGGGGGGAGAGGGAGTTTTAACAAGTCAGAATCAGTTTTCAATGGGAAAAAGCAAACCAGTTGATTTCCTCACTCTAATACATCTTTATTTCCATTTCTGTAGCTAAACACTGGTCTACTCCTTTAGCACTTCTCAGATTGCATTAGCTCCTCTATCTACCTACTTTCCCTTTCCAAAAGTGTGGGTTATTCTTCATGGTCCACATTTCCTTCCGTGCTGTCACTGTTTTTAAGAGAAGTTTATTCCTTTAGAAGGCTTCTCTGGTCACCAATCCACCAGATAGTCACATTCTCTTCTGACTGCTGTGGCACTCACTCTGTTCTTACACAGTCTGTACTTATTGTTCCTTACCACAATCACTTCTTTATGTCAGCCCCAATAAACTCTTTAAAAGGAACAACATCCTTCTCGTTCCTACTCCTCCAGCATTTAATTCAGTTTCTGATACATAAGAGATTTCTGTCAATGTTTGTTTGTTTTAACTCGTGAGCAATTAAAAAAATGAGTAACCTCCCAACTAAGGGAAATTAGAAAACAAAAATGTTCAAATTCACACTATTTCAGATAGCCTTCCTGCTTTTCTAAATACTAAACAGCAAGCTGGACCGACCATCAGCATTTCATTCTTCTAATGGAAAAATAAAGGGATTTAAATTTTCAAAATACGTAAAACTCAGTAGTTTTAACAAATTAATTTTAATAATAACTGATACAGAAGTGTCCATTTTCTGGGAATACATTTTGAACACTATACTAACAGGGGCTTACTCTCACAGAACACTGTGTCTTTTCAAGTCTGAGTCAGTACCAGAAGGGGATGCACTATGAAG
>NC_022021.1:27319510-27328271 GCF_000317375.1 Microtus ochrogaster | reverse complement strand
CAAACTCTTCTGGACCTCAGGAGAATCATACATAATACAAGCCACTCATTGTCACTAAAAACATTTCTATGGGAGGAGGAAAACAAAATATATAGCACATTCCTATCCAAACAATTAAAATGAGAAGATTAATTTAAAAAAGTGTCTAAGGCTCACAAAATACAATGTCATGTCATACCTAATCCTAAGTACATACAACAAACTGAACTTTAGGTAAACTTAGTTGGTAACTTTTTTTTTTTTGAGACAGGTCTCATGTAGCCCAGGCTGGCATCCAATTCACAATGCTCTCTACACCTCCTAAATGCTGATACTAACAACATGGACCACCTTGCTTGACTTGTGATCTCTTTTGAAATGAAAAATATATTTTTCAAAAACACATTATCATCAAATACTCTATTTCAAATACACCCAACTAATAAAGCAGACTATCTCAAAAAGGAATTCTCTGATTCCTGAATGAATTTATGATAGTGAAAACAATTTGGGACTTGGGAAATAACTGTGTCAGAGCTTGCGGCAAGCATAGGGAATTCAGTACCCAGAACCCCTGTAAATAATAAATAGACAGGCGTTCCTGAGTTGCAGCACTAGGCTGTCCTCAGCTTCCACACAGACAGGCACCCGTGCGCCTCTCTATCTGCTCATGGACATGCAAACACACTGCCAAGCTTTTTTAAAACTATTATTTAAAGAATCCCAATTTCACGATGCAGGGAAGCAACTAACACTGAAGATTACTCATAAACTACAAGATTCTATGCTGAGTAACTAAGAACCACCTTCATTGACCTTTTACAGTCTTACTAACACTCTGAAGCTACT
Organism: Microtus ochrogaster; assembly: GCF_000317375.1. NCBI lineage: Eukaryota > Metazoa > Chordata > Mammalia > Rodentia > Cricetidae > Microtus > Microtus ochrogaster. Next base: position 27,327,443 of record NC_022021.1, on the reverse strand, counting down.
TTTTTCGCCCAGTTGGAGAAACCAGGAGGGAAGCAAGGTCAAATAACTTGTCCCCAAACCCTCACTATTGTTGCCCCTGAGATTACAATACAGAATTACCTGACTTTACAAGAGCGCTCTTAACTACATGTGGAAGTCTCCTTCAGGGATTACTATGATCATAACCTCTATGTATGAACATGGCTGTCCACCTACACAATGAACTTCTCAAAACAATTGGAATAAGAGCAAATACTGCCGTAGCACTAAGCAAAACAAAAATTTCGTTGCTCAAACTTTATCATTTTCCATATTGTAATCTGATCCACAAACAGCTGTCATTCAGCTGCAACTGGGACTGCCTCACTGGTCTCAAATTATTACCAAACTTTAATTCTTCATGAACTTTCTTCTTGTGTGGTCCACAAGCCTTTGAACAATGAAACATTCATCAAAATAACACTTTCGCTAGTCAACAGTTTCACAATATAACGAATCTAACTCTTTTTTGGATAAACTCCTTATGATTTAGGATTATAATTCTCTCTCTCTCGGTTGTGTACAGCTTTTGGGATCAGCTTCAACTGGCTGTGTATACTTATATAGGACACGAGTACATTTTATCAGGACAAGTGAAAACCATTTTCTGAGCATTTTACATAATTCTAGAAACAGTTCTATTACATAGGTGTTCACTAAATTCTCCAAGAACTGATTATTTTTAATAATACACAAAGATCTGCCTTCCTGACTTCAAACTGAAATGAGACAGGTCTCAAATAAGCTTTTCTACATGCCCAAATTTTGACACCAACCACACAAAGGAGTTTAACAAAATCAACATACTCTACAATTACAATGTATTTCCAACACCACATCCAAGCAGGTTTTTACTGGAGAGACTAGGATCAGGTTTACTCAAGTGCTCTTTTATCTCAACTGCTTGAATACAAATTAAATCACTGACCTACTACATAGTTAGAAAAGTGCAATGCTAAATCTCAGGTCGGATTATGATCCTCATCAGAACGCTTGCTGGAAAATCTACTTTGTATAAACTTTTATGTCTACGTAATGTTAAGTTTAAAATTTGCAAAAAAAAAAAAATTAACAGTCTGATCTTTTTCTATACCGATTCTCAGACCGAGTCACTGGGGAAAAAAAAGTTCCAAATCACTGATGTAATTAGGTGCCATTTCCAGGACTTACACACCACTGCACTGCATCTTAGAAAAGTTTCTGCCTTTGAAAGGGCTTGTTTACTCAAAACGTAACTTCCTGAACTATCGGAACCAAATACTAACAAATATGTACTCACGTAACTAAATCAAAACTGGTCGCTCAGTCTACACAGAAAGAGTCTTTAAATCAAAACTACGAACGCATTATGCTGTCAATACCCCACAACCACCAACTACTTTATTGAGTATAATACAGGGTAAAACAACAGCAAACTTCTGTCACGTAGAATGTTTACGTCTTTTTTTTTTTTTAACTTCCTGAAGCGTTTCACAGATCTCAAAAACTGAATCTGCTCAGCAGAACTAGTTACACCCTAAGCTACGGCGCTGCGGAATATGACCACCGAACTCTGTAAACCAAATCCTGTTTATGGAGAAAGAGAAAAGAATCTACCGTGTGACTACTAATGCTTCAGGCTGGTATTGCGGAGTAAACACCGGTCGGGTGGCCCGTGACCGAAGAAAGAAACGCCGATCGTTAGGCGGATACAGTTCTTAAGGCTCTAACCCGGGCCGGCCCTGCAGAGAAGGTGTAAACAAACCCATCCCCGCTGCTGCAGAAGGTACACAATGAACCTGCGGCAGAGTGAGGGGGCGGTCTCTAGCCAACTCCAGACCCGGCGGGCCCGGGAAAGGGAAGCAGCGGGGAGACACGGCAGAAACCAGACACTTAGCCCTAATCACCGGCTCTCGATTTCACCTCCGAGTTATCAAAGCCGCGGGTCCCCGGAGGAGCGCGCGCGGACAGGGCAAAGCCCACAACGCAGTCAGCGAGAACCCAGCAGGTCCAGCATCTGCTCCGGGGGACGGGGAGGGCAGGATGTGGTCGCTCTTCCCTCAAACATCCTCCAGTAACCTAAATAACAACGTCTACCCCCCCACCCGCCTCCTCCCAGGCCGCCCCCGGGATCGGGGGCCCGGGAGCGGTGATGGGAGAAGAAATGTTCCAGCGGGCGAGCGACGGGGGTGGTAGTCCGGAGCGCCCCGGGATCGCTGGCTGCACCGAGTCCGCCCCGAGCTCCCGCGCTCCCGCAGCCGCCCGAGGCCCGGAGGGGCTCAGCCGAGGGAAGCGGGCGCGGGGCAGGGGGATGGGCGCGGGCTCGGCCCCTCGCTGCCCCCGGGGCCGCGAGTCGCTCACTGGCCGGCCCACCCTAGCCTCGGGGCCCCGGGCTCCGGCCCACGCTCCCGCGCCTCTCCACCGGCGCCCCGCATTACCTCGGGTCAGATCCAGCGGGACGTTCTCCTCGCCGCTGTCATTCCGCCCTGTGCGAAACAGACACACAAGCCCCGGTTAGGAAGCATCGCAGGCCGCCGGCGGCCAGTGCCCAAGCTCGTCTCCCCCACCCCAGGGCCCGGGGCAGGTTGAGCACCGCGGTGGCGGGCACCGAGCGCGCGGGGTTGAGAGGGCGGCTGCGGGCTTTACCTCGTATTCGGAGGTTCTTCAGCGAGCGGCCGCGGCCGATCGCCGCCATATTGACGGGTTTCAGTCACAACACCGGAAACCTCGCCCAATCGCGCGAGAACCCCTTCCCCTCCCCGCGCGGCGCTCCCGCCCCCCCCCCTCCCCGCACCACGGCGGCGCCCCCGCCCCTCGGCACGGAGCAACACCGCGGGCGTGGAGCAACGCGGCGCGGAGCCGGGGTGGGATGCGGCACCCGGGGCGCGGAGACGGGCCGGGCGTCCGAGCGCAGGCGTGGTGGGAGGCGCCTTTCCCACGGGGGATTCCCATTGATGTGGAGCGGAGTCCGCGCGCTGGCTCGGCCGTGGGCCGGAATGCGGGCCGCTGGCCACCTGCTGAACTGCCCTGCTTGCACTCCCCGCGTGGCTTTAAAGCCCGCTTCCTTACTCCTCGGCTGCAGTTATTTTTATTTAAAAAGGAAAAAGGGAAGAAAGGGGCGGGGAGGGTGATGTAGGGAAGCGCTGCACACTGTTAGGAAGGTCGCTTTGATCCTTTCCCAGAACCGCGGTGCTCCAAGTGAACACGTAACGAAGTTTGTTTGCCACCCACGCTCTGACCATTGAGCTAAGCGGCTCTGCGCTTGATCTTAGGCGAAGCCGCTCTCGGGCCCCCAGGATTTTCCGAGAGCAGGCGGCAGGGTGGAGGTTTGTTTTCGATCCGCCTGGCATCGGACGTGAAAGGAGTACAGAAGCGGGTGTGCAGGGCGGGCGTCCCCGCGCGGGACCGTTCCCGGGCGAGCGCCGGCGCCAGGAGGCCCCGGAGAGGGTTTCCTCTCCGCCTGGAGCCCGGGAGGAGGTTGGGCGCCCCGTCCTGGCTTTCTGTTACTCCTACATCACTGGCTAATGCAGACGTCGTCGTGGTAGATTTTTCTTTTAAAATACACACAAGTAACAATTATTAGTTGTTCGGGTTTCTGGAAGCGGTTTATTACATAGTCATTTGGTCCTTAACCCAGCAACTCCCTTAAACTAGATTACTTACGTGAGAGTATTTTTCTCTCCTCGAATTTCTCATCTCTATTCCAGACTTAAAGGTTAGTTGGTAGTGGAGATTTTGCCTTAACCATTTCTCTTTTATCACAAATATCAAAACCAAATATCTGTTGGAGGAGTAAACACCTTCGATTCCTTCTATGTGATAATGTTCTAAATCAAATCAAAACAAACAAACAACCAAAAACAAAATCCAAAAACACAAAGGAAAAAATTGGAGAAACTTCCCTTGTTCATAATAGTGAACAATTGCAAACAAAAGCCCAAAGGTGCAATTTATGCAAATGTAGTAACCATCTAAAATGACTATGTTGATCTTATGTACTAATTAGTGTCTGTTATTGGGTAAACTATTACAATTTTCCTGTATTAATAAATGTTTGACATATATATATAAATATCAAAGGATCTACTGTAAGACACTTTTTACATACATGTACGTGGGGAAAAAAATCCAAGATGTGTAGCTGAATGTTTACTGCTATTCTTTTCCCTCAATTGTGGGAATACACCTTCGCTTTTTGTTCTTGCTTGGTCATATACACCTTTTAAATAATAGTTGGTCGAGGACAGTTGTGGAAGTAAAAGTTTTTTAAAGAAGAATTAACACCAGGAAAATGAACTGTGCTCTCTGCTTTCTTAAGGAACTACCCCATGTCTGCACATTCCAGGTTCCTCAGGGTGAGATCTGCATTCTGGCATCTGCTGCTGCTCTTAGATTTAAGGATCTAACACAATTATAATGCTTTAAAGAAATATTTCCTGACACTATCAGTACAAGCTTTGATAATAACAAGCTTGCTTCCTTTTTTTTTTTTTTTTTTTTTTTTTTTTTAGCTTTCAAGTCTCAGTGGAAGCTGTTTACTCTATTTCCTGCCTCAGATGACAACCACAAAGCTTAATGCCTGGCCAGGACATTGAAAATTTTATCTTTCGTCCCTCCACACATCACCATCGCTAGGAACAAAAATAGTAGAAATCTGTCAATGAAGATAAAAATAAAGAAAATTCTACCAGATTTTCAAATGATCCTTTTAATGCTATTGTTTATCCTCGCCTGTTTTCAAATTTTCCTAAACTGTTTTAACTTCCTTTTCTTGTTCAGTATTTCCCACAAGTGAGTACAACTGATCCACTTTAGCCAAGGAACTTCTGCACCTATTGCCTTCCTAACTGTGTATTCTTATTTGAAGTCCAGTATTTACTTACTCCATTCTTCCAGATAGCAATGAATGATACTGTTTGCTTCTACTACCTCAGCCATTTAGACGAAGTTATGGTCTTCACATTTGTTCTTAAAGTGGATAGCATTTCTGAGCAAAAGAAAAAAGAGTGTTTGCATTGGCACCACCCAACTGGGAATGAGGAATTTTTTTGGTGCGTTATAACAGGGAATGCATTATACATTATGTTTGAATTTTAAATAATATCAATTATAGTTGGCCCCTGAACAAAGGATACTTATTTTTGTGAAGCCTGGTTGTTTGCTGTGATACTTGTTAAAAGTTGCCCTTGATACTTGTTTTTTTTCCCCTTTGTCTATTTTAAGCCTCCCCCAAAGACTCACTCATTTTGTTTACTTCTTGCTACTTCTGTAATTTTATTTTGATTCTGATCTAGTCACTGTGAAGATGACTTCCTCTTCTTAGTTTTCATTTCCCAGCTAGGTTTCATTTACTGTGTCAATGAATTTCTTTTTCTAATATTAGTCATTGATAAAAAATGTCCTCTGAGACGGAGTCCAAGACCACACCTCTAAATGACAGCTCACTTGAATTGGAAGATACCATGACTTCACTAATAGTCACTGTCTGGGTTCAATTCTCTAACTTGCTGCACACAATTAATAATTCTAAAATTGTATTTTATCACTTGGAGGCGAAGTTACAATACTGAACAGAAACAAAAGCCTCCTTGCCAAACCCTTGGTTCCCTTTAATCTACCTGCTTTGCTACCTGGGCCATATGAAGATAAACTAAGCCAAAAGCCACCAAGTTTGATGTGGCTGTTTCTTGGTAATTTCTCTTTGTTCGAGCAACATGTTTAATATCTAGATGAAGACCATTAAAATGACAAACGATGGAGTCCGTGAGACCAATGTTACCATCCTTCCCCAGGTGGACTGCGGGAATTCATGTTAGATCACATTTAAACAAAGTTAGGTTTGAGGATGATTTAAGCACGTTGAGAATTCCTTAACATTTGATGCTGTCCAAAAATAATTATATAGATTTTATTTTAAATAATTCTGTAAGGCATCAAGGCTCCCTACAAAAGCAGCTTTAAGTGAAGAACAAAGCTCTGTGCATGAATAGGAAATAGCTGTGCATTCAGAACATAGTCTAGAAGCATGTTCCCTGATTTCAGTAGTGGTTGTGGAGTGCTAGAAATCTGAGTGATATTTTTCTTCATTTTTTTATCACTTTATGCTAAAACAATTTTTTACTTGGCTAATCTTTTGTAAGGAAAACTAGAGAAATTTTCTTGGCTATTTTAAAAGCAAATGGCAAACTTTTTTTACAATACTAATTTGGTTAGCACTGAACATATCAAAATTGGTTTTGTATCACTGTCATTAAAAAGAAAGCATTAACATATGTATCCATATATATGCATATATTTACCTATTATTTAGGGAAAATAAAAAAGATAAAATAATTATTAAAGTTACTGCTTTACTAATAGTAAAGATAGTAGCAATAGGATCAAACTAATGCTTAATTCTCTTCTATATTTCTGGCTTAACCTTGTGATATGGCAATTCAAAAAGTCTGGTTTTAAAAATTTTTATTTAATAAAAATAAAACTTGCAACACTTCAAGTTAATATTAAAGTCAATAGCAGAAAACCATTCTATTGCCTGAAGTTTTTAAATCTAGCCCTTGTGTTTCCAGTGTCTTCAGAACTTAGAGCAGGATTTTGAAAAAGTAATTTCACTAATAAATGCCCATCTTCTGTGGCTGTGACTAGTTTTCCCCAGGAAACTAGAAGAAAGAACATATAGAAACCTTCAGCCGAAGGTAACAACACAGTTTCAGAATGCTTCATCTGAAAGATATTTACACAGGTAGGAAAACTCTGTTTCCATCATTTGTAAGAGTGAAAATATGGAAAACTGTGTGATATATTTTATATTTTAATCGTTTCTAGAAGAAAAGAAGCACAGCACTGTGACATCTAAAAGTTCTTGCCCTAGCCCAAGCCTCTGTTGAAAGTACCATGCTCAGTGCCTGTTTGCACATTTTTCCAGAGGAGCAAGAGTAAATACTAACAACCTGATAGGTCACATGCCTTTGGAAGACGCTGGTCATCACGGGACAGAGAGCTCCAAGTGTTTGCACGGCACACACTCTTTCATGGTCACTCCGCTTTGTGTCTCAAACCGTGAGGACGTTAAACTACAGTGAGGGTCTTATTTCTATAAAATGATCAGAGGCTGAGCAGTCTCTGTACTTCTGTTTGGATCTCTTTTAAAATGTCATCTGCAGGAACTGCTTTATTGCTTTTCATAGAGCACTGCTCTTATGAACGACCTTATTTGCTCATAGGGATACATGTCTTTCATACTTTTTGTTACCCAGGGGTTCGAGGAGGAATTACTGAGATATTTTGATATGGAAGAGAATTTAGCTGATACCACGAACTGGCATGTTTCCAAACAACTATGCTTCTTGCCAGCTTCGTGGCAAAACTTCCATAATTCCTGGATATTCTCTGCTTCTTTTACCAGTGGAACTCTGTCTCAGCTCATCAGCAGACCTTTTGTTTGTGTTTTATTTCAGCTGTTCTTTTTAATTGTAACAAGAAATACCTCTATATTCCCTGAAGATATTCTGACTTTCTGTTAATGGATAGAAAGAAGTATTTCTTTTCAGAAAGCGCTGAAGTCAATATTGTACATCTTGAAACATCACTAAAAATATAGAGATATTATATTCATAATCTGCTGATTCTTAAAACGATTGTACTAATCAACTAGCTTTGTAGTATCACTGGTTAACATTTCATGGGACAATTTATACTTAAGAGTTGACTATTAGTGGATAATGCATGTAAATTCCTATCTTGCATAATGGTAATACTTTCAATCTTTAGATATAACATCTAATTGCACCATTATTGCTTTGTTTTCTGTTTTCTTCCTTCCTTTTTTGTTTTTTGTTTTTCCTCTTTTTTTTTTTTTTTTTTTTTTTTTTGAGACAGGCTTTTTTTTTTCAGTCTGGGGTGTCCTGTAACTTACTCTGTAGATCAGGATGGTCTT
>NC_022021.1:27315358-27319410 GCF_000317375.1 Microtus ochrogaster | reverse complement strand
ACCATTATTGCTTTGTTTTCTGTTTTCTTCCTTCTTTTTTTTTTTTTTTTTTTTCCTCTTTTTTTTTTTTTTTTTTTGATTTTCTGAGACAGGCTTTCTCTTTGCAGCCTTGGTTGTCCTGTAACTTACTCTGTAGATCAGGATGGTCTTGAACTCGCAGAGACCCACCTGCCTCCTTAACGCTGCAATTAAAGGTGTGTGCCACCACCACCTGGCTGCTTTTGTTTTCTTATAAGAAAGCTCTTAAAGTACTAAAATCAGAACCATCAGATCTGTCAGCTCTGGAAACTCTGTTTTTTGCTTTGTTTTTGTTATGTACTTAATAGTTTCTTTGCAAGATTTTTTTTGATTCTTATGTAACACGTGCTGATTTTTTATTTTTGCATCTGTAATCCTGTCTGAGCCTCCTGGGTGCTGGCATTTCAGGCCTGGGCCACCACATCTGGCTGTGTGAGACTGTTTTTAGACCATGTATACATTTTGTGATGAGTAGTTTATAACATTCTCCATGAATTCACTTACATTATTATATGGGCATATGCCAAAGCAGAAGGCTTCTCTAGGAAGTCCTGGGAACTATAGAACCCCTAATTCTTCCTTCCTCTAGGATACCTTATGCTGGTTTAATCTGCTGACCAAATGCGAGATGAATTGTGAATCTGCAGAATATCAATAGTTTACTTTTTCTTAGCTGAAGGAAGGAGGCTTAAAAAGCTCCTCAAAAGTCCCACCAAAACAAACAAAACAAAAAACTACAAAAACCCAAAAACAAACAAACAAAAAAAAAATAAGGGATTCAAGATACATAGCTCAGAATACTGTGCTTGCTTTTACTTGGGATGCAAGAAGTTTGGGGTTGGTCTTCAACGGACAGTGGGGTGCAAAGTACAGTAAAATCAGAATAAAGAAAAGTAACCAAATAGAAAACAGAAGTGGTAACTGGCCTATGTAGAGGGTAAATACCACTGGCTTGGCCGAGATAAGACAGATGAAGGAAGTACATAAGGCAGGAGAGCTGTGCTCTCCATTGAGCTCAGAGTTGGGAGGTGGACCAACGTAAACCCAGGTTGGCAGCACCCGCTCGCTGCCCTCTATCAGCAGCAACTACAAGTTCTTTTAGGAGAAAAGTCTGGCATGTACTGAAAAATGGAATCATCACATATCACGATCTAATAGAGAAGAGTCTATGCTCTAACATTTTCAATACCCACAGGCAAGCGTCACGGCAAATATAAATTGGAGGACGAAACTGACAGAACCGTATCATTTCTAGAGCAGTTTACACGTAAAGTTGAGTGATAGTGGACTTTAGGTTTGCGCAGTGGAATGGATTTTTTTACACCATCCACGATGGAGAAGTGAGTATTGGACTTCACTTCTCACAGGGCAGAACTGCTAATCTAGGTAGAAATGTAAGGCAACTGTCCTTTGGTTGGACAATGGCTACCGGGACTTTGAGATGAAAGAAACAAAGTGATCCACATTCTCACTGGCTTTCTGCCTGGGGTTTTTCTTCTTAAACATAGCGCACAGACGTGGAAACTAACCCAACAGCGGGCTCACGGGCTAGGAACTAGAATGACGTACGCCTTTAATCCCAGCACTCGGGAGGCAGAGGCACAGAGATCAGGCGGACCAGGTTAGCCTGGTCAACAGAGCGAGTTCCAGGATCCAAAGCTACAGAGAAGCCCTGTCTCTAAAAACAAAGCAAAAACAGAACAAAAAACAAACAAATAAAATGACTGAAGTTCAATGATAACAAGACCTTTTATGTTTGATGAGCAGGATAGCAGAAATGAGGGACTTCTACTCAGAAACCCTGCACATGGACACTCTTTTGCTTATTTCCTGTAATTGAAAGCTTTGAGCAGTACTTGGGAAGTTTGGCATGGTTTACTATTATGTATGTTTTTGAGGGATTTTTAATATCTAATATCTTGGTGCATTGGGGGCAAAGAAGGTAAATTGCCATGTTAAAAGAAGAATATATTCTCCCAGATTGCTTCATTTAGCCTTAATAGAAGAGTAGGTGCCTAGCCTCATTGCAACTTGATATACTTCGGGTGGTTGATATCCATGGAAGGGATACCTTTTCTGAAGAGAAACAGAGGAGGAGTGGGTAGGGGTGAGCAGGTGGATGGGAGGAACTGGGGCAAGAGGAGCAGGGGAAACTTTGGTTGGGATAAAAAAAAAAACAAAAGAATTTGTTCTTAGAAAACAACATTCAATGATTTGCTATCTACATGGAAAATGATATGGTCTGTTATTAATTTTAATTTAATTTTCCTTTAATTTTTTTTTTTGAGACAGGGTTTCTCTGGATAGCACTGGCTGTCCTGGAACTTGCTCTGTTGACCAGTCCTTGAACTCAACCTCTGCCTCCCAGTTGCTGGAATTAAAGGTGTATGTCACCATTACCTGGCATTTTAATTTAATTTTCCTTTGTGTATGTGTCTGAATATATGTGTCTGTGTGAGTGTATATACTTATAATTGAGCAGCAAGTGCTGTTATGAGCCACTTCTTCCAGCCCTATAATTTTGTTTTAAATAGTGATCATTTAGAATACTGATTGATGACTAGAGATCGGGGAGGGAGTGGCCAAATGGGCGATAGATAAAGAAAAGTGGATTTAATCAGTCCTTGTAGTATGCTTGTGTTGAACTACTACCCTGGGCCTTATTAATATTTATAATTAATTCATGTTAGTTAAAAACTAAACATACTCTGTAAAAACACTAATCAAATGAAGGCTACTGTGACTATATTAATATCAGACAATTCTGAAGAACAATTATGAGGGACATGGAGAAATGATTATGTTAGTAAGATAACCAATTCACTAAAGAGACATAGCCAATCCAAATGCATGTGCAGTAATAAAAGCCAAATCACAAAGTAATAACACTGCAAAGAAGTAGAGACAAATATCCAATAGGTTGAAAATGGCAATGCCCCTGTCTCAGTAATCCATAAAAAAAAGTTTAGAAATCAAAGAATGGTAGTATTATGAAAAAATGACCCCTATAGATTCATATATTTGATCTTTGGTCCCCAGTTGGTGGGTGTGTTTGAGAAGGTTCAGGAAGTGCAGCTCTATTGGAGGAGGTTTGTCACTGAGGGCAGACTTTGGGGTTTCAAAGCTACAGTGCCGTACCCATTGCTGTCTGCCTCCTGCTTGCAGTCCAGATGTGAGCTCTCAGCTGTCCCTGTCTCCATGCCTTCATTCTCCCATCATGGAGACTCTAACCCTCTGGAACTGTAAAGCCAATTAAACTCTTTCTTCTATGCATTGTCTTTGCCACGGTGTTCTAGCACAACAATAGAAAGGGAACTAAGACACAGGGTATATAAAACACGAACAGTAATATCAACCATATTCCTAAGTGACATCCAGAGAGCGATCTGTCAGAATGACCACACGTTCCTTTCACACACACATACTCTGTTCACCAAGCAGAGAGTTGTTGGAGGATAGAACAAACTTCCACAAGTGGGAATAAGAAGAAGGGCACGTGCATTCCGTATACTAACGACATTAAATTAGCAATCAGTAATATTTTTAAAGCGTGACACATTCTCAGACTGTAAAAGTTAAACAGCAAAAGCACCCAAATAACATAGAATAAAGTAGATAAATGGGTAACTAGAGCCTGTTTGGAATTAAATATAGCATACAAATATTGTCAGGATAACTGTAAGCATTAGATAGTTCAAGACTTTTTTTTTTTCAAGAAGAAAGTGTAAAACTAATCATGTGTTATGCTTGTATGTCAGGGAAAGAACAGTGCATTGAATCAAAACCAAACAAAAGAAAGTTAGCTGTAGAAATGGAGAAGAGAAAATTGAAGGAAAACAGTACAATCCAAATCTGTTTGTCTGGGACTGGAGAGAAGGGTCCGTTGTTAGGAGTAAGCACCCCACTATCACAAACCCCAGGTTTGGCTCCCAAAACCCACATTGGGTGCTTCACTGCCACCCATAACCCCAGCTCTGTTGGGACCTGACCCCTCCAGGTTCCCGGGGCATCTGCACTTACATCCTCGGCCCCAC
>NC_022021.1:27314316-27315258 GCF_000317375.1 Microtus ochrogaster | reverse complement strand
TGTAGACCAGGCTGGTCTTGAACTCACAGAGATCCGCCTGCCTCTGCCTCCCGAGTGCTGGGATTAAAGGCGTGCGCCACCACCGCCCGGCTATACACATAACTTTTAAAAATTAAAAAAAAAAATTTTTCTCAAGGAAAAAAAAAACTAAACTAAGCTAAAGTTGATAAATCTATAGCCAGACTCATCAAAGACAATAAAGAGAGAAGATATTGATTAAAAACATCAGGCTTGAAATTTGGGATATTATAACATAACAAATACTAAAAGAAAGGAAGGAAATATTAATTTTATGCTGATGAATTTGACTACTTAAATGAAGCCAATCAACTCATTGAAAGAAAAAAATGCCAAAGCTGCCCTCAAGCTATTTAATCGATTGTTCAAATGACTCTCAGGAATAGATAAAGGGGGAATGCTAGGATAGCCAGCATAGTGCCAAAGAAAAACCAATTAGAGAGCTCGAGAATTCTGTGTAAAGACTTATTTAAAGCTACCAGACATTTCTAGAGAAAGGAAAAACATAAATTAATAGCACAGAAAAAATATATTCAATTAAATTTTTGATTATTATAACAACAAAGCAATCCATTGTAAAGAGAACATTTTCAACAACTGGTGCTAGATCAACTGGATTTCCATCCACAACTAATGAATATTGATCTATACCTTAAACCTTGCTCAAAAACAGAGTCAAATGGCTCATAAGCCCAGCGCTGCAAATGTCTAGAAGAAAACAGTAGAAAATCTTCATGCTGTTGCATATGAGAAGCATTTCTGAGACATGATAGCATAAGCCCGATCAATAAAGGGAAAGTGATAAACCTGATGGATTTATCAAAAGGCAGAATATCCCTCGGAAGGACACTGCTGGAATAAAAGGACTTACTGTAGACTTCTAAAAAGTACTGGGGTAGTTTGTTGTGTGTCTCTTTTGTGGCA
>NC_022021.1:27311635-27313055 GCF_000317375.1 Microtus ochrogaster | reverse complement strand
GGAGACTTCAACACCCCACTCTCACCATTGGACAGGACTGACAGACAGAAACTTAACAGAGAAATAAAGGAACTAACAAATGTAATGATTCAAATGGGCGTAACAGACATCTATAAAACATTTCACCCAAACACACAAAAAAAATATCTTCTTCTCAGCACCTCATGGACCCTTCTCTAAAATTGACCACATACCCGATAACAAAACAAATCTTAAGAGACACAGAAAAAAAAAATTGAAGAACCCCCTGTGTCTTATTGGATCATCATGGCTTAAAGTTAGAATTTAACAACAGCACTAATTGTTGAAAGCCCACAAACTCACGGAAACTGAACAGTGCTCAAGGAAGAAATAAGAAAGGAACTAAAGACTTCCTAAAATTCAGCAAAAGTGACCACACTTCACACCTAAGCTTATGACACAATGAAAGCAGTGTTAAGAGGAAAGTTCATAGCACCAAATGCCCACATAAAGAAACTGGGAAAATCCTATACTAGTGAATTAACAGAACATCTGAAAGCTCTAGAACAAAAATAAACAAACCCAGGAGGACTAGGCAACAGGAAATAATCAAATTGAGAGCTGAAATCAACAAATAGGGGAAAAAAATATAAAGAATCAAGGAGACAAAGAGTTGGTTCTTAGAGAAAAATCAACAAAATAGACAAACCTTTATATAAACTAACCTAACGGCAAAGAGAAAATATCCAAATTAACAAAATCTGAAATGAAAAGGAAGGCATAACAATGGACATGGAGGAAATCTAAAGAATCATCAGGTCATACTTCAAAAACCTGTATTCCGCAAATTTGGAAAACTTAAAGGAATTAATCTGATCTTGAGGCTGAATGACACACGCATTTAATCCAGACCTTGAGATGGGAAGGCACAGCCTTTAATTTGGGGTTACACCTTCTGCTGGAAGCACAATGGAAGAATGAAGTGGGGTGTTTTTGTTCGCCTGCTTGCCCTTGCCTTGCCAGCACGCTCATTTCTTCACTGACATTGGCGTCTGTTTCTTCGGGATTCCAGTATGTTCAGAAGACCAGCTGAGAAACCCAGCCTCGTGGGACTGAGAAACTCCTGGATTCTTGGACTTGTTATTCATAGCGTGCACTCTCTTTCTCTTTCTTTCTGTCTCTCACGTGTGTGTGTGTGTCTGTGTGTGTGTGTTTGTGTGCGTGTGTGTTTGTGTGTGTCTGTGTGTGTTTGTGTGTGTGTGTTTGTGTGTGTGTGTTTGTGTGTGTGTCTGTGTGTGTTTGTATGTGTGTTTGTGTGCGTGTTTGTGTGTGTGTCTGTGTGTGTTTGTGTGTGTGTCTGTGTGTGTTTGTGTGTGTGTGTTTGTGTGTGTCTGTGTGTGTGTTTGTGTGTGTATCTGTGTGTTTGTGTGTGTGTGTTTGTGTGTGTGTCTGTGTGTTT
>NC_022021.1:27252111-27310765 GCF_000317375.1 Microtus ochrogaster | reverse complement strand
TAGGTATGGCCTTGTTGGAGGAAGTGTAGCACTGTGGGGCGAGCTTTGAGCTCTCCCTTTTTCAAGCTTCCCTCAGTGTGACTGTCAGTTGACTTTGTGTTGCCTGCTCTCTCAGCTCCAGGCACCATGCCTCCTGTCAAGATGATAATGGACTGAACTTCTGAAACTGTGAGCAAACCTCCCCAGTTAAATGTTTTCTTTCTAAGAGTTGCCACGGCCATGATGTCTCTTCACTGCAATAAAAACCCAAACTAAGACACTCAAAAAGAAAGAAAGAGAGAGAGAGAGAGACCCTCAGCTAAACACGGGCACAGAAGTTGACAGTGTATCACCAGGAATAGAGGGTCTCTGAAACTCAGCCGTAGTACCCTGATAATGAACTTCCTGTGTTCAGAACCATGAGAAATATGTATGGTATGTATGATACGCAGTGTCTATAGTGCTTTGTCATGAAAGCTTTTGTCTTAGTTAGGGTTTCTATTGCTGCAATGAAACACAATGACCAGGGAGGGGGAGGGAGGATGGGGAGTGGGGACGTGGGAGGGAAATGGGAGGAGGGGAGGAAGTGTAAATTTTTGAATGGAAAAATAAAAAAACAATAATAAAGAACAAAAACAAAAAACCCCCACCATAACTAAAAAAGCAAGTTGGGAAAAAAGGGTTTATTTGTCTTATATTTCCATATATCATTGTTCATTATTGAAGGAAGTCAGGACAGGAACTCAAACAGGGCAGGATCCTGGGGATAGGACCTTAGGGTCATAGAGAGGTGCTGTTTACTGGCTCACTTCCCCTGACTTGCTCAGCCTGCTTTCTTAAAGAATCCAGGACCAGAAGCTCAGGGATGGCGCCACCCACTACGGGCTGGGCCCTCTTCCACTGATCACTAATTGAGAAAATGCCTTACAGCTGGATCTCATGGAGGCATTTCCTCAAACTGAGGCTCCTTCCTCTCTGATGACTCTAGCTTCTGTCAAGTTGCCACAAAACCAGCCAGTACAAGCTTAAACTAGGATATTGACTTATTGCCTGCCATTGATCATCAATTCAGCAGGATCTAGAATCCTTATATATGCCAGGGAGTGGCTATATTGGGTGGGATGACCAACACTAAATTTGGCATCCCCCATAGACTGGGGTCTCACACTGAATAAAAGAGAGGAAGTGAGCTGAGCACCTGCATCCATATCTTTTTCTGTTTCTTGTTCACAGTTGTTGACCAGGACTCTATCAGGAATGAGACCAAGGTCCATTTATTATTTATTATTCCGGAACCAAGGGCCACTAATTTTATACTCTAGTGATGAATTTGACTTAATTATTTGCATTTCCTCAGAACTCGAGTAAGGCTGGATTTAAAAGGAATAGGCTATATAGTTTGGCAGGGGAAATTTTTAGAGAGAATAAAATTCATCTCTTTCTTCTTCTTGATCACAGGTCAAATCTGAATGACTAACTGCTTCACGGCCCTGCTGCCATGTCTTTCCTTCCGTGGTGGATTATACCTTCAAACCGTGTGTCTGTAACAGGGTCCCAGACCTTAGCTTGATGGAAATACCATTCAGGCCATAAAACTCAGCACATAGACAGTACCACCTGCTGGAATGAAAACAAAGACCAAATCCATCAAAGTCCATAGTTCTGGGAAAGTCTCTAAATGTACCAACCTTGCCTTTTGGCCTCTATAATTCCATTTCAGGATAACTGTTCTTGTTAAATGAAGTATGTCAACTCAGAACACGGTTTCTGTGCTTCAGAGCTCACCCTGAGAGAGGGTCAAGGCTATGCTGGTATCTCCAGTGCCCAGTGTAGTCTTTGGCTGTCTAATAAAGACTTTCCATTGGCTTAAACTCATGTCAGATCTGTCTTCTCTGGTGACTACCCCACAGCAACTCCAAATAACTCTTTCCTTCCTAAATTTACTTTTGTTAGATATTTTTGACAACAACAAGAAAAACAACCAGTGCACGCCAAGACTCCTTCCTAATGTCTACTTCTCCAAATAGAAGAGATTTTTTTTTTATGTTGTATCTCTTCTAAATGAATATATAACAAGCTTTATGTGTCTATTATTACTTTGTGGTCTGGTTTTCTAGCATTGTGTATTTATTTATATCTTGAAGCTTAGGTAACCACCATAGCTTAGTACATCTCCTTGAGATCTTTACATATTAAAAATGAGAAGACGCTGGTCCCTTGAGGTATGTGGGAGGCAACAGG
This sequence comes from Microtus ochrogaster, assembly GCF_000317375.1. Lineage (NCBI taxonomy): Eukaryota > Metazoa > Chordata > Mammalia > Rodentia > Cricetidae > Microtus > Microtus ochrogaster. Next base: position 27,308,545 of record NC_022021.1, on the reverse strand, counting down.
ATTTCAGTGCTTCACTTAACATAGCTTCTCCCACTTAGGGTGAGGCTCAGCAAGCACATTGTACTAACTGAAGTATTATGACTGAATTCTATCCTGACTTTAGAAAGTGCTTTAGGAAGTGCTCTTAGAGATATAATAGGGTAATGCCTCACATTTGATTACAGATGTATTAAGATCATTGAGTTAAAAAGGAAGACGTGGCTTACATGTCTAAATATAACTTTATAACTTTCCAACTTATCAGAAAGTTTTTTTTTGTTTTTTTGTGTTTCTGTTTTTTTTGAGACAGAGTGTCTCTGTGTTGCTTTGGAGCCAGTCCTGGAACTAGCTCTTGTAGAGCAGGATGGCCTCAAACTCACAAAGATCCACCTGCCTCTGCCTCCTGAGTGCTGGGATTAAAGGTGTGTGCCACCACTGCCCTGTTTAGAAAGTTTTTGAAAAATACTACAATATCTCAAATACCCTTTCTTTTTTATTGATTTTATTGAGCTATATACATTTTTCTCTGCTCCCCTTCCTTCTTCTCCCTTCCCGTTCAACCCTCTCTCTCCCATGGTACCCATGCTCCCAATTTACTCAGAAGATCTTGTCTTTTTCTACCTCCCCTCAAATACCCTTTTCAAGGAACTGAGTTGAATGAGTTCATACTTATGTCCTAGAGGGTATTTCTTTGATCTTCTTTGGTAAGAACCTGACCTTTAGCTACTGACTACTATGCTCAGTTGGACATGTCTCAAACCAGTTATATTTTAGAAAAATTTTTTTTGAGACAATGTTTCTCTGTTGTGTCCCCGGCTGTACTGGAGCTCGCTCTGTAGACCAAGCTGGCCTTAAACTCACAGAGATCCCAGCTCTGAGTGTTTGGATTACAGATGTGTGAATTCTAGTTAGTTTCAAGCCATGGTGTTTGCAATGTTCTAAACTTTGAAGGATGTGAAAACACCAATTTTACATTGAAAATTGATTTTCTTGTTTTTAGTCATATGTGTAGATGTGTGATGTGAGTCCAGATACAAAAAGGACAGAAGAGGGTGTTGAGTCCCTTGGAGTGAGAATTAAAGGCAGTTGTAAATCATGCCATGTGGGTACTGGAAAGTGAAGTTGGGCCCTTTGCAAGAACAGTATGTGCTTGTAACCACCAAGGCATCATTCTAGATACCATAATTTTTTAATGCTCATATTAAAATATTCTTTAATTGCGTCTTGCATGGTTAAGAAACAGGGAAACTAACTTTCTATCTAGATTCTGGGGTAAAAAAAAACATTGTGACATGGGCCTCATAAGCCATTATAAGTGAGTCATTAAGTCATTAAGTGCAAAACAAATGGTTACTCAAACTGAGTAGTCTGAGGACACAATAAAGGCTTGTTTAAAGGTGGATAGACAGCGTTTAGAAACTACAAAATAAAGAGGGATTTCCTTTGATTGACACTCACTGGGTGTGTCTGCAATCCCGAAGGAACCAGTTGAAGGAGAAACAATGGAATCAGATAGCCAGTATCCTATGGAAAGGTCTGTCTGAGTGAGTTGGAACTTCAGGGAAGAAGGACACAACCAGCTGTGTGAACTCCTCCAGAGAGATTCTGAAGAATCCTCACTCTTGGTATCTCTGACAGACTGCTGCTATTCCCCATGGGTCACATGGAATAGAAGCTAGAAGTCAAGTGATCCTCTGGAGGGACCTGATAAAGGTTAGGCTCAAAGGACACAGTAGCTAGAAGGTTAGGAAGGGGCATCTCGGAGAGCTGAATAAAAAACATCTACCACAATTAGCAACTTACTCCTGTGCCCAGAACTTATATTGTATAATTTGCCACGGTCTACACTGCTCTCTACCATGCCCAGACCAAAAGCTGAATATCAAGTTGCCATCTTCTTATCATAAGTACCATTGTTTTTCATAGAATACAACCATTATTTGTTGATAGATCCACAAAAAGTGAGTCAGGATGCTAGAGAAGAGGATTTTTCAAGAAAACAATGGAAGAATATGATTTTGAGCTTAAAGTGTATACCCAACACATTCTGATAGTCTTTAAAAATAATTTTGGGGCTGAGAGATTGCTGCTCTTGCAGAGGACCCAAAACTCTCAGCTACTTCTCCAGCACCATGTCTGCCTGGGGGACACAGTGTTTCCCACCATGATAATAATGGATTAAACCTCTGAACCTGCAAGCCAGCCTCAATTAAATGTTTTCCTTTATAAGAGCTACCATTGTCATAGTGTGTCTCTTCACAGAAATAGAATATTAACTAATACAGAAGTTGGTATCAGAAGTGGGGTATTGTTTTGATAGACCTATGATCCTTGGCAGAATGTGGACTTTGGGACTTTGGATTAGGAAAGCAGCTGAGTGCTTTAAGTGGGAACTAATGGGACACACTAGTAGGAGCAGAGAAGTCGGTGGTGCTGAGAGCAATGTAGATTGTGACTCAAGAGGTTTCAGAGGGAAAGAATATTAGGAAGTGGTCTAGAGTTTGTTTCAGTGATGTTTTTGTGAAGCGTGTGACTGTTTTCTGCCTTTATACAAAAATTCTGCCTCAGCCATATTGAAGATGTTTTTGGATTAACAGCATTGGCAGAGAAAATGTCAAAACAGCTTACTATTGACCATTATGTGGTTATTAGTGTCCAGTCTTAAGCAGATCTATGATGAAAAGAAGCAAGCTGAGCAAAGAAAAATACAAAATGTACAGCTTGGGGAGAAAAAAGGAACCAGGAACTGTAATGGAACTAAATTCTTCATTCAAGGAGATACGCATATTAAAAGAAAAGCCTGGTGCTAAATGGAATAAAAGGAGTGGTATCCTTGGGGTTACCACCCAGCTAAACTTCCAACTTGTGAAAGGAAATTAAAGAAAAGTTTAGGGTCCAGTGTGATGATGTCACACACCTTTAATGCCAGCACTCACGAGGCAGAGGTAGGCGGATCTCTGAGTTTGAAGCTAGGCTTCTCTACAGAGCAAGTTCCAGGACAGCCAAGTTTAGGCAGTGAAGGCAACCATCCAAAACAGAATTAGTGAAAATGTCTTTGAACATGGGGAACATGTTTCAGCCCCTGCAAGCAGCAAAACTTAGAAGCTTTGACTACATGGTTCTGTCTTTAGAGTTAAAGACAGAAGACAGGGGTTGTAGAATATCCTGCCGTGACCAAGGAAAGCTGCTGAGACCAGATGTGTGCCAGGGATGTCCCTTCATGGAGGCCTTGAGAAGCCATTGCGTGAAGCTGTTAAGGTAAAGCCTGGATTGTCCTGGAGGCTCCAAAATGTTGGAGATTCCAGGTTATGGGATACCTGTCAAGGAAAGCTGCTAACAGGGAGTAGATCCAGCTCAAGAGAGAAAGGTGTGCTGTAGTCAAGGGAGAAGGAAGGAGTTGGAGATCTGAGGAGCAGATTGACATCAGACATGGAGATGCAGGGTTTGGAGTTCGCCCAGCTGGTTTTTGGTCTTGTTTGGTCTAGCATTTCCTCACTGTGCTTCCTTTCCATCCCTTTGGAATGGTAATGTATAGTCTCTGTTATTATGTGGAAGTATGTGATCCGCCTTTTGATTTTACAAGGGTTTAAAGTTAAGAGATTGCATGCGTCTTGGAAGGGACTTAGATGACTTTGGACTTATAAACATTGTTGAGACTCCTGTGCAGTATGGGGACTTTTGAAGCTGGACTGAATGCATTTTTGTATTATGATATGACCAAGCCTGTGGGTCTCAGGGTGTAGAATGTGGTGGTTTGAATGAAAATGCCCCCCGCCCCCCTTAGGCTCATAGGGAATGGCACTATTAGGACTTGTGACCTTGTTGAAGGAAGTTTGCCAATGAGGGTGAGCTTTCTTTCTGCTGTCTGCCAATCCAGATGTAGAACTCTCAGCTACCCCTCCAGCACCATGTCTGCCTGCATACTGCCACACTTCCCACCATGACTAAACCTCTGAACTTGTAAACCAGCCCCAACTAAAAGTTTTCCCTTGTAAAAGTGACTGTGACCATGGTGTCTCTCCATAGGAAGCGAAGACTAAGACAGTGAACATCTTCCATGTGGCAAAGGCATGGCAGCAGGAGGGTGGAGTGTCTAGTCTCAGTGTGTCTGTGGCAGGGAGCAGAGAGAGATGAGTGCTCAGCTTGTTTTCTCCTTTTTATTCTATCCGAGGTTTTAGGGAGAGTGTTGCCCACATTCAGAATGTGTTTCCTCCTCGGTTAAACTTCTCTGCAACACCCTCGTAGAAATACCCAGGTGTCTCTTCTGTCCTCGGTGATTCTAAATTCTGCCACGTTGACAATGAAGATGAACTACAACGAGGCTCTTTTGGGACATCACATAGGAACAGCTTTAAAGTGATGGTAACAGCAGCCAGGTTGGAGTCATCTGGAGACTGAGCAGATCTTGAGGACATGACAAAGGATGAACGGGGGAGGAGGAGAGGAATGCTCAAAAGTAGCTTCAAACTCATATTTAGGGTTACTTAAAAATGTTTCTCAAAATTACTCCCCCAAATTCTGATTCAGTTTATCCCAGGGTTCAGATACAGTTCTGTTTGTATGATTGGTTGGTTTTGTTTTTTTCAAGACAGAGTTGCCCCTGTGTAGCCCTGGCTGCCCTGAGACACACTCTGTAGATTAGGCTGGCCTTGAACTCTGCCTCTGCCTCCTGTGTGCTGGAATTAAAGGCAGGCACCACCGCCACCACTGCCCTGACAGGTACAGGTTTTACTAATCTTTCAGCTTTACTGTGCTCAATCTCCAGATGGCTCCAACCTGGCTGCTGCTACCATCACTTTAAAGCTGTTCCTAGGTGATGTCCAGCTTCGCTGGAAACCTGACACCAAGGTGAGCTGAAAATGCAGGAGTTTTCTTTCAGTGGACAGGAAGGAACAGGTTTGTGTGAGAGAGCCAGCCAGGAAGGTGAGGAGCCTGGTTAACAGCAGGGCACACCTGCTCTAGCAAAGGCAGGAGGTAGGATGGTTGGGACTCTGTGGATGGGTTAGCAAGGTTGTTGCAGAGGCCTCAACTGGATTTGCTTTGTGAAGAGTCTCTATGTGCCTTCCACCCCTGTTATTCTCAATCACTGGTTAGGACAACCTGTAGGGATCCTGATCTTCATACAAACCTCGCGATGTTCTCCCAAACACAGTATTGGGAGCCTTTGGGTCATCCAATTCAGAACAACTAGAAGAATCTGAGGCATGTGGGAACAGCTGGTGCCTGCAGTTCATCATTTAAAGACAAGGGAATGAGAAAGGGAATGTTGAAATGGGTTGTAGGTGAAGTATTTGGGTTCGAGTTAAAATTGCGGGTTTTCTTACAGCTAAGGAATATTCTAGTGTATTTTAAATATACAGGGAAAACTACTCACATCGAAGTTAAAGGTGGAAAGGAAGTGGGGAAAGAAGGGAGGAGAGAGGAGGTGTGACAGAGGAAGGAAAGAGAAGGAGCAGGGAGGAGATAAGAAAGAGAAAAAGAGGTAGAAGGAGAATAAAGGGTATGGATGGTTTATATTGGAAGCAGCTCAGAGGGCAGTTAGGAGGAAAGGGACGCTTGGTCATGGCTTTGAATTCAGGTCATGATGTCTTGTTCTCTTAGTATTCTGAACATGGGTTAAGTTTATGTTGCGGGGAGTTGGAGAGAATTGTATTTAGTTACCTATTACTAAGACAAAATAGGAAACAATGTATCAAGAGGCAGCAGGGAGAGGGGCTGGAATAGGAGGCTGAACAAGACACAGGGAGGATGGTGAAGATAGGGCTCTTCTGTAGACAGAACCACGTCAAGGGGGAGGAACGCTGATGACCTTGATGAGTATAAGAAGTGGGAGGCCGGGTCACTTGCTGGAAAGGTATTTATTTTATTGGCCACTCTTCTCACATGACAAAATTCCACACACAATCGATAACAAAATCACATTTAGTATATTAAAATTAACACTTCAAATATATATTAAATAATTATTACATAAGTCTCTCACAGGTATCCGTCCATTTCTTTGAATATAAACCAAAGCTGAAATAGTCTCTTGATCTAATTTGGGATTTTTAAAACCTAACTTTTACATTGAATCCGTGCAACTCTTAATCACAGAAAATTACTGGAAATACAGTCAGCATTTAACCTATATTTGATCCCAAAGTTAACACACAGTCCCTTTTGAGCCATGAAATTTGTATCTAGTGACAAAAAAAGTTCGTCTCAAGGAAGCATGCTGACTAATGCCACCGAAGAACTTCCAATCAAAGGCTAGCTGAGATGAGTCATTTCCCACCCAGGAGACTCAGAACCCTGCAGCCTATAAACTGAGCTGTAGAAGCTGACATTTCTAACATTTCAAAACACTTAATAGAAACCCTGAATCTAACCTTCTGAAGACCTGCAGCTACTTTACAGATTTTTCAATCTGCGTGTGCATGTTCCTATGCATGTGCGGGCATATATGGGTAGCACCCAGAGGATAACCTTGACTGTTGTTCCTCAGTTTCTGTCCATCTCCTGGGACAAGAGTCTCTCTTTGGTGTGGAACTCACCACTCAGGATACACGGACTTACCAGTGAACCCCAGGGGTCCTCCGATCTCTGCCTCCCTGGCACTGGGCTTGCAAGTACTGGTCACCACACATGATTGTCATCTGGGATGTGTTGATTGAATTCAATCTTTGCACTTGCCATACAAGCATTTTACCAACTGAGTTATCTCTCTATCCCATACAATTCTTGACTTTAAAAAAATTCAATGGGGGGGGCAGTCACTTTTCAGAAATTCCATTGGATCTTTGCAATTTACATATACAATATATTAATCAGTATTTAATCAATGATGTAAAAGAAAAAAGAAAAAAACCTTCTGAAGTGTGTATCTGAGATAGGGAAACCATAAAAGCTTGAAAAAATTGGTAGTGGAAAATGTTGAGATAAACGTAGTTGAATCCTATGTTATAAGGACACTGGAGGGTAATGAATATTGCCAAGGTAGCATCATGGTCAATAAGAGAGCCAGCATTAGGATTTACCAATTAAAAAAAAACATTCTCTAATCTGTTATTTTCTTGGATGTTGAGCATTGTGGTTTTGGTTCGGTGCTTCATGTCCTTAGCATTCAAAAGCTGGTGCTTTACAGTCCGGAGGAGGTGGTGAGGGATGCGTTTCAATGGGGCGCCCCAGGCCAACAACTGGGATTTATTGCCTTGTGTTCCTTCCGCTGAACAACTTTCTAGTAAAGTGGGTATAAACATCACTAGGTCCTTCAGAAGCAGTTGACCACAAAACACAAAACCTCTCAGAGGCCTCACAGTAAGGAGCTACCATAAAAGGAGAGTGAGCATCATGGTTCTTTCTCACAGTGTTCACAACTGTCTCCCTCTATTTCTCTAGTTAACAATGGTATCTAAACAGAGTCTGGGATTCAACCATGTGCGCCTGAACCCACCCTAAGACTTCCTTTAGACTCTTGTACAGGGTAATCTTAGATGTGCATACAGAATATAAAGCATGCTGAGTGAATGACTGACTTGACTTCACAGCGAACAGAGAGGGAACACTTGGGGACTAATGTATCGCTTTCCATTGCCTTTCAGAGACTAGAGAAGCTAGCTTCACCTCTTCTGGGTAGGTAACTTGAACAAGGACTGTAAGGGCAGCACAATCATTAGGTTGTTCTCTTATGGGATTAAAAATAAGAATCCCTTTTATACAGTTTTCTTTCTTCTTCCTCTGGGATGTCTTTCTTTTTTCTTTATATCTTTAAAAAGGGATAAGGGAGGGGAAGAGTCCCTAATGGTTGTCTAAAAAAATAGTGCCTTCATAAGCATAACTGAAGTAAATGGGATCCTTAAGCCAGGTGTGGGCTCAAGCCACTAGAGAGGCTAAGGCCAGAAGATGACCCGAACTGCAAAGTAAGACCCTCCTCTGCACAAAAGAAAATGAAAACAAAGAAAGGAGCTAAATTCTTATATCTCACTGCCAATCTTCTGACATAGTAAAGAGTTCATTTTCTGAGCTTAAATTTTCAAACTTTTATAAAGAGATTGAAATTTCCTTTTGTACATTCATTTTTCCCCCTATGATACCCAAGAACATTCCAATTAAAACTCATGTTGGTCACAGCAGAATGAACAGACCCGAGTGCTAGTCATTGTCATAGATGCAACCTGAAAGAAAAAAGAAAACTTTCATTTATTCACTCAGTATTTTTATATGTTCATGTATGTGTGTGTGTATGTGTTCGTGTATGTGCAGGTTGGAGGACAATCTCTAGCAACATCCTCAGGAACCATGTGCTTTCTCTGAGACGGGATCTCTCGTTGGTTCCAGTGCCACTAATCAGAGGGAGCCCCAGGGACTGTCTTCCTGTCTCTACCTCCCCAGGACTGGGTTTACAAGCACTTGTCATTATGCCTGTCATTTAGAAAAAAAGTAAAACTTACTTATTTTATATTAAGAAGACAAAACTAGTTAAGCGAAATGCGATGTATTTCACCTTCTGTACTGGCTAGTTTTATGTCAACTTGATACAAGCTAGAGTCAACACAGAGGAAGGAGCCTCAGTTGATAAACCTCCTCCATAAGATTGTAGGCAAGCCTGTAGAACATTTTCTTAATTAGTGATTGAAGGGGGAAGGCCCAGCTATTGTAGGTGGTGCCTTCCCTGGGCTGGTTGTCCTGGGTTCTACAAGAGAGCAGACTGAGTAAGCTATTGGGAGCAAATGGGTAGGCAGCACCCCTCCATGGCCTCTGCATCAGCTCCTGTCTGCAGGCTTCTGTTGTATTTGAGTTCCTGTCCTGACTTCCTTTAGTCATGAATTATGATGTGGAAGTGTAAGCCTAATAAATCCCTTTCTTCCCAACTTGCTTTTGGTTATGGTGTTTCAAGACAGCAATAGAAACCCTAACTCAGACACCTTCATTGATAGCCCAGTTTCAACAACATTCCTAGACAGATTTATTCTTCATCAAATGAGACTGAAGATTAATTATTCTGACATCACATCACTTTTTGGAAATGAAATTAGTTAAGCATTGACAAGTTTCTCAAGCTAAAGACTAAAAGGTCGGAGCTGGGAGGTGATTATCAGAAAAGCATTTGTTTGCAAGTTATGGGAATAGGTTTGATGCCAGAACTGATGTAAAAAAAAAAACAAACAACAAAACAACAACAATAAAACCCTGGATGATGCCAGGTATTTTGGTAAACACCTTTATCCCAGCAGTCAGGAAGCAGAGGCTGGTGGAGCTCTGTGAGTTCAGGGCCAGCCTGATCTAGAGAGCAACTTCCAGGCCAGCAGAAGCTGTGTAGTGAGACCTTTTCTCAAACAAAACAAAACAAAACAAAACACACACACAGTCACACACACACACCCAAATACAAGCAAACTCTCACACACACAAGCACACACATTCACATACGCACACCAGCCAAAGGGCAACATGACAACTGCACACGTTTTGTTGAGATTAATGTTTTAAATCATCATTTAAAAATACCTGATGATTTTAATAGTGTTATCAGTTATGAAATGTGTATCTGTTTGTTGATTAAAGATTTGTAGTTAAATTAAAGATTTTTCATTTGTCAGCTTTACATTTGTTCATTTAGGATTTGTTAATTTCATATTTTATAGGCTGCAAAAATAATCTGTTGTTAGCTTCTTGGGCATTATGGTTGCTGTGATATAAATATTGTTAGCTTTAAAACAAGCTACCTATTAACTACAAATGCATTTCTTTGATTAAAAAAAAAGGGCAGCAACTCTTAACTCATGCTACAATACAAAATTTACCCAAGAGTTCTCCCTTCCCTCCACTCCTTGTCACTCCTTCTACCTCTTCCTGTTCTGTTGTTCTTGACTCAGGTCTCATGTAGCCTAGGCTTGCCCCAACTTTCATTGTGTAGTTAAGGTTGCCCTTTAACTTCTGATCTTCCTGCGTCTACCACCCAAGTGCTAGGATTACAGGTCTGAACTACCATGGTTGTCTTATACTTCTCATTCTGGAGAATAAATACTCTTTTATTTTCACTTAATTTCCTAACTGAGTGTGAAGATGAACCTCTCCCTCTCTCTACGACACCAGACCATTGCTTTCCCTCACATTTTAAAGAAACTCAAATTCTGATCATATCTGATGGCTCTCAGTCAGCAAGCTGTTTTCTCAGTTACCATGATGGGAGCTGCACAAGACTTACCATCCGCAATGTCATCATAGATTTCTCCATCACTGTAAACACAGAAAAACAACAATTTTTATTGTATAGAGGATATCTTCCCAACATCAATATATAGAAGCTAGCAGCAATTTGATTGCCATATATCAGAACCATGAGAGGTAAAGCAAGCTATGATGTGCATGTGTAAGTGGACAAAGATTTTACATCCATCTCTAGCTCTCCTTTCCCTGGCTTTATTGACTTCTCATTCATTCTACAAACCGAATAATAGACAGATATTTTGAGAGCACAGATCATGCCCTACTTTGAGCACTGCCAAGGTCATAGGCCCCCTGAATCCCTAAGAACTGGGTACAGAACTAAACAAACTGAAATGCCAAGGCAAAACCCTCATCCAGGGGCCTCAATCCAAAAGTGCCAGTCCAAAATTTTGACAGTCATTATTACTAGATCTGCACCTTTACTTGAGTTTCAAATGTTTCAAATTTTAAATGAATGCAATATATTTGGCATGGAAAATGGCTATCTTGTTTTCACGTGTTCCTAGTTATGGTGCATAAATATCAAGTTTAAAGCATTTAAATACTAACTATGGAATATATAGTCATAGAATTTTCTTATATTACTTATTGTGAAGATCACATCCACTGCAGTAATTCTGGCTACTTTTATACACTTTCAGGTTTTGCTTAGCTCTGCAGCTTTATGAAATATTTCATTAACAAACACTGAGTTGTTCTCATATGCCGGGACACAACTATGAGCCAGATGTAAGCTTTGATTGCAAGGGTGCATAGTCAAATGAGTGATTTATAAACAATATAATAGTATATTATAATTATGACCATAATCTTGAAATGGAGGATGTAGTGCCTGGCTTCAGAGCTGTGAGGGTGGACATGCTCTTGGTTCCTGCCCTATCTCTGGGCTTTATCGCAGCAGCATGAGGTCCCTTGTTTCTGCCAACTGTGGCAGATGCTGTACGCTCCCTATGTCTTCTGTTTGGATCCTGTCTCTGAGGCTGAGGGAGCATTTGACTAGTGGAAATCTGATGTGAATGCAGAGGACAGATTTTCCTGCTGTTTAGTCCACAAATGTTTATTGATGTATGCCTTTTAACAGGTAGCGAGCCAATAGCCACTGAGTGTCCTTTCTCTGTTTTCTTTTTACCATCCTGAAGTCATCACAGATGAAGATGTGCTCCTATCTGTGACACGTTCTTCCCAGAAAATCTGCATCTCTCTTAGAACAAAGCCTCTCAGATATCCCGGGCCCACCAGTGTAATACAGATGCTGAAGAAAACACAGATGTTAGGGCCGTTCCCCTGTCCGCTCTCTATTGGTTCGCGGACAGAACTCTTAACATGCAATGCCCTGTTCACATGGGTGTCCTGCTGCTTATGGTAAATGGGTTGTGAATCCCTGATTCTTTCATTATGTCAGTTTTTACAAATATAGTGGGGTTAATTTTCTGCTCTGGGTGTCTTGCTGCAGAATCTTAAAGTGTTTTAGAGGAATCCAAGGGCTTACAAGTACCAGGCTGTGACAGACAGTGAAAAGGTCTTATTCATAAGAATACAAGAGTCATTGATTACTATCTCTTTTGAGGGGCGTACTGTCAATAAGGCAACAGAAGAGAGCACTATGCTCGGTGTGAGTATAGAAAAAGCTTCAGTTAGGAGCTAAACTATGAGCTATTAACTGATGATATTAGTACCTACGGCACACATCATTTGGATATAGCTAGTTCTGTTCTACTACTATAATAACTAATAAACAAAATGCAAACAATTAGTGGAAAGGGTAGTGCTTTCCCTGTGTGTCTTCAGGGTTTGCTGAACAGACAGCTCAAGGAGTATATAAGACTATTCACCATGAGTGAGATAGACTTTCTTCCTAATTCAGATGAGCATATTCAGCGTCGTTATTGGTACTACTATATTGAAACAAATATAATACATTGCTCAATCCATGGCATTCTGGAAATGACTCCTTAAGGAAACCAGAAGAGTCTCTTAACAAATACAGTGATAATAGAAGAAAACGATGGCCTTACTTGTCCACCAGGTAACTCCGAAGAACATAGCCATCTATAAAGGGAAAAGGGAAATGTATTTAATTCCAGATAGAGCTTTGAAAGTTACTTGATGTCTAGTTCCCAAAGTTGACATACAAGGGAATAATTATAATAAGACAGAACACCGAGGGACTGGAGAGATGACTCAGAGATTAAGGGCCCCTTCTTATCCACAGCACACAATCTGATGCCCAGATTCACATCAAATAACTCATAACTGCCCATAACTCCAGTTCCAGGGGATCTTATACCCTATTCTGGACTCTTCAGGCACCCACTCATGACACAGCCACACAGACAGATTTTTAAAAATATTTAAAAGGATAATATATTAAAAAATTATATCTATACAGAACATGCTCAGGGGGTAATTTGATCATGTTTATGCCCGCATTACCCACGCTTATTCTCCCCCCTCTTAGCATCTATCACTGATCCCTCCCCTAACCTATGTTTTTCTTTTTATTAATTTTTTAAAGACAGCCAAAAGAGATAACATCACTATGGTATTTTCACACATAAATCCTTATATTTTTTGTCTTTTTTCTTTCCTTCTCTGGCTGCCTTCCCTGTGTCTCCTGCCCTTCTCTTGATGATTTCCTCCCTCCTTCCAAAGAGACTTCCTTCTGTTTTCTTGCCACACGAATTCCATTACCCCTTTCCTTCCTCCAAGGTCCCCCTTTCCCGTCCTAGGCTCTTCTTCCTAGGCCTTCCTCCCACATACAGATTTAGATATCCGTTCTACATATGAGAGAAAACATGGGGCATTTGTAGTTCTGAATTGGGTTTATTTTGTTTAATATAATCATTTTGAGGTCAGAAGATGACTGGCAGAAATCTGTTCTCTGTTATGTGACTTGCAGGGATTGAACTCAGGTTGCCAGGCCTTATCAGTATACGCACCAAGTTATGACTTGTTGATAAAGACTAATATTTTTCTAATATTAAATGTCTTCATTAAAAAGATCCCCAGGAAGATTATGAGAAATAAAGCTTGTGAAATTAAAACTAAAGATGACTTAACCACCTCTTTGAAGATTAAGATTATTATTTGCTGATGTTTTTAGGTAATTTACTTTTCAATTAAATCACTTTTAATTTAAAACACAATTATGATAAAAAAATTCGCAGACCTGGTTAAACCACTACTAACAGTCCCTTACATGGTCAAAGTTAATAATTAATAATGTACAGCTAATTATCTCACCTTTATGAGTTAATTCTAAAAACTATATTCTCTTATACTCTCAAGAGCGTACATCTCTATCTTCTGTTGATGATTCCTTTGCAGATACTATTGTTTAATTCTTTTTTTTTCTCTCTCCCTCTCTCTGTCTCTTCTTTGCGGTACATATGTGAGGGGAGGAAGGGAGGTATCAATGACTGAATATTTAGGACAATGTAGGTGGTCACATGCAGGATGAGGCTGTTTCACCCTATTTTAGTTCTTTGATCATGTGATGATGTCGGGCTCACTAACTATAAAACACTTACATAGTATTTTTACAGGAATACTGACTTTTAATGTCACATAGGCCTTGCTGTCTAGCACTTTCAAGGGCTAAGACTGTATTTTATTCAAGGACAGCTCATGATAGAGTCAAAATGAGTGACTTGCCATGGCTCGCCATGTAATCTTGGCAGTATAGTTCCCAGAAATTCTTTTTTTATGCAGGAAGAAAATGTTCTCATTGTTCGCATGGTTCATGTTCGCTTACCAATATGAGACATTAATAGAAAATACAAAAGAACCCACAAAACAAAACAAAGTCATGGTTATGGTGCAGAACGGCCACTATGTTTAGCCTTGCAATATCAGGAAGTTGATGTGCCCTGGATTCTCACATGACACAGAAAGTTGTTATTTGGAAGACTCCCGCTCACAGAGCAGAACACAGTGGCTGGAACAAATGTCTTGGGATATGTAGTGGAGTAGAACAGTTAGGAATGTAACACCCATCCCCCATATGTGCCCATCAGTTTCCTCCTAAAATGCTGGCTTGCCATGGGATAGATGTGTCCCAGGACTAACAACTCACCCGTGAGAGGACATTAGAAATATGGAATTTCTAAGGAAACAGATAATAGCCTTGAAAAAATAGAAATTAACATGGTTTTGTAGTTTTCAGTTTTTCCTTAATTGAAATGGAATCTATTGCCTGTTTACAGCATGTGTTGTATTTGCAGAAAATAAAGTTAAGCTGCTGAATTTGGCCTCCCACAGTTAAAAACATATAATCGTACAGTGTGGACTTGCTCAGACAAGTGAACCAATGTCAAACTTGAAAGGAATGAGACACAGTGAGTGGTGTCTAAAACTGAATGTAATTTATTATTTTGGTTTTCACAAGAACTAATCTTTCTCCTTTTTTCTCTCTCTCTTTGTATTGTTTCTGAGTCTTTTTACCATAATGACTTCAAACATTTTTTTTATTTATTATTCATTCAATTTAATTTTTACAACTTTTAAGGTGAGTTTTCACTACATTGCCCAGGCTGTCCTTGAACTCCTGGTTTCAAGTGCTGTTCCTCAGTCAGTCTCCCAAATACTGGGATTTTAGGTGTCTGCTCACACAGACTGACTTTTGAAGTTTCTGAATAAATTTTTTTCCAATGAGCATGCTTTGTTAAAAAAAAAAAAGCAAAAAAAAAAAAAGAAATTATTAACTAGCTTTGTGACAGCAAAGCTCTCAGAAATCTTTCTCTGATGCCTAAAGGAAACAGAACATTATAGCCCAAATAACTCCTTTTTCATGCCTCAGTTTTTTTCTTTCTTTTTTTTGTAGGAAGTTTTCTCCAGTGACAGGAGGTGGGAAAACTCTCAGCTCATGAGCATCAGATTGTAGAACGTATGCAAATATTAGCTAGCAATTTTAAACTTTTGAGAATGTGCCAGAAATATATATATATATATATATATATATGTCACTGCCTACACAGTTCACACTTGCCAAATGTCTCTGGGTGAGACCCGACTGAATTAATAATGTCTACACTTGAGGCTCTTGCTCCACATAGCGGCAAAGAGATTGTCTTTTGTGCTTTAACCTCTCGTTTGCTCGCTATAAACCTTAGGTCGCATTCTTTTCTGTGGTAGCTTGAAGAAGAACGGAGAGGGAGGAAAACATTAGTCATGCTGTTGCTGAACTGCAAAACACCCATTGCTGGTCATGAGAAGATGTAAAAATAAGGAAGGAACAGATTTAGAGTCCTTAATGATTCACAAGCTAACAGTGCTTATCAGGCCAAGCCAGAGAGCTGTCTGCTAACCAGTCAAACTATCCAGCAGACGTTTACGTGAGTGTTTATGTAGGACTTTTATCTGGTTGTTACACTAGACATCTAGAGTGTTCTTTGAATCTACCCAGACTAACTCCAAGTTTGAGACACTATGCCAGTGCCAACAATTCAACATCAAGAACACTTCACTGAGGTTCTGTGTGGGCTCGAAGCCTAAGAAGAGCAGCAAATTCATGAAACAAACCATTCAGAAGTCAAAGTGGTACGGTTGGGGAGAGACGCAGCCTTCTTGGGTAGCTGGGAGAGTAAGGAGTAAGGATGCTTCCAATACTGAGCTGTTTTTAATGGACAGTTATGCATTCCAAGTCAAATAAAGTAGCACAGTGGTCTGAACCAGCAAAATTTATTCAGGGAATGACAAACACGTCCTTTACTTTTGGATGTCCGTCCTAGACAGCAAACTGCAGTTGCTGTCCGTGAGGCTGGATGACGAAGGGCATTTAGTATATGCTATCCTAAAGACAGCGTGGGCTCTTGAAAACATTTGGCTCACATAGGAGTGGGCTGGATGAAAATGTGGGAAAGATGGATACCATTTGCAAGGCCATTTGCGGTGATTGAGAGGAGGGAGGGATACGTTTCTACAGCAACCATTCCAGGTCCTAGTGAGTGTGTAGAGAATAGATCAGACGTGAAGGAAATTAAGAATGGTCAAGGATACCAGCCAAGAAAAAGATTTCATAAATATTATGAAAAGCAGGTAGTCTGAAAAGTCAAAAAATAGAATTAAATAGGCACACCAATTCAACAACAGGGGTACTAGGGAGAGATTGGAGACAGGAAAGATAGGGAGGGAAATGATGTAATTCTATTATAATCTCAAAAGCTTCTTATAGACATTAAAGTTGAATTTATTGATTTCAGCATACGAGAATTTCCAGTTTCCTAATATGTCCTGCAACCCATAAACCGCAGAACAAAGCAAGTTAGTAGAGATGAGCGACCGCTGCAGCCCACCCACCGTCGGTCGCACAGTGTGGCTTCAGCGGCGACTTACATTTGCCTTCTTCGTTCCTGCAGAGAACTTTGGTGTCATCTGTGCTTTGAATCACTTCAAGCGATTCTCCGGGTTTTATTTGCAGCTCTCTAGCTCCCCACTTTTTAGAAGTTATGGAGGAAGCAACTTTCGTTGAATAGAGAACTCGAATTTCACCATCGTACTGAAATAAGTAAACATCGAAATTACCGATACATATTACTACAGTCATTCATTCATTGACAAGTTTATTAAGAAGGTTTGTGTTCTGGACATGCCTGTGGGGGGTCATCTTGAGTTTGCTAATTAATATAGGAAGAACTATGTTACTTCTGAGTGGGACTAGTCCCTGGTCAGGGGATGCTGGACTGTATCAAATGGAGAAAACAAGGTACACTCTAGTACGCATGCATGTGTGTCTCTCTGCTTTGTGACTGCAGACACAATGAGACCAGCTCCATCAAGCTCCGGTCTCTGTGATTTTTCCATGACATACTGTAGCCTTGAACTGTGAGCCAAAGAAACCCCTTGTCCTTCAAGATGCTTTTATCTGGGAATTTTATCATAGCCATGAGAGAACAACTAAGATACCTCATAACCTCACCAACTTCACGTAACAAAAATTTATAGATTATCACTTTACCAAAGGTCAAAGGACATCTAAATTTAAATGGTTATCACAGTGTGGAGGATATTAACATGGATGCTTGCTTGCTTAATTTATTGTAGGAATAAATTTAAATTTACAACATATTTGGAACAAAGAAAAGTTATGAAAGATAGTGCTAGTATTGTTTACCATACTCTAAAAGAATATACTTTGTCATTTTGAAATTTTTCATCAGTACTTCTATCTCTGAATGGCATTAAATAATACATACCTTAAATTTTTTCCTGAGATCTTTTTCTTCTTTTTCCTGTTTTTTTAGCTTCTTGGGATCTTTTTCTTCTGTTTTTGTCTTTCCAACATTAATTCCTTGACTAGGGTAACAGAACATATATAAACCAACACTTTGAGAAAAAGAAAATAACAGATCATAGTAAAGACTTAATTCTTCTTTTTTGTTTTGTTTTTTGAGACAGGGTTTCTCTGTGTAGCCTTGGCTGTCCTGGAAATTCCTCTGTAGACTAGACTAGTCTCGAACTCATAGAGGTCCACCTGTCTCTGCCTCCCAAATGTTGGGATTAAAGGTATGTGCCACCACCACCCAGCCTGAGACTTAATTCTTAACATTAAAATTTTCAATGGTTTGTTTTTTGTTTTTATTTTTCTTCTCTTTTTGTGACAAGGACTTACAATATACACTGGAACTCATTAAGTAGACCAGGCTGACCTCAAACTCACAGAGATACATCTGCCACCTGCCTCTGCCTTCTAAGTGCTGGGATTAAAGGTGTGTGCCACCATGCCCATCATATAATAATAAATTTTTGTTCAATGTTGTTTTTAATTTAGTACTGATTGTTATAATCAATTACAGGTTTCTGACATGTAGAAGGGGTCCATCATTAAATAATACACACGACTTAAGCTGTAAGTGAAAGGTCAGATTGAACCCATCATAAAACCGAATAAGGTGAAACAGAGCTTCATACCACGGTTTCGTGTGATTAAACCTATACTTGAGCCCCGTGCATTTTCTAGTTCTTTGTAGAAAGCTGAATGGCAGAGATAATGTTACTAAAAAGGATCAAAATGCTTTTTTAAAGAACTGAGTTTTTATGGCTTATAAAATGTATGTAACTTAGTATTTTCACATCTAATTAAAAGGGAGCTTTAAGAGAGGAGATGGAGTTCAGTGGGGGAGCATTCACATAGCACACCCTAGACTTGATTTCCGGCAGAGAAATATTACAGAAATAAATGGAGGCAGCACCAAAGACAGGAAGTGCTGGTCATAAGGGAACATCTTAAAGATAATAGCTAATATAGTCTATAGTCGAGCTTTATCTTGGAGATTTTATTAAATTGCTCACTGGGAACTAAAAGTTCAAGGCAGAGTAGGAAGAAGTGTGACTGCCTGTAGAAGGGAGTTTTTTTTTTTTTGTTGTTGTTGTTTTAAGTACTAGAATATTTGTGAATAGTGGAAATTTGACACTGGCAGTTTCATTTTGATTATTTAGAAAAAATTTGCTTGTGGCTTCTTTAAAATGTTTGGTTTTATTTTTTTTTCTTTCCTTTTAAGCATTTATCTTGTTCACTGTGAAAAGAACAAGGGCCATTCTACCTCCAGTCTTGCTTCTATCCCTAGGATCTATTGCCTTTCCTGATCTGGGCACTTGTGAAACTGCTGGCCCAGATTAGCTCTCTGGGATGATCAGAGCATGGATAAATGCTGAAAATGCTCCACAAGCTATTTTTGAAAATAACTTATTCCAAAATAGAATACTGTGTTTAAAATATAGAATTGTTTTAATTTCTGAAAATAAGCAATGGATAGGGAAAAAAGTCATCTTTGATCAAGTTTAATCAGCTGGAGTTTGTTTTCCTCCAAGAAAAGGGCCAGGATAGGATTCTAGGTTCCCGGAGAGCTAGCTAGCTCATGGAATGTGGGGATGTTTCCAGAGCAGTATAAGAATGAAAAATATATTGAAATCCATCAGAGTCAGGCACAAGGTCCTGGTGGTGATGACTATTAAGATGAACAATTTACTGAGAGCAGATTTCCCTGTCACAGACAGCTCAGGGGAGGCAGGCCTTCTTTCATCTGTGTTGCTTGTTTTGCCTGCAGAACTTGATTCCTTTGTGACCAGTGGCATATTTTGCCTTCAGTTTCTTTGATCTTGATACTGTTTCTAGTTTAGTAAAATTGGCTTAACGTGGTGAGACTAAATACTTGACGTTCTCTCATGCATTCTTAAGTACAGCTCAGCAGGCATGACTCAAATTATTAATGTAAAAATTTCCCTTCAACTAATCAAGTATACCATCTTTTTTTCATTCATCTCTTTCGTGAGGGCACTGTTGGAGTTTCCTAGCTTTTGTACACAGGTCATTGCACACAGCTATTAAAAAATGAGCAAGTATTTTAGTACATTATATTCTACCTCAGAAAATTTTTCAAAGGGCACTCCTTTTGGGCTAACTGATATTAACTTATTTTCATATGCTTTTAACCTTAAAGTTAAATGCAGACCTCAGATAAACTGAAGTTAGCGATCACTGTTTACTTGAAAAAGAAATGTGCATAAAACTTTTGAGAATTCCAAAGGACATACATGAAAGTCCTTTTAAGCAACAAATTCTGTAACCATGGATGGAGGACAGGGGAAGAAGAATGAAGAAAGGAAGTACATTCAAGGAAAAAATGTTGGGGAAAAGGGTAAAAACAAGAGAGAAGACGAATCATGAAGTTACTGTGAACAGAATCTCAAGTATACATTCCCAGTAAATTAGGGGATACAGACAGCAGTGAGTCACCAGCAACTAGCAGAGATTAGTCAGGGAACAGGGGGCAGAACCAGTGTCTGAGGTCAGGAGAAAGGACGGGGAAGGGGGGGGGGGGCTAAGGATAACTTGCTAGCAGACCTAGCTCTGAGCTGAGAGCTGTGCTCAGAAATAAGCAGAGCGTGAGCAAAGAGGAGCAGAGACCACATGACCGCACATGGCACACACACACACACACACCACGCTGGAGTTTTACTCCAGTCCAATATTGCTGAGCAGTTTCCACGTCAACATTTCATGGTAACCAAAACGTTTTAATGACCTCATCTCCGCAGGTGGAGCAGGGAAGTCGGAGGCATCCACATCGTCGTAAACTTCTTCTCCCACGTCTATTAAGAGACAGAATACCAAATATTGAAGTGTCGCTAATTTAAATTTTGATGTGAACATTTAATGATGTTATTAAAACCCGAAGACTGCTTCCAAGATAGTGAGAGATTTCTCGGGGACTGTATATATTTCTATTAAAGGCATTGTCTGCGTCTCAAAGGAAGGAAGGGGGACATTCTTATCTTACAATCAATAAGTGAACAAAGCAATAATAGAAACCAGTGAATACAATGACAACTATCATTATTTGAGGGGAATAACAAACAACCCTAGAATAGTGCTGTGACTATGAAATCCCGCAAGTGTAATCAATGGATGACTGGTGAGACTTAAAAACTGTGGCCAAAAAAAGTCAACTCTCTTGGCCACTGGCAGCAGAAAGTAGGCAGAAATTCTTTATGTCACTGATCCTATCTGTATAGTTCTGTGTCAGTCTCCCTCCATCTACCCATTTAGCTGTGTGTATCATTTGTCATCCACCATCTTCTTTTAATGATTTGTTCCATATTAATTCATCACTGGACAGTGATAGTATGATTGTACTGCCTTCAAAGGAAAATCTTCTTTCTACAGATAATATATATCAAGTGACGAGAAACAACACTGATAGAAAACTTGCCATGTCTGGTATGGTGGGCTGAATGAGAATGACCCCAATTCCTGGCTTATGAAGTGCTGGGGATCAAATAGTGCTACCAACTGAGCTATGCCACCAGCTGGACATCCTCCCTTTCCTCCCTCCCTCCCTCCCTCCCTCCCTCCCTCCCTCTCTCTGTCTCTCTTCTCTGTCTGTCTCTGTCTGTCTGTCTCTGTCTCTGTCTCTGTCTCTGTCTCTGTCTCTGTCTCTCTGTCTCTCTCTCTCTCTCTCTCGTTTCTCGAGACAGGGTTTCACTGTGTAACCCTGGCTGTCCTGAAACTCACTCTGTAGACCATGCTGGCCTTGTACTCATCGAGATTCATCTGCCTCTGCCTCCCAAGTACTTGGATTAAAGGTGTGTGCCACCACCAGCAGCATACTTAAAAGAATATGAATTTAAGTAGGTAAACTCTTTAAAAAGCCTTTCAATGTTTTTGGAGACAACATTTTATTCAGAGAAACTTTAAACAGTCTTGAAAAGATCTGTCCCAGCAGCATTTTCAAAATGATGACTGAAATTGTACAAAGAAGACATTGTTACCCTTTTTCCCCAAAGAGTTAGAGGAAGACTATCCGAAAGTGTCCGGTTGTGTGTCTTTTGCATGTTTTCACACACTTTCAAGCAGGAACTGTGCATTTTCAGCATGGACTGAATTGGGGTGGGCTCAGCTGACGCTGGTGTCCATCACCTGCCTCTTACCTCTATGCCTCAGTGGCTTTCAGATCAATACTTTGAAGCCGTCTGTGCTGGTGTGAACAAGATGTACCTTATGGTCTCAGGCATTTGAATAATTGGTCCCCAGTTTGTGCTGTTGTTTGGGCAGGCTTTGCAGGTATGTATGGCCTTGGTGAGATTTGTCACTGGAGGTGGCTTTCAGAGTTGAAAAGATATGCACCATTGCCAGCTCACTCTCTGTTGTTACTTGCGGCTCAAGGTGCAAGGCCTCAGTTTTTCTGCTCAAGCCTCCTTGCCTTCACCAAGGTGCACTGTTGTAATAGAAAAGTATCTAATACAGATGTTGATACCAAGGAATGTTCTACTGCTATGACAGGCCTGGCCATGCTGCTTCTGGGAGAAATATTGTGGTGTTTTATCACAACAATGAGAAGTATCTGATAGGTGAATCTTTTTATTTTTTTACGTGTTTATTTTTTGAGTCTGTTATTCTATTACTGGGTCATTGGAATCATTCAGGGTGAAATTGCTTATGCAATGTGACATATTTATCATTTGCAGTCAGGACTTCAAGCAGGTACATTCAATGTTTGGTGACCTTCAATGCTTCACTATCTCAGGTGTAAGAAATAATTTGTAAAACACACAGGTTTTATTACATACCCAGTTGTTTAGGAGGAGAAGGAAAACTGAAAAAAAGAAGAGAGTACAGTTAAAATCAAATTAATGTGAACCTTGGACTTAATCCCTTTACATGTGAGAGAAGTGAGAGAGTCAGTATTCTAGATGTGTGAAATGGTTAATCTGGTGAGCACCATACCTTTCTCATCCTTCATTTCTTGCTAGTCTCTAGCCATCAATCTGACATTTGCCGAGACTAGTTTTGAAGCAATTTTGTTGTTCAAAACCCATCCAGAACATAAACAATTGTTTATGTTACCCAGTCAATAGACCAATATTTCCGATTTGCTCTATAGTTTGGGCATATTTTCACACCAGAGTATGTTAAATGGACTCAGTATTTTGTAGCCTCATGCTGTCCATAGGTCTGGCCCAAATTGTTTATTTGAATTGAGGACTGAAATTACAGAGTCAAAATCAACAGCAGTCACTGGCATGTGACCTCATTTCTCTGGTATGCACAGATCTACACCAAACTGGACAATGATGAACAAGAAAGGAATGTATATTTCAACCAGGCAGTGAGAGCTCTGGAGAGGAGTGGGAGGGAACCAAGATTAGGTGGTATTTAGTTGTAGCAGAAAAGGACATTTGTTTTTATTATTTCCCAAAGTATGACAGCTACATGCGCGTACGCGAACACACACACACACACACACACACACACACACACACACACACACACACTTCTGAAAGATTCATGTATAGCACAGAAATAACCGGTAAGTAGAAGTTGAGAATATTCACTCAAATAACCTCAACTCAGAGTTTGGGAATGTGAACAGAGGAAGGAAAATGTCTCTTCCTTTACCCCAGGTAAAGGTCATATTTGAGCAATGTCGCTCAAGAGAAGACTTCTTGCTATGTGCCCTCAGAATTGCAAGTGTACCGTTTATTGACTGCTATTCTGGTGCTCTACCAAAACAGATAAAATTAGGAATGTGAGTGTGAAAACATCTCAAAAGGATTTCAGTGAAATGTGATGAACTCATTCAAAAGGCGAAGCAGAAAGGCTCTCCATGGTTAGGATCCTTCCAATATATATAGATGGAACTTATTTTAAGAGGTCTTTTGAGGATGGATGGGAAGAGAAAATTTATGTATTAGATAAATTAGATAAATTTATTTAGATAAAATTGAAATGCTGAGAATAAGCCTATATAGGTATATCGTTAAGATAATAAATTACTATTGTAGAACAGTTATAAAAATTTCAGTATTATATTCAGAAAAAAATCTAAATGATGTCCTTTAGTTTAACAAATTAGCTTTACTGGAGATAATGAGTTTTCAAAGCAGTCAGTATAATGTAAAATGTAGGCTGCAATAGTAATAAAGTTTTAGATGGGGCCATACAGGTTGGAGAAATCCTAAGTAGCATGCATGTTCATGAATGACTGCGTGTGCTTGAATATGTATGAGTATGTTTATGTGTCTATGTGTCTGTGTGTGTTTGTCTTTGTACAAATTTGCAGGGAGAGTATAGTATATCTTACAATTACATGATAATTTCAGCATAATCGGGGTCCTCTCATGTAATTAATACACACTACGAGATGAATGTAGGATAATTAATGGAAAATATCAGTAAAGTGGTGTAAGTGCATCAGGACGTGCTTATTGGTTATACAATATTAGTAGCATTCAATTAAACCGGTATTAGTGTAGTTATTGTGCACTGAAGGCGGTCAGTTGACTCTTACGATGAACCTTCATTACTGTCTGACTCAGAGACTTTAGGTTTCTCTCGGGTACTTTTCTTCCTGTCCTCCTTTCCCTTTAACATCTTCAAAATCCCCCAGGACCACGTGCTAGTCTTCTCTTCGCCCTGCAGCATGGATCTTTGGAGCATCAGGCATCGAGCAGAATGGGACAGTCAGCAGACCACGAAGACATTGTGTGGACATTCAGAGTTTACATAATTACACTATGCTGACCAGTAAGTAGGGCACTGTAGCCAATAATATGGGGCTACTAAGTATAAATTCTGGTGAGTGAATATTTCTTTCATCAGGCTGGTTATTTTTTACTTATCCAGTAAAGATTTACCTAGGTTCCTAAAACGTAAAGCTAGGTCAAGTCAGTTAGAATTAAGTTTAAAATGTCTACTTGTGATGAAAGTAAAATAATTACTACATCTTAACTACTCTATTTTAAAATGGAAAGAAAATTTAACTTAAAAGATTTTTAAAATTGTTATTACAAAATAAAGATACTTAATATTAAGCAAAGGATTAGCTATTCGATACCATAGATAGCAAATGGTCTCAATGTACTTGCAAAAGGTTCTCACCCTGCAGCCCAGGTTGGCCTTGAACTCCTGGGTTGAAGTGATCCTTCTGTCTAAGCCACTAGAGCGATAGAATTACAGGTGTGAGCCCTGGCATCCAGCTATAGTTATGTCATTATGCAGAAAACATTCCAGGCATGTAAACTGACAAATTTCAGAGGTGGTTGTAAAAGTAAAGTATTGATTAATAGATAAGTGATTGGAAAATGTTTAAAAACATTCACAACACTTGTAATTTGCCCTCTTTTCATTTCATCTTTTTCTTCATAATTGAGATTTCTCTCCAATCTACCATTTCACTTACAGTGTGATACAATTATCATTCTTGATTTACCCTTACCGTCAATTTTAGGACTGACTAAAAGCAATAATTTATACTACTTAATCCTATCTGGAAATGAAAACTAGATTTCCATAGATGTAATATTTTGCCTGAACAAAGGCAATTCAGTGATTATTCTTACCCATCATTAGCCTCTTCCTCTTCTATCCCATCATAAATGTCGTCATCTGGTGGTGGCGGTGGGAACATACCTTCATTTGGGTGAGGGAAGAAACCTTTTGTCAATTTTGCAATTTGTTCATATATAGGTCACTCTGGTTTTGATACTAATTCTCCCCTATTTGGATGCAGAATGCAGGATGCTTTCATATTATCTGTTTAAGTAGAAAACTTTAAAATTTCCCAGCATCACATGGGTAGTTAATAATTCAGTTGCTTTATAGATTATTTTAAAAACATTTTAGGGCCAAAGCCATAATAATGCAATGAGTGATGATGATGGGTACTCTGGATTTATGTAAAACGAGTGTGTGAGAATTAATAGGAGAACCTGTAAAACAGAAGAGGAAGTCAAATTCATGAAAAGAGAGAAGTGAGGAGGCAGTAAGAAAAATTCAGCTAACAGTGAGCAGATGTTGAAAAAAAGACTAATCTTTATCTTTATGGCAATGGATTGAACTCTACAAACACTAAGAGTAACTGAAACTCCGAAAAGAGAGGCCACATTTTAATACATATATAGCAGACCAGACCCCTTTCTTGTTTCATTGGTTATGCTTTGTTCTTTGGAGCTTTGTTATATCAACGTATATTTGTTGGCAACCTTCTACGTGCAGGAAAACGACCTTGAAATACAACTTTCAGTGTGAGAATCTGAGCTCTTGATTTTGCTGCCTTTGTCTTTAGCAAGAATCACCAAGGTAGCTATACAGTCTGCCATCTAGACAGGGAGAGTTCTGGAAGCAAGGGGCATTATTTATTCTGTGCTCAGACAGTCTGTAGAAACCAAGACTTTCCCAAGACACTGGGAGTGGAGTCACGCTAGGATCCCTGGCAAACCCGGAAGACAGAGGTGACTGCCTCACAGTCACTTGGTGACCAGGACTGGAATCTGGCTTGTAGACTCCCGGTCAATCCTTTTTCCACATTAAAATCCTCCTAATTGAGTCTGGAGAGATGGCTCAGGGGTTAAGAGTACTGTGGGCTGCCCTTCCAGAGGTCCTGAGTTCATTTCCCAGCAACCACATGGTGGCTCACAACCATCCATAATGAGATCTGGTGCCCTCTTCTGGCGTGCAGGCATGCATGCAGACAGAACACTGTATACATACATACATACATACATACATACATACATACATACATACATACATGCATACATAAATATTTTTTTAAAAAAACCTCACTAGTTCTTTCATTTCTGGTTCTTAGGTTTTATATAGCTACATAAGATCATATATGTGTGTATGACAAGAAAGCAGAAGAGAAACTGTTTAGGGGAACAAAGGTTACCAAGGGGTGGAGAGAGAAAGGAGGAAAGGTGAAGGTTGGGGAAATATGATAAATTCATTATATGATTGTACAAAAATCTTTTATAGAAACCAGTACCATGTACAATGGATATAGAGTAATAAAATCGTATTTAAAATCCCTTATGTATAGGAATCTAAAAAGTCCCTCTGACTGTTAGCCAATAGGGTTTGCATGAGCATACTCAAACGTGGTCAAGACTGCAAACATAGAAAGCTTTCATCTCACCTGCGCTTCCGCTCTGACCGTGGCTGAGAACAAAGCAGAAATAATAAATGTATGAATTGTTCAGTTTTCAAGCAGGGAAATTCAAAAACTGAGACGACTGTTTACGTTAACATTCTTTTAAAAACTCGGATGAAACCTTTGAAGAGCAAGGACGTTCATTGTAGTAGATGCATCACGACAAGACAATATAACATAGCCAATACACAACCAGCAAGAACTGGGTCAGGGTACTATAGTTCACAGCAATTATGCCTCGTGCTTTTAATAGACTTCCCAAGAAGCAATTTTCAGTAATTATACATTAAATTTAAAGTTACTTTAAAAACTACTGTGTGTTATTTTAGGAGTCAATTAGGACAATTATTATTGCCTTTAATTCAACTCTCTTCAGCATCTTAGAACCACAGTATCTGACTCTTAATCTGGTATCATTATATCTTATTTTATGAAAAAACTTTTAAGCTGTGACCTTGATGGAGCTTTTATAAGATGTGTCCCCTACTTCTCTAATTCCAGATCACCTTTAAAAGAACCTTTTCTGATTTAGCATCTAGTGTTATGTGTTCTGCCCTGTATCTCCTGTGTGAGTCATGGGAGAGTCAAGCGTGGGTACTGGGAAAACCTAGACATTATCTATTTGTCCAGTTCTACCATCTTGCAGGAAAGACTCCAAGACTCCAAGGGCTTAGCCCTCTTTGAACCTAGCTACAACCCCAACCCCGTTTTGACCTTTGGGTAAAGTGCCAGCAACAGCAGTAAGTTTGACGTTATCAAGATACAGGACAACCATATAATAGTACCAATCTTTACATTACTTTTACAGGCTAGTGGGATGAATTAGCCTGATGCATATCTTTGGTTAACTTAGAAACAAAAGCATACTGTTGTCAAGGGAACTTTGTAGAACGGCTTGGTGCACCACACTCTAGCAGTTGATTTGTGGAGAAGTTGATGCACCCTCTCTGCTTTTCTTCTTCATTTCTATTTTCCCTGCCGCATCTGCGCATGAGGCAATACTTAGAATCAAGTGCATTCTGGGTAGCTGATGTTCCTAATGAATGTGTTTCCTCCTGGAGAGTCTCAGATCCAGTGCCTTGAGAACGTCATGTGCTAGGAGCAGAGCTACCATTTGCTCATTTCATCGGTAGCGTGAATTTATTCATATTTGTATGTAGTGTATGCACTTGGCTTGATCTCAGACTAGAACTTACAGCACATGTGATCCATAAACCTTTCCTCTTTATAAGTTCAAGATCTCAAGTATTTTAGTATAGTTCTGAGAAACCAATAATGGGCATGAGGGAGAAGATGGCCTTTGTTTTCTGCTCTAAACAGGATGTTCTGTTTCTGTTCCTCTGCTTTATAAAAGCGTGCTTATTTTTGTAGGAGGAAATGGCGCTCTAATGTAGTTGAGAAAATAGATACTGGAAAGTGGACCTTTAGTCATCATCTAGGGATTGTAGTGGATTGACATTTGACTTTTAAGGAGTCTACTGGAGTAGGAATGGAGGGAGGTCATTTTTTTTCTGTTATATTTTCAATCAATGACAGAAAATGCATTTAGACTCCGAGACTGAAGGGTGAAAAAAAGGAAACTATACTTTATATCTTCTACTCCATAGATTCCCAAATCATACTCATTTAGATATATCTGTAAGTTCAAATCATAATAAATATTCTAAAAATGCTTTGTAGTAGACAACATGTTTAACACAACTGTACAGCCCATTATATTTCAAGTTTACAAGATGTGTATGACCAACAAGTAAATTAAAAGACAATGGAGTTTCCCGTGGCCTTCCACTCAAGCTAGGGTTGTGGTACATGGTGATTTAGTGTAGCGATTGAGAGCATTCCGTGATCGGCTTACACTTTGTGTGTCACACACCTGTTGGGAGCATCCTGCTCAGCCACATCATCGTAGACTTCCTGGTCATCTTCAACAAGTCTCGGTGGAACAGCATTGAGAGTGTTCTTCTTCCGCTTCAGGGAGTCGTAGTCAATCTCCACAGCAGTCGTTTTAATGTAGCCATCTACCCAAAGGGAAAAGGGTCTGGGTAACCGGAGCTTATACACTTTAGAGTTATAATTTGAGTATCAGTTGTTCATCTACTCCTGCGTGTTTCTCTTTAGGGGTGGGAATGGAGCCACGAATGCCCAAAACTCTGGGTTTGGTTCACAGGCTATGCGCATGCGCACACCCATGTTCTCTCCTAGAGCCTGTGATCTGCCTAGCCATATGTTCCTTTTGGATTAACATTAGAGCCTTTCAGACCCACATGCCTCATGTTAGGAACATGCTACTGAGCACATAGAGAGGAAAAAGAATCCTACTGAGTAAGTAGAGAGAAAAAAAAGGTCTAAAATGGCAAATGTAGTTCTTTTTAGTGAGGAACAATGTAAAATTTGACAAAGGCCATTATGTTCTCCACTTCTATTAGAAGAAATGTGTTATGCCAACGCTTTAGAATCTTCAAATTGATTCTTGGCTCACTTAAAAGTACCATAGAGTAAGCGTCTGACAGAACACATAAAACTTGTGGCTATGCACAGGTCTGTAAGCCAAGATTGCAAGCGAAGACATCTTTTTATTGTTTGAGGAAGTGCCTTTGGTGGTGTGTGTCCTCCAAAGGCTCAGGGATATTGCAGAAGAGGAGCAGAAAGAGTGTAAGAGCTGGAAGTGGAGGATGATTACGAGGAAACTGTCCTCCGGACACAGCAGGGCAGCTGTACATAGTATCTCACAGAAGCTATGACAGAGATCACCTGTCAAGACTCAGCCAGATCAAATCCCAGCATGAGTCAGAAGTTAGGCACCAAGTTCTGCCCCTTAACCAAGAAGCAATTAGTCATTGTTAGTTGTTGGGGAATGAAGAGTCAGTTTTCCCTAAGCTTATAGCCCCTGGTATAGACCACACTCCAGAGAAAGGCCACACATCCAAGAATATTCGGGTAGTGTAAATTGGTATTGATGGGAAAAGAAAAAGGAAACAAAATGACCCAAAGTTGGTTGAAAAGGAAAGAGGGGTTGAATCTAGGAAGAGTTGGGGGAGGAAAGATGAATATGATAAAAATAGGTTATATGAAATTCTCAAAGAACTAATCAAAAATATTACAGAAACAACACAGAGAGAGAGAGAATGAGAGAGAGATTGAGAGAGAGAGAGAATGAGAAAGAGAGAGAGCGAGAGAGCGAGCACAGTCCTTGAAGCCTTGAAGGTGCACTCACATGACCCCCGGGCAGTTCTGCCCAGCCATTTTCCTTCTGGGTTGTCTGTGATGCGAATTATTTCAATGTCCTCCCCTTGCTTGAAGCTCAGTTCATTCTTTCCTCCTTTGACATCACAACAAGCTTTTGCATGATGGATGACTTGAATGGGGCCTGTTAGCTACAAGATGACAGAAAAGCATAACAGAAAACCACTAAGGAATACAATTTTGAAAGACAATAATCCCACAACTGTCATTCCTGGTGAAAGAGTCAAGGGAAAATTACAGAGGTACAGCGAGACCAACAAAGAACAGGAGAACACGTATCTGTGGATCATGAGAGAGTGGCGGGGATCTGATGAACGGAAGCACCCTGGAGAAAACATCTAATCAAAGGGCACCATGTATGTCCTCATGTGCACTAGCCCACCCTTTCTTACATCCGTCCATCTGTCCTTTCCTTCCTTCAGTACTTTCATTTGCTGAATATAAACCTGTAGTAAATACTATCTGCTACAAATAAGGTAGCATTTTAGAAATAGCTTCAAAAATAGTAAACAAATACTAGGCAGTGTTTTTGCAACTAATATTCTGGATAGCATGGTGGCTTATTAATAGCAGTATAATATGTCTTAAGCATGAGTCCCTAGACGTGAACTTTCTATTGCTAAACTGGTATCTTCGATAAGGTGTCTTTCATCTTTTGATAAAAAAATATGGATTGTGATATTTTGGCGGAGAAACTATTTTGTTGAGTCTATGCTGTCATCAATTGTGTGACATATTAATTATGTACCATGAAAAACATTTTTAAAGCATAGGTGGATAGCCAACAATCATATCAGTTATGGAATTTATTAGTAAAATCAGACCCAAGTAAAAAAGGTTTTGGGCTGAGCTGGATTTATTCCAGTTGGCCTCTGTTTGTGAACAATCTGTAATTTGAATATTTGAATTACAGATCTTCTGCAGCTGCACTGGACTGGAATCCATACAGTGTTCAGAATGTGAACTGGTTCCATGCTGGCATTTTCTTACTGCATCAGTGAAATACATATTATCTTGTCAGTTTTTGAGCAGACTTTCTTAATTATCTTTAATTTGTTTTAGTAGTCAATAAACATGGATATGTCATCAAAAAGAAAGGAAAAGAAAAACCTAAGTTGAATTATGATGTGCTATGATTCTGATGGACCTCACACTTCACAAACCCCAGTGTCTATCAGCACCTGGGTGGGATATAGCTTATAAGGTCCCAGACTTGACAACGCTTGAGTTCCTACCTGTTGATATGACTTCTCCATTCTGTTTTAGTGATTAGCAATATTATTTGAATGAATGTGTGAAACACTGTATTACTTACTTTTCCAAATTAATCTCAAATCCTTGAAAACTATGAACAATATTGCATGAAAAGTACTATATATATATATATATATATATATATATATGAATTAAATTAGTTTTTACTTAAAGAATATACATCCTGGTAGTCACGCATTCTGCATGAGTAAACTGTTTTAGTTTTCACATTGCAATGATAACTTTACTTGTACTTAAAAAAGTTTTTTTTCTCAAAAACTGTGAAAACTCATAGTAGATATAGTGGCTTTTATATAATATTTCATTCAATCCCATAACAAACTATAGGAAAATGTCACTTATTTTCACTCTAAAGACTAAGAGTCTGAACCTCAGAAGAGATAAATAGTAAGTCCAAGAGCACAGAGCTTGTATGTGCAGCTGGGCTTGGTATCCACATTGATCCAAATGACTCCAAGTTGGATGTTTTCCTTGTATCATGTGGTTGAACTTTTGTTTTAGCATAACAAATGTACTGGGAAGTTAGGCATGAGTCATATTTTGCAATTCCATGCATTAAATCCTCTAGTAAAATAAATATTTAAAGAAGTAACTATTTAAATAAAATGATATGAATTTCTTTAAAAGTGAAGACTAGTTTTGTAATTCAGATCATCACTCCAAATACTTCAGAGGCAGGCACCAGAATATACCAGATGGGTTATGCCATCAAGTGTGGTATTGCTAAGAAAGTTTAATCATGCATGAAGCACAGTGGTGGTGGCAATAGAGGTGACAAAATTACCAGAAATCAGAGAAGAAAGAGGTTGGAAATTTAGACATTTAAAGCGGCATGAGAGACAGCAGCTTTTAGAAATCAGTAAGAGATTAGAAGCGTATAGTTCAGATTCAGACGTGGGCATCTCTAGTAGCTCCAAGGAAATGTAGTTCATCCAGGAACACTGTGTTCGTTGCTCTACTATGTGATGTGCCATTGGGACATCTATGTATGTGGTTCCAGATGCGTGGCACACAGTAATGAGGTATTCACCTCCTCAATCAACATAAAATCCCTGGGTACCTGCCAATAATAAATTACTTAAATTTTATTTGGATTTTTTTTGTCTTGTTTCATTTTTGATGGTAGAGATAAGGTGGTGTATCGAACAAAAAGCATTGTTTCAAAACAATGATTAAAAAACTCTCTAACTTGGTAAATTTTCTTCTAATGTTACAAAAAAGTTTCAAAATGATGCTATCGCACTCCTCTTCAGCAAGTGAGCTCTTACCTTAAATTTCTTCTTTAGTTCTTGTTCTTTCTTCTCTTTTTCTTTCTGTTCCTTCCGTTCTAGCTCTAACCTCTTCTTTTCCTCCTTTTCCCGTTTCTTGTCTCGTTCTTTGGATGATTCTCTGTGAATAGAAATGGCTAAGTTGTGGCTACAATGAGCAGGGGTCTGTAGGTCAGAAACCACTACACAGAGAGGTGTCTACCCACTACGGAAGAATGTTTCTAAAGAGGAGGTGAAGGCAACAAGCTAAAGATGTGAATATTCAGAGTGTGTGAGACACTGTGTACAGCCAGCAGGAAGCTCTCAGTCACAGATAGATTTGCTGGCAGCCCCAGCTCCCCCCCCCCACTGCAATGTGGACCATTTCCATCCTCATGGCCCGTTGACCTCTCTCACTCTCACTTCCATGGGCATGCATGAGCATGTGTTCACAAGCATTCGTATTAATTTTGATGTAGCGATTAGTTAGAACTGGTTGAATAATTAGGTGGAGAAAATTAAGACACCTGAGCTCAACATTTGATTGAATAAGATAACTCCTATTTTCACACAATTTCCAAGGAACTTCTTTGTCTCTTTTGAACTCCATTGTGGAGTCATGGAGTCGTTTCTTATATCTATCCAGCAGATTAGAATGTGGGCATCGGGATGCTAATGGCAGCCCATAGTACCTCTGTGTCTGAGTGAAGAAGGTACAATACACAATGAATCCATCTCCTCAGGATACTGAGAGGGGCAAATACAAATTCTTGAGTCTAGTCCCTGACTGTCTCTCAAGTAGCTTGCAGGTCTCACGTGGCAGTTTGTCACCAGAGTCCTATGTAGCGTGGAGAGTTAAAAAATTTTAGTTCTTCATAGTGAAATAAGGGATGCCATTACATGTGGGATAATGTTTTGTACACTCTAAAAATTTGTCACCCATATTTGTTTAATAAAACACTGATTGGCCAGTATCCACGCAGGAAGTATAGACAGGAAGATGAAAATACCTTACTGATAAAAGGTGACTAAACATAGATAAGAGTTTTGGGTTAATTTAAGTTGTAAGCAGTCGTTAGTAATAAGCCTGAGCTAATAGGCCAAACAGTTTATAATCAATATAAGCTTCTGTGTGTTTCTTTGGGGCTAAATGGCTGAGGGACCAGGCGAGACAGAAACTTCCATTTGCGATTACAATCACACATATAAATAAAGCCTTTTCTTCTTAGTGCTTTTGCACACCCATGCTCCCTCTTATAAAATGTTGTATTCATCTTAGAAGAAAATTCTTATGGTAACAAATGCAATGCGTACATGTCTTCGTATGTTTCTCCTTCACTCTCTTGTTCCTGGCAAGAAAAACAGATAATTATTACCTGTGATTATTGCAAAAGGTCATACATACATTTCATTGGAAACTTATTTTTAAAATAAATGTTTATGAGTTTATATAATTTGAGGCTAAATTGGCTTATTTGAAATTTTCTTTTTCTTTCTTTTCTTCCTTTCTTCTTTCCTTCTTTCTCTCTTTTTCTTTTTCTTGTTCTCTCTCTCTCTCTCTCTCTCTCTCTCTCTCTCTTTTTCAAATTGTGACATACTTAGGAACAAACAAAGGAGATTTCATTCTCTGTCCTGCTCAGTCATTAGCTGTGCAGTCAGACAGAACTTCAGCATTACACTACCGTGAGTCAGCATACCAACTGACATATAATATTTCAAGGATTCCAATTAAGTAAGGTTAGTAATGGAAAAAATACCATTGATATTTGTAAAACTTTTTATTTGTCTGTTGATAACAATAGAAAGTGAGTCATAGTAATTGTTAAATGCTCCAATTTTAGCAATAGAAAAAGAGAAATAAAAATATCTGACCTCTTCTAGAGTTCCAGGACCTACAGGATTAAAAAAAATACATTGTAATTAAGAAGTACTTCAACATGTGGTCATTAGATAAAATACTCATATTAGTTCAAAGTATAACAGAACTTACACTTTAGGGCACAAAAATGTGCCTTAGATACTTGGTAGTTTTAACACTTGTAATTTAATTATAGAATTATTTTATTAATTTTCCCAAGATAATGACAAAGTCAAAAACATTAATGCTATGTTTTACTGCCGTATATAAAGCATAGTGCATTTGATGTATGTGCTTGTGTGAAGTGCACAAGAGAAAAAAAAATCACAAATTGTCCATAATTTTTGGCTCATTCTTTCTCTGGGATTTGCTATCATGTATCAAGTCAAGGTGACTAAGTTAAGAAAAAGACTACTCGAATTTGGTGTAATATACATTCTATCAGATATCAAGACATAATGCTATAGTTAATAAGTCAATAATATTAAGAACAATCATAATAATACACATAGAAGGACAAGAGGATTGGAAAGAGAATTCAGGGACAGTGTTGGCTAGTTTTATGCCAATTTGATCCAGGCTAGAGTTACTTGAGAGGCAGGAACCTCAATTAAGAAAATACCTCCACAAGATCAGGCTGTAGGGAAACCTGCAGGGCATTTTCTTAATAGGTGATTGATGGCAGAGAACCCAGCCCATTGTGGGTGGTACCATTGCTGGACCATGATAGTCATGAGGGTTCTATAAGAAAGCAGGCTGAACAAGCTGTGATGAGCTAGCTAGCAAACAGCAGCTCCCAGGCCTCTTCCCCTCCTCCTTGGTTTCCTATCTCCTTTACCACCTTATCCTAGGCCATTCTAAAATAGGTCCTTCCTTTTCCTCCTCTTAAAAATGACACCCGCAAGGTCATTAGTTGCTGTTTTCTGCCTGAGTCAGAGAGCTGCCACTTCAGCTTTTCTTTCTCACTTAATAAAGGATCTCCGTGAAAACAGGTGTGTGGGTGTGGTCTGGACCTAATCTAGGGTCCAGGAGCAAGCCCCCTCTGTGTGGGGTTCCCCTTCAGTTCTTAGTGACAAGGGACTAAATGTGTACCCAGTAATGAGGAGAGGGGCTGGGAAAAACCTTATGCTGAGTATTCTCAAAAGAAAACCTATTACATAGTTTTTTATATAAATCACACACACACACACACACACACACACACACACACACACACACGAGAAGAATACGTGCAAACACACATTAGTATTTTAGGATGTTTGCTTATAGTGAGAGAAAGAAGGTAATGAATCATGAGGATTATAGGGGCATGAATAAAACAAGGGCTCCTATATAGACCAACGATGCTAATGCCATAAATGATTCCATGACATTTGACTAATTCAAACATGCAGCTCAGATTTTTTTAAAAAAGTTACCCCTTACCATCAGAGTGCATGACACCATCTTGATTTTCTTCACTTATAGTATTTCTGAAAACAAGAAAGAAAAAAGGGTGAGAACAAAGTAGACACTCTTGCTCATTTTACAAATGAAAACATACATAGACATATGTATGTAATAGCGATTGATGAAGAAAGAGGCCCCGAGGCTGAAAGAGAGCAAGGAAAGTTGTTCAGGAAGGTTCAGAGGAAGCGGTAAATGTTCTAATTATAATATAGTCTCAAAAATAAAAAAATGTAAAAAGAAAGCAATTGAATTATTGTTTTTTTATTAATATTTGCTCTGACTTAAAATTCATGCATCACTGGAGTAGGTTTTGATATTGTGTTTTTGCTGTTACTGTGGATTTTTTTTTATTGAGAAAAGAAAAAAAAAACAAGTTTCCACCTCCTCCCAGCCTCCCATTTCCATTTCCCTCCCCCTTCTCCCACCCTTCCCCCCCTCCTCCCACCCTTCTCCCCCTCCCCTCACTCCTCTCCCCCTCCCTCTCCAGTCCAATGGGCAGTACTGTGGATTTTAAAAGAAAAAAGGAGTACTAAGAAACTCAAGTTCAGCACCATCCATTCTTTTTTTTGTTGTTTGTTTTTTTGTTTTGTTTTTTGTTTTTTAAGACAGGGTCTCTCTGTAACAGGTCTGACTGTCCTGTCCTGGAATCCACTTTGTTGACCAGACTGGCCTTGAACCCACTGATATCTGCCTGCCTCTGACTTCCACGTGGTGGGACTAAAGGCGTGTGCCACCCACTGTTCACGGGCACCACTGTGGACACATTCAATGGGTTCATTGCTTTTGGGGACTAGCAGGCCCATCTGTAGTCAGTTACTCAACACCGGGATTCTCCCAGGATTTGATTGGTTCTCCAGCACATACACAGCAAGAATTTACTTCTACCCCTGACTTAATCCACCTTCCAAAATAGATCACACCAGCTTCACTTCCATCAAACGCTTGAACTCCATGTGTGTCCCTCTCCAGTGCTTACCCCAGCTCTGCTAAAAGAGCAGCATCGGTACATAGGACTCACAAGCTCTCGATATGTAGCCAGCTATGTGCCCCATTCCTGTTCTAAGACCAGTGAGTAAATGTGTATAAAACAGTCAACCATCCTTACTCTGGGCATTACACGTAACTGGTTTCCAATCTCAGCTCTTCATCTAATGATCTCATTTACTCTTCTTCCTAGCCCACCTTTCTTGAGTTATCCTTTTTGATACCATTCAAAACCTTGACCGCTTTTCCTCAAAAAATGATCTCGTCTTCTCTCCTAGGAAATCAGATAACCTTGCATTTGTTCTACTGATAACATAGAAGTAACTGAAAAATGATTTCTATTAAGATACAGCCCCTCAGAACACAAACATATCTATCTGTAGCTGAGCTATGCTTACCTTCAGTCCACCATTTTCTCTACCTATATCCTGTTCCATACACCTTCTTAGGAGTTTTGCGTCTTCCACTATCTCCCTTTTCCGCGCATTGTCATGGTAGTTATACTCTTCTCCTTTCTTCATCCTCACGCCTAAAGACCTCACTCTCGGTTTTCTCCTTCAGTGCAAGTTGCTGCTATCTATCCATAACAAGACTAAGACTTTTTCTTGCTGTTGCCTAACAGTTCCTCAGAGATCGACACATTCTGAAACATTCTATCCCTCACGAAGGCAAGCCACCACAATCGATTCAGGAAGTCCCTGATACTGACTAAATTCACCCCCCCCCTCCATCAGAGAAAACATGCCAAGCTGCAAAGAAGACTCTGATATGCTGAGCTGTGAAGAAAACTCTGAGACGAGACCAGCTGCCTGGAAGAAGCAGAAACCAACCTGGGAGAGGCTTACAATGGTTGAGTCCCTTACGACATTTTTCATCTGTGGAGCTACCTGCAGGCTGTGCAGTGTGCCCCGGGTTCCCAGCTTTTGTGAGCTGTCTCCCATGCTGGGGGTAGGCTTTGGTCTTTGAATCATTTCTGCTCCTGTAAGTAACCCCTCATGCATATTCCTCTAAGTAACCCAATTGGTTCACTACGTTGAACTTTGGTGGTATTTATAGTTTGGTCTCTCTTGGGTTCTTTATCTAGGGAGAGATATGTATGTAGTGTCTCCTCAGAAAAATTTTTGTCCCACAATTGCCTGTCCAAATCTTCCACATTGCCACAAGATAATCCTTTTTCCCACAGCCAGGTTTTAAAAAAATCCCCTATTCACTGGCTTTACTTCTTATCCCTTCCTCTCTTCTTCATTGATTATTATCTGTCTTGTATTGTCAAGTTCTCTAAAAACTCCCAAAGATCAGGTTCACTAGAGTTGCTATATAACTCTTCACCTTAATGGCCACTTTGCCATTCTTGAATCTCCTTTGTTTACATAGGAAATACCTTCTGACCTACTTGTTGTCCCTCTGGTCACTATCCTACAGTTTCCTTTGTGACTTTATGTTCTTTTAGCTTCCCCTGTAAGCAATGATTTTTTTTTTGTCTCTGTTTTGGCTTTCTTCATTTCCTCTTACTCTACATTTGTTGGTGACTGATTCCATAAGTTCTTACAACACCCTGTAATAGCTCAACATTGGTCACGTCCATGGTGAAATCTCTATCTAAGCCAGGTCTCTCTACTGAGTGTCAGAGACATAACTGTACCTCAGTGGTCTCGTACCATCAGAGGTATAGGAGTCTGGAAATTCCTCTTCCCCTGCTCTGGCTTGGAAGTCCTTCAGCCCGTTGCTGAAGGGAGCGCCTTCCCTGCAGCCTAAGCCTGCTCTCCCGAGTAGCTTTCCTACATCAAGGAACAGCACCATCACCCACACATCCCACTGAAGCTTCAAGTCATCCGTTGTTTCTTCCTCTTCTTCAGCTCCGTAGACACTAATCATCAACATCTGCCAGTTTTCTGTAGTTAGTAGGCCCCCTGAGTCCTTCCTTCCTCCATCTCTCCCTTCTCTCAGGCTCACTGTAAGAACACCATCTTTAGTAGAAGCTCCTTCCCCTCTTCTACTGTTGGTTGTGCTTTTCCTCATCCCCCACCTTGTAAACCTTGCTTACGATTTTTGCTAATGGGATCTTTAACATTACATGTTAACATAACATGATGCAGTAACCCAAGAAGACAAACATGTCACTCTCAATCCTTCTCTCTCTCTCTCTCTCTCTCTCTCTCTCTCTCTCTCTCTCTCTCTGTCACTTTGTTCATAAAAAGCATTCAGTAGGTGTGTTTCTGACTTAAGGAATTTTTTCTTTTAATATAATTTTTTATCTTAGTGTTTATTCATTTCCTTTCAGTGATGTAAAGATAGGGTACGAAATTGGCTTAAGAAAAATATGCTTGGTATGCTCATTGCCTTGCTGTCTGTCCTGTTTCCCAAAGAGTCCTATTTCTTCTCTGCTATGGAGAGTCAAATGTTTGTTATAAGCATCTGTTGAAAGGACACTATGCAGCTACTGAGATGGCTCAGCAGTTAAGAGCACCTGCTGCCTTTGCAGAGGAGCCTCCCTTGGTTTCCACACCCTCATGGTGACTTGTAGCAAGCTGTAACTCCAGTTCTGGGGGATCTGAGACCCTATTCCGGCCTCTGTAGACACCTGGCATGCATGTGGTACACATACGTATGTGCAGGCGAAACACACACATGAACTAAAGGTAAGTCTCAAGAAAAGAATGCACTAGAATCAAGAGACAAGTTTTACCCCAAACCCAAAATCAAACACAATGAAAGAAAGACCTAATGCAATCAAGTCACCTTGTATCCAATTACCAGTCTTCAGGAGAGAATATGAAAACGCTCTACAGAGACAGTCAGAAAACAAAACCCAGACAAGGGTAATCATACTGTCCGCGAACAACTTGATGACCTCAACAAACACACTGCAAGGGATAAAGAAAAGTTGAGGTAGTGGGAAAACCTCCATGTTAAAGAAAATTATGAACGTGAATTACCAAGGAAAACTGTGAGTGCTTAATCAAACTTAAAACATACGTGTACAATGTGTTTGAAACTTTTTTTTTTTTGACAAAGTTTCACTATATAACAACTCCAGTGGCCTTGACCTAGTAACCTCCCCGTCGCCAAATCTTGAGTGCTGGGATTAGAGGCCTGGGTCATTCTGATGACCCAGTTGATATTTTATACTAACACACAAAGTCTAATTTGGGGGGCTATCTAGTAAAATGTTTATGGGTGAAATAAGATAATGTTTGTAGTTTCAGAATAGCACAAGAAAGGGAAGCGATGAAGGTACAGAGGAAACGGGACGACATGTTTATATACGTGTTATAAACCACTCCTGAAGTGGGTAGGAGAGACTGGGCCCATTATAGTTCTGCCTCTGTCTTCCATATACTTAAATAGATCTTACCATACTTACACTAGCTCTTTTCCTAGTGAGCAGGGCACAGGGCTTGTGCAATCAGTTCTCTTCTCCCACTGCTTTACTCCTGGAATTCCTCTCCTCCCTCCTCCCCTCTCCCTCCCTGGGATCCCAATCTCCTTCCACACAAGCTCTCCCCTGGTAGCTCTCCCTAGAGGCCTTGAACTCTCAATCCTAGCAAGTGCTGGGATTATAGGTATGTACCATCACACCTGGCGTTATTTCTGCATCTCACATCTTCTTTCCTGTTGATACAGGATTCTATGCTTTAGCCCATGCTTCCCTTCACTCTGGTTCTTAGAAAGGGTTTTTTTTTTTTGTTTTGTTTTTTAACTGTTAACTGTGTGTGTATGTGCCTGAACACATGAGTGAAGCTCAGAAGACAATGCTCAGGGGCTGGGTCCCTCCTTCCACCTTTTTGTAGATTCCAGGAGATTGAAATTAGGTGGTAGGTTTGTCCTAGTAAACACATTACCAGTCGGGCCAGCTGCTCACAGGTATTCTGGGTATTCTGGTTTCTTGTCATCCCCTGCTGTATCTCCTGACCCCCTTGACAATATCTCCTCTGGTTCCCCAGCTCTAAGCCTGCTCTTTGTTGCTTTTGACTGTGACAGAGTGGTTATCTCTCTATCAGTGAAACTAAGTAATCTTTATCATCAAAATGGATTATTGCCATTTGTGTCAAAGGATATTAAAACAAGTAAACAAACAACACACTGATCTACTTTCTAAACCATCCGGATAGATAATAATTAAATGATAATAACAAAGGGTATTATCCTAGCACATTCATGCAAAGCATTTCTTACCCTAGAGAATGTTATTTGCACACACATACTCAATATTATGCCACATAAGATTTGATGCCATTTTATATAGGTCTGAGCTTATGCCATCCATTGTGTTAAGATAGTAAGTATGAAATAGTGACCACAATAGCAGTGATGGCGGAGAATAAAATGGACAAGGATGAGGGTAAGAAAGAGGTGCAAATGTCCTAACAAGCTCCAGTCCAACTGCCACCAACTGCTCGGTGCTCAAGGCCTAGAGGAAAACCCCACAGACAGGCGAAGAAGAGAACAATGGAACTAGTCACAACCAACAACACAGACCGCGGAGCAGAGGGAGGGGCAAAGGAGGAGAAAGAGCAGCAAGCTTATCAGTGGAGTTGCCTTTCACCACAGCTCCTTGTTTTCATGCCACGGTACTGAATGAAGTTCATTTAACAGTAAGCCTGTCATGTTGGAAAGCTATTAGGGTGGGGGGAGCTGTAGCTGAGTGACAGCGTGCTTGTCCAGTGTGTATGAGGCCCTGGTTCAATTCCCCGGTAGGTAAAGCCAAGCAAGCAAACAAGCAAGCAAGCAAGCAAGCAAACAAACAAACAAAAGCTACTGGG
This sequence comes from Microtus ochrogaster, assembly GCF_000317375.1. Taxonomy (NCBI): domain Eukaryota; kingdom Metazoa; phylum Chordata; class Mammalia; order Rodentia; family Cricetidae; genus Microtus; species Microtus ochrogaster. The sequence goes on along the minus strand of NC_022021.1, from coordinate 27,267,105 downwards.
GTTCTATCTCCTAACATTGAAAGATGTAAGACTGTTGTTTTCTCATCTGGATCCACTCTTCCTAAGTTTAGCTTTTAGTCTTTTATTGCCTGATTTTTTTGGAAGGAAGAGGTGATCTCAGAGACACCTGAAACTGCTTTATACCCACCCTAACAGGAACGAGCCCCTCACTCCGGAACACTTCTTTCTGTCCTTAACCTATGAGAAATTTCAAAATTATGACTCACCTAAACCAAAACATTTCCAAAAGGAGTTAGGTAAGGCTATCTGGCAGTGGCCTGCTGATGTGCCAAGTTTCAAGTTCTGGAAAGTTAGAAGCCCTGGTAGTTAATTACGAGACTATGCTGGTACATTCTCTCCCTATACTAACTGGAGGGACTTCAGGGGAAGGACACTTTGCCCTTTCCTTTTCTAGCCTGAGTCACTTCCCTTTCTGGAGGACTTCTCATTACCTCACTTTTCCTGTCTCACTCCTATTTATAACCGCGAGATGTGTTTTGTATATAAAAACTCAGCCGCTGCTTCTGTTTTCATCTGAAGGGCCCATTGCGCGGATAGAATTCTAATTCATTTTAAAACAGTACTAAGAAATGTGCCACAGGGAAAGAGTTGAAGATTAATAATGAAAAGCTCAAGCTCTTGGTCCATTTCCCTTCTAAGTCTGAGTGACATGGAAGAAAATGCAATGAGCTGCATGTAGTCTGACCACTAGGTGGGGAAACAATACAATTTAAAATACATGTAACTTTGTCTTCAACCACGCGATACTGGAAATTATTCATGATTTCTGGTTCCTGTTGACCTTCAGACCTTTCATACTTACAAGGTAAATTGAACCCAATGATAAGATTACAAGTCACTCCTGGGAGGAACTTCAGAAGCAGGTGGGACAGGTCCCACATGGTCAAGGTCCCTCTCTCTCCAGATTCCTCCCTTGACCCCAGCTGGAGATTCTGCTGTGTACCCAGGGAGAACTCTAACTTTGTCAGCCATTCAGCCCATACTCTCTAGACTGAAGTTGAGGAAGACTCTGTTCCAGGAATTCTCCCGTCTACACTCTTTTTTTCTTCTTTACGGGCTATTTTTTATCACCATATAAAAACGTTGCTATTTCCATATAAGTTCATTATCATTCTTGCTGCATAGCATACCTGAGGTCAGCCTAGGTTCTAGTTACATGAGAGCCTGCCTCCAGATACAGAAACAGAAACAAAAATTCCTCCCACGCCAGCCGTTGCCCTACATTGTAAACAGCGTCTGTATCGGCTTCTTTTCAATACCTGTGTGGGCGCACGCATGTGCGTGCGCAGGCCAGAGGTTGAAGTCAGGTGTCTTCCTCTACCACTTTCCATTTTATCCTTCGAATCAGGGCCTTTCTTACTCAATTCAGAGCCTGCCATATGGTTACACCGGCTGGCCTGTGATCCTTGGGAATCTACCTGTCTCTGCCATCTCCATAAAGCCTCCACCCCCTCAGCATTGGGGTTACAGATGTGCGCTGCCACGCAAATCTTTTCACATGTGTGGCGGGGGCCAAACCCAGGTCCTCACGCTTGTGTGGCAGGCGCTTTCCAGCTCGAGCCATCTGTCCTAGTTAGCGGAAATCATCCGCTCGTCACAGCTCAGAATCGTCTGATGTGACTGCCTCGATTAAGAAATGGATTAGACCAGGGTGGCCTGCGGGGTGTCCACAGACAATTATCTTGGTTTTTAACTGATGAAGGAGGGCCACTGTGTCTGGTGCTGTCCCTAGGCAGATGGCCCTGTACCATATCAAAGCACGAGCCCGTGAGCGAGTAAGCCGGGAAGCCATGTTTCTGCACGGTCCCTTTCTTCAGGTTCCTATCTTGAGTTCCTGCTCGTCCTTCCTTTCATGATGGAGTGTGACCCGGAAGGATAAGATGAAACAAGCCCTGTCCTCCTCTGCTCTGCTTTTGGATAGTGTTCTGGTACAGCAACAGAGGCCTCTGCAGCCTCACCTTTCACCCCCTGAAAGCCGCATCATGCTTGGTCCTAACTCCGTCACACCTACCACCCTCCGTCCGTCTCTCCCGCGGCCTTCAGCAGCATCTGAGGCACTTGCTCACCGGCCCCACTTTCGGTCCCTCAGTTCGCTTACTTTATTCCTCCCCCCTCTTTATCTCCTCTGTCTCCGTTTCCCCAACACAGGCCAGACCCGGAGTTTTGTCTTTTCTGTTTGTACTCCTTCCTTCTCTCCTTGGCCAACTTTGACCAGCCTTATCACTTTCAGTGTGAGACAAAGTCCGATGTCTCCCCTCTCTGTGTCTTTACCAGAACTCTCTTTGAAGCTCTCCATTTTCAACTCTCCAATTGTCTTCTCGGTGTTCCCCTTGAACTCTAAATAATATTCCAGGCTTATCAGAGCCACAACCGCTTTAACAAAGACCTTTTAGATGTATTCATTTTACTTTATATAGATGCTTTACCAGCATGCATGTGTATAGACAATGTGCCTGACTGTTGGAGACCTGGGAAATGAATGTCTGCAAGCCACCACATGGCTGCTGGGAAGTGAGCCCACTTCCTCTTCCACAAGCAGCAAGCGTTCTTAACTATAGAGCCATCTCCCCACTTCCCAGTCAGAACTTACTTCGTTTCAGACACCTCACCTGCAGCCTCCTTCTGTCATTTGAAGGAATCATAGTCTTTCCAATTGCTAAGACCAAAGGCGTTGGAGCCACACGTGATCCTTAACGTGAGTTTTATAACTAAGTCCAACTTCTGCTGTCGCTCCCCTGAACAGTTATCCACAGTGCAGACATTTCTTGGCCCTCCCCGTCCCACCAAGAGTAGCCCATCTTGGTTAGAATGCCTCAGTGTCTGGCCTGCATTTCCGCAACATTTAACCGGTTCTGCTGCTACCCTTGCCCATCTACTTTAAGTGACTTTAACAAAAACACAAGTCAAAAAGCCTGGAGATGCTGTGCTCCAGCCCGCAGGGGTCCTCATCTCAGATAGGGTGATGGTCACAGATGGTCACAATGCATGGAGCCCTCCGTGAGCTGACGCCTCTCCAATCGCCCCTTCTCTGGCTGTCTCTAGTGTCCTGCTAACCTCCTCCTTAGCCTTTGGGTCTTTGAGGCCTCTATGCCTTCTCTCTCCCCCACAGCGTTCGGTCTCATGCCCATGTTTCCTTGCATCTTTGATACCTCACAGCTCTGTTTAAAGTTATAGCCATCCATGGTCTGGAATCCCCCCCTCCCGGCCTTCCTAACTCTGCTCTGCTGACCACTGTCTTGTCTTTTACCTGTGCGACTGCTCCTCTTTCTCTGGCCCTTGCTTTCTATAAAGGCAGGGAGGGGCCTCTGTTTTGCAAACGATCTTCCCTGGAGCTCAGTTGAAAGATCCCAGAGGAGTGACTCAAAGATGCGCTGAGTGACTATCTTAAAAGCCTAGGAGATCTTGAGAGCGGGTTTTGCTTAGGAGGAGAGTGGTTACAGGCCTGCAGAGCAACACTTGGGAAGCATCAGGGAGACATTCATCAGAAGACCTGCGCCTTCTACTTTTCTGCCCCCAGTCCAATCCATACACGGCCCGCAAACCCTTAAGCCCGAACATGAATGTCCATTCTGCTTTCGTTTCCTCTATGTATTTATCTAACTTCCCCTTCTACGGGGGAAATTTTCTAATCCAGATATTTCCTCCTTGCGGAATTTACTGATGGGAACTTTAAAACTGTTGACCCTTTCTCTTTTGGAGGAATAAATTCATTCTGGATATCCTTAGCTTTCACGCTTTGTCCTGCATGTGACAATTAGCTTCCTGATATTCCAAGCATAGATTTTCCACGTAATGTAAAACACCCAAGGCCCTTTTATCTATTTCATTTTTCTTTTAAGCGGATTTTTAAAAATGAAGTTGGCAGATCATATACGAGTCACCAACTAAGAGGAGTCCCTAATATGGTGGGAATTGAAATGAAGCAAAATGTATTACCGTCAGTGAACTCTGTAAATGGCTGAAGGCAACAGTATCCCCTCTAAGAATCCAAGCCCTTGGTCTTCTTGGTGATTCCTTGCAAAGCTGGCATGTTGCCAGCATCCCACGCTACAGCACTGCCTTTGAAATGCCCTCTTCTTCCCACAGCCTGTTTAAGAGCCTTCTGGTGGATTCTGGGGATGAGATTTTTTTTTTTTTTTAAAAGAGAGTTAACACAGCAGGCTCAGATTTGCCTTGCTTTAGAAAGATGCTACCACGGCTGGCCTGTGACTTATAAACAAGAAGCATTTTCTCTACAACTGTTCGCTGCAGTGGGAGTGGCCCAGTGGATAAAAGTGTTCTGCTCTGTGAGACCTTAGCAACCACGTGATTGATGTGGATGCTTGCTTTCTTTCTAGGTTTCTGGCAGGCCCAAGGAACCAGTGAGACAGCTCCCCTGCTCCCTGTGGAAACCTTACAGTTTCTCCAGCCTCTGGTCAGCTTCTGCTGGAGGCTGCCTGAGACACCCACTGCAGTTTCTCAGCTCTGCCCTCTGTGGGGAAGCCTTGATTAGACAGTGCCACCTGCTGGCTGTCCCTTCCTCTTTTTTACCGCATTGAATCCCAGTCTCTCATGCTACTGTAAGCTGAGGACTGAGTCCTTCTAGTGAGTCATTAGACATAAGGGAAGTCTGGAGGCCCCGAAGCAGTGCACGGAGTGTCAGATACCTTTCCACCCCTTAATGTCCTGAATGAAATGATGACTGGGCTCCAAGCCTTACCAATTTTCAGAAGTCAGGTTTGAGCCATTTGTGAAGATTTCATACTAAAACTACGCCATACTCAGAGGCTTCACTGAAGCTGGTGTCTAGCACAGAGCTATCTATATAGCAAACTTGAGAAGTGTTAGGATCCCGGGCCCAGTGTGGAGACACAGGACTACTGTCTCAGGACTTGAGAGGCAGAGGCAGCAGTACATTCATAAGATCAAAGCCACCCTGGGCTACGTAGTGAGTTCTAGGTCAGCCAGGGGTGTACAGTGAGGGTTTGTACAGACAAAAGAAAACAAAAAAGGAGAAAGTACAATAAAAATAAACACACGAAAAAGAAATTCTGAGATCTAAATTCAATGGGTTAAATTTACGGGGTAAAAAAGAAATTAGGAATAAGAAATATGATTTTATATGTGTAGAAAGAAATAAGTTATATGAAAATTGAGTGTTTAAGAGAACATATATTAGTTATTTTAATTAGTCTAATATTTATTTAGCCTTAATATGATAGTCAGCAGATGTCTTACACTTTGATTTGGTAGGTAGCGGAATCTCCCAGGGTGTTAGAGCCTTCAAGCAGACATCTACAGACTCAAATGCCCTGAAGAGCGTAATATTATATAGACATCCAGAGCAGCCTATGAAGAAGATAAGGCTCACCATGCTGCTCACACATCCTTAGTTACTGACTTTAAACTCCTCTGGAAGCATTACGAAGTGAAAAATAGTCAGGGGTACTCACAATAAGCGGGTTTTCAACATATTGAATCTTCAAGCACTTAAGGAAGATCTCAACGTGATTTTGTAATTAACAAATTCTACCATGTGGATCATGGACAAAGGATCAATCATATGGTGTGTGTGGGAGGGGACTAAGGTGAAATCAAACTGCACTCTTATAGCAGACTATCACTGTACTGACTGTTGTGTGTCAGCTTGGCACAAGCTAGAATCACTAAGGAAAAGGGAGATTAATTGAGGAAATTCCTCAGTAAGATCCAGCTGCAGGTATTTTCTTAATTAGTGATCAATGAGGGAGGGTCTGATGTAGGTGGTACCATCCCTGGGCTGATGGTCCTGGGTCCTATAAGAGAGCAGATTGAAGAAGCCATGAGGAGCCAGCCAGTAAGCTTGCCTTCCACGGCCCCTGCATCAGCTCCTGCCTCCGGGTTCCTGCCTTGCGTGAGTTCTCACTGCGTTGGATGATGAACTGTCATGTGGAACTCTGAGTGAAATAAACCCTTTTGCTTTTGGATATGGTGTTTCATCACAACAATAGTAGCCCTAAGAACAGTTTGGTAGCAGGATAGTAGAGTATGGCTGTGATGGACCTGGACGTGTTGTTTCGAAGGGGATTGTGAAGGACCCTGTAACTTTGGGCTAGGGGAATCATTGAGTGTTCTGTAGGACCTTGGAAGGAAAGAACGCGGAGAGCAGTGCAGAAGATGGAGGCCTGGCTTGTGAGGTTTCAGAAGAAAGCAAAGACTCTACTGAACTTTTTATGCAAGGAATCTGTAGTTCTGGTTGGCTGGAGCTGAAGAATCTGCTGTGTTTAATAAGACACCAGAACTATCCAAGTGAAACCTCTGCTTTGCTGGGATTCTCAACGCTGGTCAGCGGCAGCTGAGAAATTTGCAGTGATTAAGAAGAGACCAACACCGCTGAGGTTTCTGGAAAGTGTTTCCTGAGAGTCAGCACACAGAAGCTGTGCTCCAGATGTGGCCAAGGTTGTGTCTTGTGTTGGCAGCTGAACTTGGTAGTGTGAGAGCCACGCAGATGGTGCCCGTTTCGGGAGGTGTGAAGAGGTCACGGAGATTAACGGATGCCTGGCACTGCATGTCAGGGATGGAGTCCCTGAAGCCAGCTCAGGAAAGGCCACTGCTAGGCCATTTGCAGCAAGGGACCCTAGCAGTTACGGAGATGCCAGTGTCAGGAGATGACTTCCAAGGCTAGCAGCAGGAGCTGGAGCCTAGAAGACAAGCTCTGTGTTCTGCAGAGGGCTGAGCTGGAGAAGTGACCCAAGCCCCTTGGCCCAGACATCATGAGTGAATCACAGACAATTGGACACTGACTTATTTATACTGTCGGAGTTTGGTTTTGCTTTGTTCAGATTGTGACGGTACCCTGGTTCTTCACTCTTGAAGTAAGAAAGCATGCAACTTAATTTTGACTTTTACAGAAGCCCAGGGTTGAGAGATTTTAAACTTTTATAAGAGCCTGCCCTTCTTCCTGCCAACTGCCCATTAACGTACCACAGAACTCTTAGCGCCCAGTCATGAATCATTTGGAAATCCCTGGCGAGGAAATATTGTAAGATGATCCTTTACTTACTTCAGGTCAAGGGGAGGCTTAATGTTTCTGGGGGGTAGGCTTGGGACTGGCGGCTGTGTTGGGTGAGACGCTGGCAGTGGTGGCTGGATGGCTGGATGGGACATTGGCGGTGGTGGCTGGCTGCCTGGATGGGATGTTGGCGGTGGTGGCAGGGCAGTTGTTGAGTAAGGTGTCTGGCTTTTGCTGGTACCTAAGAAGCAAGGGATGGTAAATTAGGACAAATCGTCAAAATATAAGAACTTGCCATTCCAAATATGCAGGTATAATCTTGGGTAGAACATTAGGCATATAGCCTAATTGTTGAGTGAATGCTTTAAAGTATCCAATATTTTATGTATATTACCTTTTCTGAGCTTTATAAACCTTAGTTTTAACACTCTCGACTTTGTGAACAATTCTACATCAACTTTGTATGCATTATTTATGAATTTAGAAATACACTTTATTTTTTTCATTGGATTTGTATTTTAGACCAAAGAGACCTAGTATTCATATCTATTTTCACAGGCAACACACTTGCTTTTGACAAGCTCTTTGAACTTTTAACAAATTATATTTTGTTTGGGCTATGGTTTTTAAACATGGAAGCCTTTTAAATCATCCCACAAGTAAATAATACACATTGTTAAAACTATAAAATGATATTAAGAACATTAAAGTATGAATTTCCCATTTTCCCACCACCTAGCAATGTGTACTAAATTGTGTGTATTTCTGAGCATTTTGATGCAAATGCATGACACCTCTCAGTTCCAGTATATTGTCTCTGCTCAGCTCTTTTACTATGACCCTGTCATAGTCAACTAGGCTGGCCTGGGACTCACGGAAATTCACTTGTCTCTGACTCCCAGCTGCCCAAGTGCTAGGATTAAACACACACGCTAATGCACCCAGCTCTCTGCTGCTTTAAAATTCTGCAACATCACACTCATCCTGTGATTTCTCTTTGCCAGCAAGATGACTCTGATATTTTAAGAGAATGTTCTGTGGGGAAGAGCGTGGCACTGAAGTGCATGGGGATAAATCAATTATTTCCTGGTTACATTTATAAAATGTAATGATGGTGCTACCTTATAGGGTTCTGTGGATGTTATGGCCCAACATTTGTAAAACACTTAGGATAGTGTCCTGTGGAGAGTAAGTTCAATGTTTTATTTTTCATTTAATAAGTCTTTGTAGAACGCCTACAATATGCCAAGTTCTGTTCTACGTACTAGGAATACAGTAGAGATACATCAGACAACAATTTCTTAAGAAATATATAATAAATACATTTAATCTATATACACTGTCATATAGACTGTGATTATGCACAGTGGAAGGTGGGAATACTGGGTAACTGGGGGTGACTGGCATTCCCTCTAACCCTACATGTAATGCCCTGACCGAGGTAGACTGGAATTGGACCATGTAAGTACATGTTTTTTTTTTTTCCCACAGAAAGCACCAGGCTTCACCCATGATTTTCTTGACTCTTTATTTTGAGAAGGTGATAGATGAAATTTAGGCTTAAATGTGCCACTTCTCCAACTATCATATTAGGTCTAGCATCGCATCAAGGAAAAATTTTTTAGTATTTAATCAAATATTTATAGTTATTTTCTTAGTCAAATATTTATACTTATTTCCTAATCCACCAAAACACTCATCCTCTTCATTCATAAATAAATGAAGTTCTCACAGATACCTTTATTACCCAATTCTCCATTTACTTTCTGGCTTGATAGTTTATGCTTTAAGTTGTTGGCTCCACCTAGTTTCATTCAATACAGTGTTTGTGTCTCTTATCTTTCTGCTTTGTGGTGGCTTTTTTTTTGAGAGGGAAAGAGAATGTCATCTTGAAAGATGTGTTAATTTTACATCAATTAGCGCAATGTTCCCATGTTTATAGTCATGTTTCTTTAAAAATGCTTCATCTATTCAATTCTTCATCTTTGCTTTACATAACATATGCTTGTTCTTATCAATTTATACAACATCTTTATTAGGAATATTTGGAGCTAGATTCTTGGCTCAGTGATTAATAGCATGTACTGCTCTTGTAGATGACTTGAGTCTAGCTCCCAGCACCCACCATAGGGCAACTCACAGCTAACTGCATCTCCAGGTCCAGGGAATCTAACAGATTCTTCTGAACTCTGTTGCTGCCTGACTTCATACTTGCATTCATGCACATATGCACACACACACACACACACACACACAATTAAAAGTAAAACTAAAAACTTTAAAACGGTAGTAATCTTTTTGTTCCTCACATGGACAGGACTGAATATGATTTTGCTGATTTAACTCTTGCTTCTGTCTGTTCATATTTTTTAAAAATATCTAAAACCGACCTTGACCACAAAAGATATCTGAAGAACCTTTGACAAGAACACAGCCTTCTATCAGTTTGAAAGTATGTAAGGGACTGACTCAAACTGATCAATACCGAGTGAAGTACTTTCTCTTAACTCATAATCTTATAGAACCATTGTGGCCCATGCAGCCTTATGTTGACTGACATGATTTCATACGGCCCACGACTATGTTTATTAATTAGCAGTGACTCTTTCACCAGAACATAAATGTTAGATTATTGAGCAGATGAAAAGATGTTTTGCTATTTTAATAAATAAGTGACTTGTAGTCAAAGAGAAAAAGCTGCTGTGAATATTAATAAATAAAATCAACAAATCACATTAATTAATATGATTTATAAATAATATTAATAAATATAATAAAATTAATAAATATTAGTAATAAATGAATAAAATGTTTGTTAGCCATCTGTGACTTATATTTCACAGAAAGATTTCATCAAGCAGGAGCCCTTTTCATATGCAAGTGAACTAAGACCTGGAAGTGAAATGCTACAGACAAGAGCTGGGCAATGTCAGTCTTCTGAACTGGAAGCACGGGGAGAGAGCGTACCCAGAACCCTCTAGGCCTCTCTGCCTGTGCCCAGGCTGGTGGGCCTCTCTGAAAAAGCGTCTCTGGTAGACACTGGCTGTTCTGCTTGCCTATCCTCCACTTGCTGTCCGTTGGTTATAACAGCCAAGGTCATTTTGGAAGGGCGTGCTTGCTTTTCCATTGAACTTGGAGCAGAAGGGGTTGAGTTTCAGGTAATGGCACCTTGTGGGGCAGCAGGACGGGGCTTGTCTGAGAGGCCATCAAAGCCAAAGGAGGGCAGGATTCAGAGACAGAGAGAAACAGGCTGGGTTTGAAATGAAGGCGAGCTTTGGGAGATTGTTAAAAAGGAACTGTAAGACTTAAGGAGGCTCTGACTGTTCCCACTCCTCATCAGACGTTAGCATCTTCCAGGGCACTAGGAAGCAGTGGTGAAATAGTTTGCTTTGCAAAATCTGTGGTCACTTTCAAATACTGCGAAAACTCATTTACATGTATGAAAACTATTCCAAAGCAAAGCATCTTTGTTTTCATGGGGGCAGAGAAACAAGTAGACTTAACTTCAGTATGTGTGGCTAACTCTGATATCTCAATCTTACAGGCTTTATGAAACATAACAAATATTTGAGATTCTCAAAAAACATTTTCTTGTGTTAGGAAGAGTATAGACCATTGAAGTACAATAAAATAAAGAGAGATAGATATAAAAATATACCAGCAGGTAATGTCAGAGTCAGAATTCATTCCTCAGTTTGAGCCAGGAACCCTATTAGGCATTGTCTTGTGTCTTATAACAACCTTGGGATATATGCTATCATTTAGTTTCTATTTAGTGTTTAAAAACTGTCCAAGTTCAGAGCTGGTAAGCAATGAAGTGGAGACAAACCAACCATGGTCCTTTTCTTTCTTTTTTTTTTTAAATTTATTTATTTATTAAAGATTTCTGCCTCCTCGCCGTCACTGTCTCCCATTTCCCTCCCCCTCCCCCGATAAAGTCCCCCTCCCTCATCAGCCCAAAGAGCAATCAGGGTTCCCTGCCCTGTGGGAAGTCCAAGGACCACCCACCTCTATCCAGGTCTAGTCAGGTGAGCATCCAAACTGCCTAGGCTCCCACAAAGCCAGTACGTGCAGTAGGATCAAAACCCATTGCCATTGTTCTTGAGTTCTCAGTAGTCCTCATTGTCCGCTATGTTCAGCAAGTCCGGTTTTATCCCATGCTTTTTCAGACCCAGGCCAGCTGGCCTTGGTGAGTTCCCAATAGAACATCCCCATTGTCTCAGTGTGTGGGTGCACCCCTCGCGGTCCTGAGTTCCTTGCTCGTGCTCCCCCTCCTTCTGCTCCTGATTTGGACCTTTAGATTTCAGTCCACGGTCATTTTCTTGTGTTTCTGCCCTTCCTGCTATGCTCTCCTGCTTTTCACAGGAACGAAACTGAAAGGGGGTTGGTGTTCTGGAGAGTCAACGAATGTGTGAATAAGGTCCCTCACAGCCCACCACCCCTCTCTCATCCGTCTGGCACGGATGAAGGAGCACACAGCTGGGCCATGAACTGGAGGCTTCAAGGGGAGGTGAGGAGATGATGGACATCTTAATGACAAACCTAGCAACCGATGGCAAAAGTAAAGGAGAAATGACTGTGTCTACTCTGAAAAAGATTAGATTAAGAGTAACTACAGAACATTCTAGAATGTGGAAATAGCTTTCGAGCATCTAAGAAGCTAGCCACCCTTGTTCCAACTTTTTTTTTTATCCTTTTAATTTCCAAAGTTCAGAAGAGACCTTGCACAGGCTGTCTCCCTCTGCTGTAGCACACCTGGGTGGCTGGGACACTGGGACTGTTTTGTCAAAAGGAAATGAGTGGGGAAGGCCTTCCATGAGTCCGAGGTGGTTCAGTGTCATCTGGCCCTGCCCTTAAGGGTGATCTCAGATGATAGCAATGCAGGATATCTTATGTGATGAGATTAAAATGTATAAATAGAAAAACAGAATCTTTCCTTCTAAATTAATTATGCTTACTCCTGGCTCTAATGGTAGAAAATTTTAGAATTTAGTGACTATGAATTGAAAGTTTAATTCTCTGTAAATCCACCCTCGTGTGTCCAGAAACAAACAGACACCACATTCACGTTCTTGACTTTTAGGCATGCCAAAAGAAATTTTCCTAAGCATCTTGCAGCTCACGGAGAGAATATGTGCTGGACTCGGGAGACTTGGCCTTGTCAGAATGAGCATTTCTCTGCCCTAAGACACAGGGCAACTTAGTTCGCTTCTGTGGGTTTTCGTTTGGTTTTGTATTCTCAACTGGCAGAGTGCTATGAGAATTTGAAAACTATGAGCACCTGCCCAGCACATAGGTGTGTGATGCTACCTATGGTCTGCCCTGGAGCCCAGTTCTGTTATGGCCTATGGCGCAAACACCTAAGAAACCTTTGACAGTATAAAAATCACACATTGCTTCATTTGCATTTCTATACTTGAGGATAAGGAGTTTGGCCATGCTTACAAGATGTTCCATCTGTGCGAGCATGAACATCTCTTATAAGCATATATTAATTTATAAAGAAATATAGCATTTTATTGAGATAAGCTGCTCAGAAAGCACACATTCCCTTTTACAAGTTTATTTGATAGAATATAAAACATTATACAGAATATAGGTATGTAAGTAGACCCTGCTGTGCATCTAAAAGCACTTTGAAAACATTCAGAGAACACCCAGCAGCCTCAGCCTTGAAACCTCCACACCTTTGAGTTAGGGAGTCTGGTTTTACATTATTTTTGCTTTCCTTAACTTCGCGCCTTCCGTTCTTATCTTCAAAGGATTTGTAAGCTGTAGTGGATGGGAAATTTTGCAAACCAGGCTAGGTGAACTCGGAACATGGGAACTATATTAGTAAGAATGCTTTTGATTTGAAAGCAAAGTGCCAAGACAATGTTTGCCAGCTTAGAACGGCCCATCAAAATGGAAAGAAAAGTAATACTGAAACATCAGTGCCACATAGGCAGTCACGGGCAAATTATGATAGAGGTGAAGAAGGAGGAATCAAAATTATTCTGAAAAGAAACCAACTCTGCACTCACATCTTCAACGCCTTATCTTATCAGTGACTTTAACATTCAGAGTGTCGTCCAATTATTGCTTTGAATTTATTTTTAATATTCAAATTTTATTTGCGTGTGTGACTGTGCCATCTCACGCATGAGGAAGTCAGAGGATGGTTTGTAAGAGGTTGATCTCTCTTCCACTATGTAAATAGGTCTCAGGGACCGAACTCATGTCTTCAGGCTGGAGGGCAAGCGTGTTCTTCCTGATGATCCACCTTGACAGCTACCCCATTTAATTCTTAGAAAATTCCTTTCCCAACAATAACTTTGTTACCTATTTAATTATATATAACTACAAAGGAAAGGTTTTTTTTTGCTAGTGATTTTATTTTCAATACATAACATGGTTTTCAAATTTTGCAGTAATTTAATAAGAGATTGCTGATTTTTACATCTTGTCCTTTAAAAAGGGATTAGTTAAAAACTAACTAGCCAATGTTAAAAATGGTAAATACTTAAATACTTTAAAAAGAAAGTCCATATGTAAGATGAGCTCTTTGTTAGATACTTGCAGATTGCAAAGCATTGTTTTCTGCTCTAAGAACATATTTGGGTGGAAAGCAGTAGCTCAATATCTTTTCTTCTAATGTTAAAAGTTGTTTTAGGGCCAGGGTGATAGCTCAATGTGTTTTGGTGTTTTGTACAAGCATAAAGACCTGCATTCAAATCTCCAGTAACCACATAAAAAAATTGAGTGTTATTATGTGCACCTGTAGGAGCAGAGAGGATGCTGGGAATTGCTGTCTGTCAGTTCAGCTCCAGCCAGGTTCAATGAGAGACATCATCTCAAAGGAATAGGGCAGAGAGGGAGAGCACAGGATGTCTGATGCTTTTTAATCTGGCCTTTTTCAGCCTATATCAGTTTGTGGCAGACACCTTTTAAAATAGCTTTTAATAGACAGATAGTAATTTTACATGTGATACTTTGGCACATGTATACATTGTATTAATGACCAACTTAGGATATTTAGGTCACCTCTGTTCTCACAAATTTATAATTTATTTTTGTAATAAGGAGACCCTAAATAATCTTCTTTGGTTATTTTGATGTATCAGCCATGGTTTTGCAAACAGTCCCCTTTCATGTAACAGAACATAAGAGCTCACTCTTCTCAGTGTGCCTGTGGCCCCTATCACCATGTGCCCCATCTAGAGCATCTAGTCACCACTATTTTATGTTCTACTTCAACAAGCTCAACTTTGACAGATTTTTGTCTGTTTTGAGCCTGGATTTTTCTATGTAGCCCTGGCTATCCTGAAACTCAATCTGTCGACCAAACTGATTCCAAACTGAGAGATACACCTGCCTCTGCTTCCTGAGTATTACATTTTTTTAAGTAAAGAAACAAGAAATGCCACAAAGAAAATGCTTATTAATGAAAATTGCCTGACTAATGGTTTATCCAGGAAGGCTGTCTATTTCAATTCTAAATATGGGGCTTTAACAGGGATGTAGTAGATCATCAGACCAGGCAAAGAGCCATAGGCATTGGCAAAAGAACCAGAAGGACCTTCTTAGAAGGTAGAGCCTCCTTTCAGGCCTGGACAAAGTGGACATTTGGGGTACAGCTCCAAAGAAAGCTAGATGAAGTGACAACAAACGGTTTAGCTAAGAGTTAATCACGGTGGCAGGCTAGACAAGGACAAAGGACTCAGTTGTTACTTCTGCTATGAAAATGACTGCTGCCATCGTTGCTCTTTTGGGAAGTTTACCTCTGCTGACAGGGGAGAGCCCTGAGTCAAAAGATACCCCAAAATACCTACTTGATAAAGGCAAGACCTAGAAAAGAGAATGCCAGGGTAGATACAGAAGAGAGGAGCTGAAACTACAAAGAAGTGCAGGGGCAGGGGAGCAATGCAGTATAGAGGAGGAACAATGCAGTGCAGAGGGGGAGCAGTACAGTGCAGTATAGAGGGGGAGCAATGCAGTGCAAAGGGGGAGCAGTGCTGTGCAGA
>NC_022021.1:27218658-27251085 GCF_000317375.1 Microtus ochrogaster | reverse complement strand
AGAGGGGAAGCATTGCTGAGAAATCAGGTGACCTGAGGAGCCACATTGGGCAGCTCTCTCTCCTTTTCTTTAAACAAACAAGCATTTTCAGTTACACAAATAAGCTCTTACTCATTTCTGGCTAAAGCTTTACAAGATGAGGTAGAATTTCTCATGACCTCTCCATACATATAACACACAGAGAGATAAGGAAATTGGGAGTCTCTGAGGGTATACAAAAGCTCATATAGAAATAAACTGCCCTAATTGCCCACTGTGCAGTCAGATGGTCACGTCAAGCAGGTCATGGTGGCTCACACCTGTAATCCCAGCATTGGGTAGACTGAGGCAGAAAGATCAAGAATCCAGGGCCAGCCTGATCTATACAGCCAGAGTTAAGTTAATCTGCCATGACATTATAAAAATGAACACCACATTTACTGTTGGTCATCTATATGGAGTCCAATATAATTGTAAATTGGTGAAATTAGCATGTAAGTACAAGTATTTGATGATAATTCATATTAATATTCTATCCCTCATGCCCCTCACCTGCTTTCATTTTGTTTTAGAAACAGGTTCTTGCTATAGAGCTCAGGCTAGCCTAGAACTCACAATTTTCCCTCCTCAACATACTGAGTGCTAGGATTACAAGCATGATCTACTATCCTCAGCTTCCACCTTTTATTCTGTACATCCAAAACATGAGAAAATCATTTTCTGCTTCTTCCCCCCTACTTCTCTGGTTCAAGCTTTAAAGTCACTTATCTAGACTACTACAACAGCCCTTTAGCTAGTCTCTTACTTATTTCTGTTTATCTGTAGTGTCTCTCTCTCTCTGTGTATGTGTAAACATGGGACATAGATACAGGAGTGCATATGTATGCTCTTGCATATGGAGACCAGAGGTTAGCATTGAATGTCTTGTTCAATCAGTCTCTACCTTTTTTTTTTTTCCCGAGACAGAATCTCTCATTGACCCCCAGAGCTCACAGATTCTGTGAGACTGGCTGGGCACCAAGATCTTAGAAACATGCTTTTGTCTGCCTCCCTGGCCCTGGGATTATAACCACAGCTGAAGATCTCAACTCAGATTCTTTTTTTTTTTTTTTCGAGACAGGGTTTCTCTGTGGCTTTGGAGCCTGTCCTGGAACTAGCTCTGTAGATCAGGCTGGTCTCGAACTCACAGATCCGCCTGCCTCTGCCTCCTGAGTGCTGGGATTAAAGGCGTGCGCCACCACCTCTCAGATTCTTATGCTTGCATGTCACTCTACCGACAAACCATCTCCACAACCCTAGCCTACCTTTCTGTCTTACTCTGACTTGCCCACAATTTATGCTTCACATAGCCAAAAATGAGCTCTGAACTACAGACTGGACCATAATACTCCTTGTCACAATAGCCTCAATGTCAATGGCTTCGATTACAAAATTCAAGCTGTGATCTTGGATCCGTTGCATTTGGTTGGTGCTTATTGCTCCGGATGCATCATTAGCTCTGTCTCCTTGACTCCACCCACCTAATAATCTTTCTCTTTTGCTCCATCAAAAGTGTCCTTGCATCTTCAGTCATCAGCCTGTATCCTTCCGCCTGTAATGTTTACAGCATTTTCCAAATTTGCTTATTTGGTTTTTTGTTTTGGTCTGTTCCTCCAGCTAGAAGGAGTAAAACACCTCCTATCACTTAGTTGTTATAGGAGTGAAAACCTCCATACTTCATTTTTATTGTTGTATTTCCTGGTGGAAATACATAGTAGGGACCCAGAAATGTTGAATGAGTACATGAGAAAATAAATGACTCTCTTATAGAAAGAAAGAAATTCCACTGGAGATAGCCTTTCTAACGTTGAACAACAAATTTTTACTATAGCAAATTATATCAGACAGGTTATTGGCACTAAGTCTATGGCAGTAGTTTTCCTAGCCTGGCATGAGTAAGAAGCAAGTTTAATGGACACATCCTAATAGTCAGACAGAGGGATTCTGGTTTCCAGTGCTCTTAGATAGAGCTCAGAAGTCTTGCTTAGAAGGTCAGAGAGTTCTAGTGTAGGTGACCTGTAGACCTCACTGGGACACGCATCGGCTTCATTTTCTTCTTTTGTGGAAAGATATCCCAGTCAGGTAACAGTATCATCACTAATATGACAGAAGTATAAATCAAGGCATAAAGATGAATTTTATGTATATTTTTCAAAATAAGTAAAAATAACCTGGAAATAACATTTTCCCATTATATTTTACTATACTAAGGATAATAAATCTCAAATTCTGGGACGACAAAGGGCAGCATCCACATCGACTGAGAACTTATGAGAAAAGCCAAAGCTCAGGCCTGTTGCGCATCCACTGATGAGACTCTCCATGTTTGAGCCAGCAGCTTTGCCCCCTACAGGTTCTCGGGGGCGGATAAACAGACATACTGAGGTCTGGGGAGCAGTTCTGTGGTCACGGTGTTTTACTCAAAACTCAGCTCGAGAATGTCCAAGTCTACGGGAGAGGAGTAGCTCCATGAAGTGTCTGCGCTGCAGAAGCATGCAACTGGCTACCTGAGTCTTACCACTGCCCTCTCTTCCTCCTTAAACATAGACCCCCCTTTGATTCTCTAATTTCCTTTTCAACTTATATAATTTAATTTTACCTTTAGAATTTCATACATGGATATTGCATTTAAATTAGTCTCACCCCCCCTTCTCTGGTGGCTCCCCATGTTTTTTATTTTTATGTATTATTACTGGGCATATATGAGATGTATGCATGGGAGGGTGGGTGCACACACGTGTGGAGGTCAGAGGCTAACTTTCAGGTGTCAGTATTCTCCGTAATACCATGAGATCCAAGGAGTGAACCCACGTTATCTGGCTTGCGTGCCAAGCCCTTTTACCCACTGGTCCATCTCGGCAGCTCATGTTTGTACTCTTAATAAGACAGTATCAACTGTTTTCTGATATTTTCAGTTAGGATTTCATCCTCTGAGAGTTCCCCTGAACATCACTTGCCCACCCTGTAAGAGACAAGGCATTTCTGAGCATCCGTAACTGAAGTAAGAGAACTCAGGGGTTAGGAGGCATGGAAGCCCTTCCAGGATGCTATCCTGTTAGTAACTGGATGGATGAAGAAGTGACAGACTGGGTGGAGAGAGATGAAGGGGATGAAGAAAAGCAGATGACTGAGGGACGGTAGAGTCCACGAACAGGGGAAAAGTTGTTATTCTTCGGATGTGCACATAACTTTCATATGTCGGGATAGAACGAGACAGGTAGGTTTATTCATTGAGAGAGGAAATGATCCTTTGACCATGTGCGCTACTGTTTGTGTGACAGATGCCTGAAGACCGAATCACAGCACCCTAGGACTGGAAGAGCTTGTCGCTATGTTGTTTTAGTAGTTCTTACGGTGTTTGGCACAAACAGTCGCATTGATTTTTCCTGGAGTCACCTTTCTGCCTCTGCATTGGACTTTGAAATACAGCAGAAGAAGATAATTTAGGCTTAGGGATGCTATAACATAGGATAATCCTTTAAAACATCCTTCATCCGTTCCAAAGATAAGAAATCCAAAGTCTGGCTAAGAGCAATGATTCACTCAGACACAAAGCCCAAATCACAAGATCCATGATAGAATTCCGTTTTCCTTGTTTAAGTTCAAAGGGCTTTTTGTTTTGTTTGTCTTTAGCATGCTGCAAAGTCCAGACTACCTCTTTCTAGTTTCTTTCAAAGCCCTTGTAGTTAAATCTCTCCCTTTCGTGAGCTTTTCGGTATCTCAGTAAGGAAGGAAGCTACGAGATCAAGTGGAAAAGAAAATCAATAACTAATATACTAAGGATAAATGCAGACAAAACTCATGTGTGTGTGTGTGTGTGTGTGTGTGTGTGTGAAGAGGAATACCGATTCCATGATAGCTACAGTCATATGTGTTGCTTGCTTATACTTTGGTATGAGCCAGGGAACACTGGCTGACTCTATGCATGAGTAAGGCTGATCATTCATTTCCCAGGGGGAAAAACTGTTGCTGGTTACACCTCTGGTTGTGGGAGGGGAAAAGGAAAGCGTCTATAAATTAGGAAGAGAGACGAGAATGGAAATTTACTACATTGACTGTTGAGCCTGTTTTAAGATCTATTTTACCATTTACTTTGTGTGTGTGTGTGCGCGCGTGTGTGCGCGCAAGCGCTACAGGTGGCAAGCAGAGCTGACTTAAGTTGCCACCATTCTGAAATGAGACTGTTTTGTGTAAAGTGGAGTAAGTGGGTTCTCGTGTATGTTGTGAGAGGTTTCTTTCCATCCCATTGGGAAATACCCTGTAACTTGTGGCTTATAGCAGAGATGTGGCTATGAACATGAGTGGGATTGCTGTTCTAACTTCACAACATGCTCAGTCATTTCTGTGCCTCTTGCATGCAAGGTCCCTGCTGTGGATGATGTTCCTAAGAGGTTTTAGACAACAACATTCTAACTTCCAGTATGTTTTAGCCGTAAAGGATGCTGGTCAGAGAGGAGTCTCAAGCTTCACCTTAGTGGCTCTGATTTGTGACAGGGAAGCCCCAGCTTCTAAGGAAGTATTTAGAACCCCATGTAGGTATGGGAGAAAAGTTGCTTTTAGTGGGCTTGTATGATAGTAAGTGCTGCCAGTTTCCAAGGTCAAGAGTTCAAGGAATCTAAAATTTCTGCGTTGGGTGGAGTTATGATTTACAAAGAGTATAGCGTGGTGTTCTACAACAGTGAACAGCTCCTTTTGTATAAAAGATACAGAGGCACAAGAACTGCATGGTCAGGTACAGGGGACAGATCAACATGATTCAAACAACAGTGTCCCTTCTACAGGAGCTCACTCCACTGGCCACAGTGGTGACTTCACGCTTGTCCTGGGAGAATCTCAGGTCATTTCAGCATCTGTCCTAAGAACAGACTTACAGGGAGCCACACTGCTGCTTCCATGAACAGCATCATTCTCACCAGCAAAGCTAGACTTTTTTTTTTTCAATGTAGCATTTTTTATTGATTCTCTAGGAATTTCCCATCAGGCACCCTGATCACACTCACTTTCCAGTTCTTCCGTGTCTGTCCCTGTGAACTACAACCCCCCAAAAGTTAAAAATAGGAACCAAAAAAAAAATAAGGAAAAAACCCCCAAACAAGTCCAATTTGTGTTCCCTATATACTCACTGGAGCATGGTCCACTTCTCAGTGGCCAGCCCCTTCGATAGAGCTGAGTCCTTCCTCTCCCACACCCCTGCCAGAAGCCATCAGTCGTGGAGTGCTATACTTTCTTACTGCTACCTGAGGCCATCGTGATGACCAGGTCCTTGCTGCTGAGGTCCAAATCCAGACTTTAAAGTCAACCCTCTGCTCTGGATGATCGACACGGCCAGTCGTGATGCCGATAGCCACGAGGGGCCTTACGTTAGACATGGCAATCCTTAAAGCACTAAACACGTTCACCTCTCAAAACAGTCCCAATTGGTGGGGGAGGACACAGAGATTATAACATTAGAGTTTTTCAGAAATGAGACCTGTCATTGAAGTTAAAAGTAAAAGTAAAAATAGCAATGCAACTTCCTGATTTTCCGAGTCAAGATGTCTTCAGTTCTAGTCTTCTGGTTCGACTCCTCAAGCCCATTTTAACCAAGGTGGTTTAGGCTGCTGAAGACAACAATTCACGGGTGAAACTACAAACAGATTTGACCTCAAGAGGCTGGCTCACACTCTGATAGGCAAGAGGCCCTCCTAATTTCCTGAGGCAGTAGTTAGGATCTCACCTGGGCATTCCACACCTGTGAAGGAAGGCATCCCCACTTCTGCACTCGGCTCGTCTGACCTGCAAGAGGTCCTCTGCTTCCGGACTTTGGGCCATGATAATGGAGGAATGTGGTTATTTGATGACTCTTATTATTTCCAGGCAGTCTGGACTCCAGTTGGATTTAGTAACGTTACACAGGGCCATGTAGGCTGGAGACTAGACCCCTGTCTATTTTCCTGAGGGCTGTGACTAGCCTCTCAAATTAATTGCCTTCATTCCTACCTTCTCACTATGGTGCTCCTGCCTACCGAGGGAGGCTTCTGTTTCCTTAGAGGAACTAACACACCTAAGAGATCTGTAAACTAACATCTTTTTAATGAACTGAGCTTTACTTCAGTGAGACTCTTTGGTAGTGGCCGAATTCAACTTTATCCCTTTGAAAGTGAGAAGGTGAATGAAGAAGTTGTTTGGTTCTGTATCTCCTGAAATTGATATGATTGGGCCTAGAATGGAATCTCTCTTGATATTAAACCCAGTTGCATTCTCCAGTCTGGTAGCTGTGAGATGATTAGATTCTGTCTGAGTAATCATTCTGGTTGTGATAGGACCAGGGCATCATTCAGAAAGAAAGGAATTTATTTTTTTCCTTCCAATGAGTTTACAGACCTTGCAATTGGTGTACTTCACATTTTGAACCTGAAATGTGATATTTGATAGATTTGCTTTTCAGCTTCAAATCTGGAGCATTCTGCATTGTGAGCCTGGCGATCCTGGGTTGTAAGAGCCTGTGCCTTGCAGCTTTCTCTCTGAACAACTCCACACAGCTGTCAGAGGCTGCAGCAAGAGCCACTTCCTACTTCTCCTGGTAACAATCTCTTTGCAAGGTTGTTCTCAGCTTCCCCACCATGAGCAAATGTAAGATTAAGAACGATGACTCCAAGTTCCCTTTTGTGCTTCTGCTCAGAACAAAGGGCTTTCCCAGCAAATGCGAACCATTTGTCTCTGGTGAGCTTGAACTGTAAGCATTATCCATCAGTGTGCATAGTTCTAACGTGTTATTAACCCTGATGTAGTTCCGAGGGACACTGGTCCTACTGAGGTATTTTGGAGAGAAAGACAAAGTCCGATGGGCAGCTGTGATTTGGAGATGACTGCAGACAGCATTGTCGCTTTGATATTCACAGTCTCAGTACAGTCATGGTTTTGTTTGTCTGAAATGAAGTCTCTGAAGTCTCCACTATCCGGGCTGCCCTGGACTCTCTGCATAGCCCAGACTGTCACTCACCTCACAAGATCCTCCTGCCTCAGGCTCCCAAGTACTGGCATTTCAGGTGTGTGCCACCACACAGAACCCATCAGTTGTATCGTAAAAACCTTATCATAAAAAAAACAAATTTACCTCAGCTTATCCTGGGATTTTCCAAATGTATTTTTCTTACAGACATCTCCTTGCACAGGCATTCCTACAAAAATCTTTTAAAATTTTATTGACGTTTTTTGTGGTGGAGGGGCTGTTTTGTTTACATGTAATGTGTGCGTACCACAAGAATGCCTGGCGCCTACAGAAGTCAGAAGAGGCCATTGGGTCCTCTGGACCTGCGGTTATGGCTGGTTGTGAGCTAGCATGTGGGTGCGGAGATTCGAACCTTGGCCCTCTGCAATAACGAGGGCTCTAAATTGCTGAGCCAGCTCTTGTCACCTCCTCCTGCAAACCTCTTCATTCTGAGATAAAAACTAACGTTCGTTTTTGAGTGTGTATCACATGTCTTACAGGGTTTCAGCAACCTATGAGCAGGACGTTTTTTTAAGGACCAGGTATGGTAATATAAACATAGATTCCACAAACACACCTGGGGTTTAGTCTCATTCTAGAACTCGGTTAGATAAGTCACGTGATCATCAAGCCTCGGTATCTCTGTTGCCAAATGGAGAGAATTGGAATAGCCTACGGTATGGTGTGGGTGGGACAGAAGACCAGAATCAGCTGTAGACTCCAAATACAGTGGAAAACTATGAGCAATGTTTAAACTTTCGCCCGTACCAACATGAAGATAAGCAGGAAGTGCTGCCATTGTGTTTCTTGTAAAGAAGTTTACTTTTAAAGTGTTAAAAGAATGTCATCCTGAAAATCTACCATTGGCTGTATTAAAATAGTTTTCCCTTCAAGATTTTATTTCATCTATTATATTTTGGTTTTGAGACAGGGTCTAGCATTATAGCCATAGTTGGGTATAAATTCACTCTGGGGGCTAGGATGGCCTCCACATCACTGAAATCCACCTGCCTCTGCCTCCTAAGTGCTGGGATTAAAGGCACGGACAACCATACCTGGCCTGTTCTCACATGAAAATGTTGTAGTATTTTTTTTTCTTTTCTTTTGTAAGTTTTCTGTTGATTCAATTAAAACATAATTACATGATTTCCTCCCTCTATTTTTTTTAACCTTGTACTTGTCCTATGTATCCCCCTCCTAAGTCCATGAGGTATTCCTTCTTTAGCCATTGTTGTTAATTTTTGATAGGGACCTGAACATTTTCCCACTCTCCTAGGAGTGCCTTTATTTTGATAAATATAACCTCTTATAGGACTCATAGAAAATTGGCTAGGGTTTTTTTTTCTTCTTAGCCTTGGCTCTTGTAGAATTGATTTGTGTACAGTGAATAATATTTTCTCACTAGCTACCGAGAGCCTTTGTTAATCGAATAAGAACCTTTCCAGAGTTCTATTCAACTTAGACAAGTATTTGCTGGCCGAATCTCTCCAAAACCTTATGAAGTAAGGTATTTGTAGTATTGGTTTTATTTTAGGCGCTTGCCCCAGGTCTGACAACTTCTCAGGGTAGAGCCTGGCTCTGAACCCTGACAGTCTGGTGTCTGGACACTGTGTACTTCTCCCATAAGGTAGCTGAGCAGTGGATTCTGTTTGGGTTCCACGCTGGGCTCAAGAAACAGAGGGTAAGGAAAGGGAGCAAAAACAAGGTGAGATCTGAGATCTTCCTTTCTCTTTTCAGGAAGTAGGTAAAGAGGGCTTATCTTTGTAGTAACGTCTCAAGCCTCGCTGCTTCTCCAGAGGAGACTCTAAGGTACGCAAAAGTTCCCCTCCAAGCCGCTCACTCTCCCCAAGCACTTGTGTAGGTACAGCTCTTCAGCTCCTTTCTTTCTTCTCCCCTCCCTCCCTTCTTGGCTGCTGTGCCCCCTCAGTCTCTGCACTCAGCCGAGGCTTCCATTCCAATAAGAAAGCTTCCCTCCATGTTCTAGGACTGTCTGAGACTTTAAGGACTCAATGCGCTGTGTTGATTTTGCTTTAGCCCCGTTACACGGCAGTCGAAATGCTGGTTTATTCATCTGTGGCTCTTGTTAGAAGGGATGTGTTAGGAAGGCAGCAAGCCACCCATCCTACCTCTGGTGGTCTCTAGGGTCTAACATAGTACCTGACACGTCCTTGGTACTTGATCGGAATTTGTTGCCACCCCCAGCTGCATCTTTTCCACACTGGCTTGTTATGTGCAAAATAATCATTCTTCACATACAAGTTTTTTCTTTCTGGTTCATGATGGACTCTAGGATCCCGCTGGGAGACGTGAGGCTGGTGTTTCCCTTTGAGGACCGCCTCCCTGCCCGTTTCGTGTCCGTGTGTCTGCCATCCCTCTAGTGTCTGCAACTAACTTCACTCTGCCTCCTTTCTTCTCATCCTTCTATGTATGCAGGGGTTCCTGGAAATGAAACCATAATGGGCATCTGCATTGGGTTGGTGGGTTCTCAGCGAAGTCTGTACTGGGAGAACGACCAGACTCAGATGACTGTGTGGACAGAACCCTCACCATCACCACAATCGCCCAGCCAGTTATCTTGACTTTTAAGAAGCAGAAAGCAGTTCAGATGGAAGAAGAGAGGGGACTGTTGTAGATGTAGTTGCTGTGGCAGTCGCTATGGAGTGGTGAAAAGCTTCCTCTGAGGGATGCTGATCCAGGCAAAGCTGATGGCAGTGAGGACAGGTGACAGCTTTTGCGAGGGTATCATTGGCTGCTCTTCCCTTCTTGTTCCTCCTCTTGTTATCATTTTATAATAAACCCCTTTACTGACACTATTTTATGGAGCCTTTACTGCTCCACATTTTTCTTATTTTTAGCATTTTTTCCAGTACAAATTGAAGCATTTAAATAAATGACACTTTCCATATACATTTCTGGAACTGAAGCCGGGGTGTTGGCTCACTGGGTGACTGAGGTTCCTTTGTTCATCTCGTATTTTACAGTGCCTCACAAAAAACTTGGGGGTGAGTAGGGCATGGTTCTAACTCACAATAGATTTGGTTTATCTGTAGATACAAACAACACTGTTCAGAATGTACTATGACGGTTATAGGGGGAGATGCCAATGCACATTTAGAAATATATGAACAGAGGCAGCTGGAGGTCACCTCTCATTGCTGTTTTCTAGTGTTCTGAGATGATGAAAGAAACAGTCTAGTGTCTTAACTGCCTACAGTATAGTCACATGTGAACTATTTAAACTGTGGTGAGTTTAACTTTAAAAAAAAATTCAAGACAGAATTATCTCTTTAGGAAGAAGGAAACAAGATATTCCAGAGCCTATCTCTATGCAAACCAGGTGACAAAGTATACTTGGAGAGGTCATAGCATCTGTGGTTGCAGGTTTGGTTATTTTTAGATCCTTATCCTGGAGGGGTTGGACACAGTGTCCTTGGTCACCATAGAAGCAAGCAGAATGTGCCCTCGATCTTTTGGAAGCATCTTAAGGATGCTCGGCTCTGTTGGGAAGCTTAGTGAAGCCCTAGCATGACGAGAGAATGAACACTGCCCAGTGTCCTCCCTGCTTCTGCAGAAGATTGTGGGATGCTGGCCAGCTCTCTGGGACTTAAACTGGCAAGGATCTGCAAGAAGTTCTGTAACAATTCATGCCAATACGTGATAGATAGGCCCTTCATTTTTCCTCATTCTTTACCCTTCCATTCTTATTTAGCCCAAGGTATACCAAAGGAAAGTGTGGTTTTAAGATAGCTCCAAACAAGCTATTTTTATATTATAAAATATAAAAATCACATGCCAGTTAAAGAGAAACTAATTGAAGATTTACAAAATGTTTAGATATTAAGTGTGTATAAGAATCCCCTAGTAGGTCTGGAGAGATGGCTCCCGTGTTAAGAGCATTGGCTGCTCTTCCAGAGGACCTGGGTTCACTTGCCAGCACTTAATGGTGGTTCACAACCATCTGCAATTCTAGTGCTAGGGAGTCTACCACCTTCTTCTGGTCTCCACGGGAAGCAGACATACATGTGGTACACAGACATACACGCAGGTAAAAACGTCCATATATTAAAAAATATGCAATAAACAAATAAATAGAATTTAAGTAACAACAAAGCATTATTTCTAAGAAAAGACATTAAAAATGGAGATGCTTAGATCCCAGGTAAGGAACTGAGGAATGCAGCTTCATGGAGTTAGAAAAAGAGCAGGGGTCTCCATTTTTGAAAATGCCAATGCCATTCTGATGGAGGGGGTCTGTGGGTCACACAGGAGAAGCGCTGCCTCGAGGATCAACAGCTGTGAGGTGCAAAAAGTTTCCTTCACTGCAAACTGAATTATATCTAATAATTTATAGGGCACATTTTGTTCTTTGAAAGAGCAACAGATTATTACAAGTTGATCTAGGCAAATTTTGAGAAAATAATCAGAAAATGCAATCATATTTTCCACAAAATTACTCAACAGTTAGTTGCCAAATTTTCAAGGTGAATTACAAGTCAGCCAAATGAGGGATGGAGCCGGAAACACCCTTCACTGTTGTATTTGGGACAGAACAGCAAAAATCTGATACGATGAACAACTCAACTATATTAATCCAAACAGTGTTTGATATGTTTTCTTCTACAAGAGGGTATATTTTCCTTAATAAATTCAGTAAGGCTATCTGTTTGAACCACTTAGAACTGTTACAATGTGAACTTGTGAAGACACAGTTAAATGGTTTGTTTTGATGAGTTTCAACATGAAAATACTAGACTCCTAGATCACACTCACAGATTATAGAGACCCTTATTTTCCTGACTTTTTGAGAAAAAAATTTCCTAAAGATTTTTGCCTTCGATGACAGTCTGTTTGGGGGAAAGAGTAATTTTACATTTCCAAAAGAGGCTTAGTATGTTCCTGATATTGAAAACTGAGTTTTCATTAATACTGTTCATTGTATCAAGATGTTGAAGGATTTCCCATCAGTTTGCTAGCATGACATAAAAATCCTCTTCATCCTATGTATTTCTTGATGATTTATCCTTTCCCCCGATTTCTTTCAGTGACATAATAGAGAAAGTGAATATTTCCAAGCTAGGCCCTCTCAAAATAAGAGATGAAAAAAAATCTATTCTGACCTATTTAAACACACACTATCTTTTAATATCAAACAAGAATTAACCTCTGTCTGATGTGTGTCTTTGGACAGACTCCAAGTAATTGCTTTTGAGGCCCTTGAAGGAATATGAAGCTCTTTTTGTTGTTTTTGTTTTGTCCCAGAACTCAAGATGTAGACCAGGCTGGCCTCAGACTCACAGAGATCCAGCTGCTTCTGTCCCTCAAGTGCTGGGATTAAAGGTGTGCATCACTGTGTCCACAAGCAGTGACACAAAGTTCTCTCTTTAGACATTGCCAGTTACTGTGGAAAGGGACGCTATTTACTATGCCAAGATGGTCTTTGTCCTGTGACATAGTTCAAGCGAAACCTTAGATCAGCAATTAGCTTCATAGGACGACTGCCTTACCTGTAACTCAGTGCAAACTTTACATTGGTATCTACTTGTTCCACACCCGCTTTTTCATATTCTGAGAGCCCAACCTTAGATGTTGTCTTTCTTCTCTCCACGCTGGGGAAAAAGCAAAACTTAGGGCCTCACATGTGTTAGGCAAGTAGGTGCTTTACCACTGAGCAGTATCACTGCTTTGAGGGGATTATTTCCCTATAATACATGAAGTATTTTTCTGTTGTTAATGTTTTAAAAAGTTAAATATCTGCAACCGAAGTCCAGAGAGCTGATTCTAAATTTCTAGTAAAAGTGGCTGGTGGAGCTGCATTCCTGAGGCATAACCTACTTTTCCTCAGGCTCTAAAAATGATGGGTAAAGTAGATAACAATAAACACACACATTCACACACGCATTTACACACACATGTGCACACACAATTACGTTACTACCAATGCTTTGAGTCTGTATGAAGTTTCAAGACACAAGGTGCTTTTTCTATATATTGTTTCACCATCATAATACAATATACAATAGAAATTTTATTTCCCCAAACATTACAAAAAGAGGCTTAAAGAGGTCAAGTACTTCTCCCAGGGTCTGGCAGTGAGTGGTGCCGCTTTTACTGGCACTTGTCTCTAACAACAAAATATCCTCGGGTCTCTCTGATGAGAAATGATTGTGGGGAAAAATGATTGCGAAATCTGCATCTTCAAAGTAAAAACGTGCACCCATCTCTATAAGACAACTCCCATTTGATAGGTAGATGTTCACAGAGCTGTCTGCAAGGTCTACAGGCTGTCTACACCTATCAACTTCACAGCTTAGAAAAATATAGCAACAAGCTTGAAAAAAGTTGTTTCCACCGTGCCACCTCCATCTTCTCTTTTTATCGTGAGGCACACCAGCACTGGTTCCTATCTGCACCATCAAAGTCTGAGAGTCCTTCCTTCAAACCCGCTTATCTTTGTTTCAGCTCAAAGGGTGTCACAAAAAGAAATGGACTCTTCCTCTCAGGACAGCTGTCTGACTTTGTTTTCTATTGGCTCACTATTTTGTAAAAAAATAAAAAAAGTATTATATAAACATAAGTCTCCTTTAAAGATTAGGTGCTTGATATGTGAAAATCATTGAGGGATAAAATGAACATTGTTGCCAAAGGATGAATTATTAAGAAAACTGAGTCACTACAGTTGCGGCCCTGGTCAGAATCTGGACATAGCAACCACCAATGCTTTTACTCTCTTAGCTCTTTATGTTGCTGATCAGTTGATCAGATGGGAAGAGCTTTCCTTAAACAAGAGGATTTCCCAAAGGAAATGTGTGTGTGTGTGTGTGTGTGTGTGTGTGTGTGTGTGTGTGTGTGTACATGTATGTGAACAGTTGTCAACATAGCAGCACCTCTTACAGTATTATGTGATTATTCTTATTTTCAAGGTCAATGTTCTCAACCCTTCCACTTATTTCTTTGCTTTGAATGCTTTTTTGAATACCACCAATAATACTAAAAACAGGTGGTTTTCTTACACTTTGTTTGTTTGATGAATAACCATCATATTGGCTATATAAACAAAAAATCATTGTGAAGTCAAACCTTAAGACCATCGCGGAGTAGAAAGGGGGAATAACAAAGATGGAGGGACCAGAGAACAGAAGAAGAAAGACAGATTGGAGTGCCAAGGGTTCTTGAGGATTGCCATGTTAGTCCTCTGGTCCAGGCTGCCAGGAGGTTGGAGCTGACATTTCAATCACCAACTATTTAAATGGGAACTGTAGCTCTCCAAGGGCTCTGCACTCCTTCAGAGAACTTGGAGCTCTGTGCAGTCTAGAAACTGAAGGACTTTTCAGATACTAGTATTCTGTCACCACAGTGGTTGGAGCTATGCCCCCCCCCCCCCTAGGTGTTAGAATATTTGAATAGTACCTTTGTACTTGCTCTAGCTAAGCAAATGTTGAAGACCAGGCACCAGGCAGTACCTGTTTGCTCAAATACATTGCTCGCTCATTTGCGTGTTCTGATGTAAACACCAACTTCTAGTATCCTGTTTCAGTGCCATTTTGTCATTTCTTTGGTCTGAGAAAAACACCCATGGCTCAGAAACTCTTCCTCTCCCCAGCCCCTCACTTCCCTCATCCCACTGTGACCAGGAACTGTGATCTCAATAAGAACTCCTAACCCTGTGTCCTCCCTAGACCCCCATCTCCTGTGTCCTCCCTAGATCCCCAACCCCTGTGTCTTCCCTAGACCTCCAACCCCTATGTCCTCCCTAGACCCCCAGCCCCTGTGTCTACCCGAGATCCCTTCAACTCGGAATGTGGGGGTATTTTAAGTGTAGCTTTCAGTCAGCACTGGAAAGACTAAAGCCCAATTTGAAGTTTTGTTTTTACTTCTCAATGGATGACACGATATAGCCGCCATCCGTTGGAACCTCAATCCACCTTCACTATCTTTCTCTTTAGTGTTTTCTTGTTTCGATTTTTATCTTCTGTTTTCCATTTAGGGTTCACAGGGACCAGGAAGTCTTGCCAAAGACCTTGCTTGCTAGGTGGGGACAACCTTGTTACAGTTTAACTCAGGAAAGAACCCGAAAGCCTTCAAGTCCCAGGTCTGGTAGAAGAAAGCTGCTTTCTAACATTCTTGTTTTTTTTTAATGATGTTTAGTCATTTAGTACTAAAAGTAGAAAAAAATAGCCTGCTTGTTACATAACTTTGGGACAGCTCCCGCCTGTTCTTGTGTTTAGATGAATTACATTCTCCCAGGTATGTCCTGTCCTTCAGATATCCATTTCTAGCAAAACAGCAAGTACTGATAACAACACAAAATAAACCACTTCCCCTTTGGCCATCCTTTCCCATCTGCTCCTCCTGGGGGAAGGGGCCTCGAAGTCAGAAACACCTGCTTGAGCACAAAAGGAGCAAAGCCTGGTGGAAGGGTTTGGGCTCCAGGCGGTTGAAATACTCTGAATCACATAATGGAAAGAACATTTTTTTTATTTCTTTCTTTGTTTTTGTTTGTTTTGTTTTGCTATTGAAAAGTATGGGTCAAGCAAATGCAGAAAGGGAAAGAGAGGTGAGCCACAGGAAGAGGCTGAAGTCTGTTCTAAAAGCCGCTGCTGCCCGTGAAGAACAGAGTAGACACTGTCCACCCATGCTAAGTTCAACATTAACGCCTCTGGTCCCTGAAGCCTTCCGTACAATCTGTCTTGCATGCAACTGCTTGCAGTAATTAGGCTGCAACGACAACTGCGGACTCGGCCTGCACCCCTGCTTTGTTGTGGCAGCATGCAGCCCGGAGCAAGGAAGAGATGCTCTCTAGATCTATCCAAGTTATGAGAAGCAGGAGACAGACTCTGGGGTCACCTTTGAGAAACTGAGCCTCTCGCTCCTTCACGAATCAGCACAGAACAGTAGCCATCTCTATCAACGCCCAGGTGGTGCTTGGAATCCATTTATTCAGATTTTATGGAGCACCGGAACACAGCTAAAACTTCAGCCTTTTTTATTTACAAATCACATGAACAAGATTTTCTGTTTCCTTAGTGAGGAACTCAGCAACCTGTTCAGCTTCCTCATCGCCACACAATTCAGTCATGGTGAGCAGAGTTCAGCTCCGCACCTAGTTGGGGGCCCAGAGAAGCCTGTTCTTCAGCTCCAAGGGATCTGATTCCCTACTCTGGCCTCCGCAGGTACACGTCTGCATATACACTCACACAGAGTCACACACTCATACATGAAAATGAAATCTTTTTTAAAAAGAAAGAAAAATGGTCAAGGAATAAGTCATGGTTGTAGATGTATTGTGGAAGTAAAGACATGCATACATACAAATGCTTTGTGTGTATATGTATGTATGTGTGTATGGTGTGTGTGTGTGTGTGTGTGTGTGTGTGTGTGTGTGTGTGTGTAGATGAACTGGAAGCTAGTATCTGGACAGCAGGCAGAAGCAGCATTCCTGGAGAAGCTTCAATCTAGATCCTCAGTCACTGAAGTCAGGTGTAGTAACTCGCCCTCTTCAAGGTGACAACTTGGGAGAGAGCTATGGGTTCCCGCAGGAGAGTTAGTCAGCCACTGAGGAGGAACTCCTTTCCACTGAATCTAGGTTTCTTTCTCGTTCTAATTAGCTGAGCACCATCTAGTGAGCATGCAGTGAGCAGATCTTGGTCTGCAATGTTTATCCGTGGGCCTTCATTGTTTGTGTGAACAGGAATTTTTTAGTGCATGGTCACACTAGTCATCTTGTCACACAAGGTGATTCTGAAAATCAATCGAGCCTGCTCACTTTCCTGAGAATTAGAAGAAACTCAGGTCAAGAGCCGAGAGTGCTTAGGCTGGGTGTGGTGGCACATACCTTTAATCCCAGCACTCGGGAGGTAGAAGCAAGAGGCTCTCTGTGAGTTTGAGGCCAGCCTGGTCTATGTAGTGAGCTCTAGGACAGCTAGGACCACATAGAGAGACCCTGTCCCAAAATGAATTGAGAGCGGTGTTCTGTGAGTCTCCCTAGCTCACTGGCCCTATGCCACCCGCAGAGAAACATGTGCAGTTGCCAGGAGAGCTAAAGAGCCGCTGTGTGCATCAGTACTGGCAGCTGCAGAGACCCGACTGCTGCCTTCAGCACAGTGGCTGCTTCCACAATGCAGCTCCTTTCTTTGGGGTAAGAAAAACCTCATATGGTTTTGGGTTCATATTTTTTTTTCTGTAACCAGATGTCGCCTGTTCGGTTACATTTTGCTGATAGTATCTATTGCTACTGGGGGCTCTAGCTGGGGTTTTCCACCTTTGACATACCAGACAGCATTAAACATCATCCCCGGTTCGCCTTTGGAGACAATAAAAACAAAATAGAAAATTGTTTCTTTTCTGTTTACTAGCAGTTTTAATAACAGATTCGCCAAGCTTTTTGAACTTTTTTTTCTTCTTTATCTCTCATCTATTGGAAAAATACATAATCTAGTGTTCTAAAAAGTTCCTGGAACTTTGGTATAATTATCATGTTTATGCTTTCTACGAAAGGATAGAAAACTTCCAATGAATTTTGAGAAATCAGGTAGCTAGATTTCTGTTCCTGGGGCATACTTTTGTTCTTCCAACAGCTGCAGTCAATCATTCTTTTTTAGAAGCCAGCTTCATTTTGTTTTCAAAATACAAAACATATGCACAAAGATGTGATGTTGGCCTATGACTCCATCATCTCAGAAATTGTTTTAATCAAGGCAGAGAGACAAAAGAGCCTTTAGTACCATTTACATAGAGCCTACAAGTCAAACTCTATTTGAAAAGGTTAGTTTAAGTTGGCCTGGAGATTGTTTTAGTGGATTGTGTGATAGAAGATATCTTCTGTCCAGGGATTATGTAACACACACATCTGTCTGGGATTCCTAGCTAGTTGTTTCGGTTGAGTTGGGTACACACATCAAGACTAAGTTGGGAAGAGCTTTCTATATTTCATTATCAGATTCATACTGTTTTTTTTTTAATCAGCTTCAGAGATTAAATGTAGGACCTCACTTACTCTGGGTGAACAGTTTTCCTTTGAGCAATAACTGTATCACTTCCATGCCTAGCTGAATTTGTATTTGATTCTTGAACTTTCTTTTTGATTTTCTGTCTTCCATGAGAAAAGAAAAATTTCACTTTAATGCTTTTGAAATTTTAAGAATTACCTGAATTTGGTCAAACCTAGAATAGACTAAGAATCATCTCTTAATATATTTCACACTTCAAAGGTAAGTCAGCCATTGGAAAAGCATTCATTGAAGTCACAATTGGTCAATGTTGGTGACATTTCACAAATGTGATTAATGTTGGCATAATGCCGGCTATTTTGGTACTATTTCCATCTATCATTAAAGCTCAGCAAAGCACCAATTTCAGCCTTTGGACCACAGGAAGAGGTTTTACAATGTGAAATCAAGGCATGTTGCCATAACATTTTATAGGTATTTCTGTTTCATAAACAAGAAAAGCGATAGTCTCTTCCGTACGGGGTGGATATCACTCTAAGAAAACCTTTCCGTGTGAATTAATGGGCATGTGCAGAATCTTGAGCTAAGACAGTGCTAGAAGAATAACTGAGATGGGAGTGGGGAGAATTTTGAAGGTCAAATTCAGGAACATGCAAAGAACCAGGAACCTAAATATACCATGGACAACATGGCCTAGGCGCCAAAGGAAACGACTTTGCTTTCCCACAAGAGGCTTTCTTCTTGGTCACACTCTCAATTCTTACTGTATTTGCTTTTCTCAAATTATAAGCTGGTTGGCTGGTCAAATGAGGACTTTCCTCAAAGCGTTTGCACGATGGTCATCAGTACTGGAGTACTGTCTGATTGTCCTTGGTCCTGAGAGTAGTTTACAGGGTATGATATCAGGCTCCAGGTAAGCACTCGTTAGTTTCCTTTCTGCCTGTTTAACTCATGAGGGACTGGATGGTTGGTCCCTGAGTTCTAGACATCTCTCCTCTGATCCTCAGTGTAAATCCCATTCTCTTGAGCTAACTATTCCATGGATGTTTATATCCCAAAAGCATTGCTGGGGTTTGTAAAATTCAAACTCTCATCATTACAGCCTCTGTTTTCAATGTCTTTTTGGGGCATTTATATGAAGGAGTTAAACCCAGGTGAGCTGACTGATTGGTTAACAGTGGTTAACCCTTCCTCAAGGGTTGCAACCTAGGATAGAAGAAAGGACCAGGCATCTTCTGAAAGACAGGTTTCCCAGAGTCAAGATGGTGAGAGGATTGAAGTTAAGCCTGGACTCCAGTCTCAAAGTGTGTAAACATCTGGAGAATAAGCTGGTACGAAATGGTGAGGGAGAGGAGCTACAGGATATTGTTCCTCTAATTCTCAAATAAAAAAAGTTAAAAAAAAGAAAAAAAGTAAGAAAGACATCTAAAATTACTGGTTAGCCACCTTGGAAGGAAGGAAAAATAACCTCATACACAAACTTTAAGGTGTTGAGTAAGGAAATAAGGAGAGCGTTTTCAGGCTAAGCAAAGCTCCTGATTTGTTCTCCGGGTCCAGAAGCATCTTGTTGGTGGAAGAGAGTGGCTCTAGAAAAGCCTGTGAATTCTCACAAGAACATTTTACTTCAAAAGTAGACTGAGGGGTAACCGAATAGCCTGGGTAAGGTCAAGAGAAATCTTCAACAGAGACGCCCTAAATACCACAAAAGGATCAACAGTTAATGCTGACTGTATAATGCCTGGGACAGAACACTCAACAAAAACTCAGAGAACAGCAGAATCTGTGTCTCCAGCAAGGGCTGCCCTCAAATCCCAAACAGTTTTCCAACACTAAGGAGAACAGTATTTAAACAATGCTTAGACCTCAAAGCATAGTTTGAGGGGAGAATAGGTTTATCACCCTGGACTAGAGCGTCTAGATTTTCCCATCATACAACTGTCAAATCATAAACGATGGTGAGATCCCTGTGTGTATGGAAATGCAGAACTCCGGAAGAGCCCGAGAATAACAGAGGGCCAGCGTCTCTCAGGAAATAATTGAT
Organism: Microtus ochrogaster; assembly: GCF_000317375.1. Classification (NCBI taxonomy): domain Eukaryota; kingdom Metazoa; phylum Chordata; class Mammalia; order Rodentia; family Cricetidae; genus Microtus; species Microtus ochrogaster. The sequence goes on along the minus strand of NC_022021.1, from coordinate 27,231,110 downwards.
GATCAAGTGATGGACAGACATGGCCTTGCTAAATATCCGTACTTCCAGGACAGAGATTTCTCTGAGGATTCTGACAGAAAACAAGTAATTTTCAAAGGGGTAAACTCAGGATAGCTTCAGACTTTCTCAGAGGAAAATTTGCTGGCAGAAATTGAAAACGGAGGCTGAAAATGCTTGCAGTAATGTAGAGAGTTTGGATTTTACAAAGCCCAGCATTTACATCCATAGAATAGTTTGCTCAAAAGAACAGGGTTTACACTGAGGATCAGAAGAGAGATGTCTAGAACTCAGGGAAGACCAAGCATAAAGTAGCTCAGATCTGACCAAGGACTTGCGCATTGAAGGGAGCCTTTTTGAGGCATTTATATTAAGGAGTTAAACCCAGATGAGCTGACTGTTTGGTTAACAGTAGATACTTCCTCAAGGGTTGCAACCTAGGATAGAAGAAAGGACCAGACATCTTCTGAAAGACAGATTTCCCAGAGTCAAGTCGGTGAGAGAATTGAAGTTAAGCCTGGACTCCAGTCTCAAAGGGTGTAAACGTCTGGAGAATACAAGCCTAGCTCAATTTGCAGAAGGCCTCATTGCCTCCTCAGGCTGACCCACGCAGCTGAGTAAGTTCTGATTCATGCCCTCACTGCACACACATCCAGGGCTAGTACCCTGAAATATTCCAATGAGACATTCTTGGTAAACTTAGGTAATCTAGGTAAACCTCCTTCTCAACTTCCAAGTGTACAGTGGCATAGCTAACTGTGGAGAAACTTGGCTCTCTGGAAGACTATTGACCCTCAAGTCTTTAAGATGCATTTGAGCTTTGGGTCCCTGTTTTTATAATGGCCTGCAGCAATGTTGTGGGAAATCCTGCTAGGCACTGAGATAAATTATTTTTCCATTTATAAAAATCCAGTAAGGTCATATTACAAAAGAATATTTAAAGGGATAATGATGGACCAGAAGGAGGTGGTGATAGCCCTGGGATCTGTGGAGGAAATTCTCACCTTCTTCTAGAAATAGGTCACTTGCTGTTGGTATAGCCCCTCGTGCTTACCCCTTAGGCCACTAAGGGTGGGGGCTCTCCAGCTGAACTCTGCTCCAACCAGGTTCTTCCCAAGTGTTTTTTTTTTGGCTTATTTATTTCATTTTATGACTGTTTTGCCTTCATATATGTCTGTCCAACACATGTGTGCCTGGTGCCCATTTGCTCTTCTGAGCAAAGAGAATAGAATCCCTGGAACTGGCGTGACAGATGGTTGTGAGCTGCCAAATGAGTGCTGGGGACCAAACCCAGGTCCTCCATTAGAGCAATGGGTATTTGTAACCCCTGAGCTATCATCTCCTTCTTCCCCTTCTGGATGTCAAGTTCCTGGCGGCTGGATTAGTTGGAGCAAACACACAAATGAGGAGGGGGCACAGCATTCTGACAGCCTTTGGTTAATGCTGGCCCCAGATTCATTCCTGTAACTGTTAAGGTCTTAACTGATTATTATTTCCATAGCTAGCACACAGAACAGTTAGTGCTTCTTTCTAGTGTTAAGAACAAGACAAGAAAGAAGGCTGAACAGGATGTTTCCTAGCAGGTTTTTGCTACCTCCTACCTACCACCCAGCAGCTGGGCCTGGCAGGGTGATTACGAACCCAGATGTTACGAGGAATCGTACCGGAACACCTGGAAAGAAGTCTTTTAAGAGAGTCAAAAGAAAGAGAGTGTTTTGACATTTCAACTTAAGGAAGTGTTTAGGGTTTTGTAGTTGTAAATGGTTCTAGTGTTGGTGGGGGTGGAGGAACCAAAAATGTTTTCAGCTATTACATGTTACTGTTATTCCCCATTCGGAAAAGAGTGTGATATATGCATGTTTGCAGTTTACAGACAAGACACTGAGAAGATCTCTTCGGGGAGGGGCGCTTTGTGTAGAATTCATTTTGTGTCAAAGCTCCATTTAACTGAAAGTACAGACAATATGTGGAAGTTATTAGTAAGCTGTGGAGAGCATTATAATTTAATACTGAAAAAGCTGGGGGCAGCTAGCTTCATATTAATATCCTTTTGTGGGAGTACACCCCTAGGAAAGTGATGAAAATTCATGCCTTTTCTGTTCCACAAATGAGAGGAGAATGCTAAGCAAACCGATTTCTGCTTTAAGGGAGCTCAAAGTTTTACTGATAGTAATTTTTAAAAAGACACATTTTAACCAAAAGACAGAACAAAAGACAGGGTTGAGGAGTCTTTGGGTACCATTTGTACCTGATTCATCATTTCAGGAGGTCTTTTGTTTCATGAAAGGCAGCCAGCATGGGTACTGGGACAGAGATGGGCACAGTCTATAGAATCAGAGACATGAGAACACAGTTGCCCTGTGTAGGTAAGCTACAACTTGGACAAATTCCCTAACTGTGCTGGGATAGAATTCCATTTCATTGCTTGCACCGAATACATAGAGTAGAATTGTGTGATATAATGTGAAAGTCCTCTACAAATGGCAAATATTTATCTGGATGTGAAAATAGAGAAGGAGCAAGGCAGCAGGAAGTAGGAAAGAGTCCTAGAGGTTTAAAGGCCAAGGGGATGACACAGACCATTTCGGCAATTTGGAAATTGCTGTAACTACTTTAAGAAAATATAAGATATGGGCTGCTTGGAGCCCGTCTCTACATTTCACTGCAAAGCATTTTACCCCCATCAGTAGCCTCACAACTTAGTAGATTGAAAAAAAGAGTCATTTATAAACATCTAGTAGACCTTTTCTTTTTCTAAGCATGCAATCTCTTTTCTTTCCCACCTTAGTAGAAGTGAATGGCTAATGTTCTGAATTGTCCCAGGCACCAAGGAATGTATCCCGAAGCCCTTCAGTGTGAGGCTTCATATCAAGCTAGGCACGTTTATCATGGGCACTTCAGAGCTGGAGAAAACGCTGCGAACTCAGAAAACCTTGGTGGCTCTAGCAGCCATCTAGAATGGTCCTTGCAAGCTACCATTCCAATTTGGAGGATATACATCAAATTGAGTGAACTTGATAAATCAAGAAGGGGGAAAACTTGACTATATCAGTCTTGGGGTAATCATCATGGGAACCTGGCTCTGTGATCTTTCCCCACCCCTGGTAGAAGCGGCTGTTTTCTCTTGGCCCCAGTCAGGAGCAGGTGGCACAGTCTGGAGGTGATGACAGCCTTGTGCCACCTAGACTTCACCTTATGTTCTCTCTCAGCTAGGCAGAGGGAGCCTGGGCGAAGGTCTACCAGAGATTACGGTTATGCTTAGACCTGCTTGTATCAGACAAGATTTTTCTTTTTAAGGTAGAATCTCACGTAGCTCAGGCTGTCTTCTAAAGTAGTCAGTCCCAAGACTTTGAACTTCTGATCTGCCTGCCTCCACCTGCCCATTCCTGAGTCACAGGCCTGTACCACCATACATAGATCAAGATGATGATAATTTTATTTGGAAATCCATATGACTTAAAGTGGTATGGTCACTTGTAACTATCTTGTTTTTCCATCTTACGAGGGACAGCAGTCGTTCGCCATTTGCTAAAATATTAATCACCACAGGCATGAGTGAGCCTTCCTCATCACAACACAGGGTGACAAGTGTTTACAGAGACATTCAGTATCTAATTCCACCCATATACTGTAATATTGCAATAATGCCTTGGGAAAAAATCTGAACCAGTCTTCTAGAAGGACAGCAAAACACACTTTGTCTGCCTTCATTTACTAGCTATGTATGCCTTCATAAACTGCAATAGTACAGATATTATTGGGAAATTAAAAACACAGCTAAAATAAAAAAAACCTATGAAATACCATCTCCTATAAACTCTCCTGCTTAAATCTTGGGCTTAGACAATATGATCAATAACATTTGCAGCATTGGCCTTTTGACCTGGATGAGAGACTGCTATTGTGTTGTAGGAAGTGGCTTTACTTCCGAAATGTCATTAGCATTGTCCACTGTGACATTTGAAAATGCCTCCTGACAAGGCAGACATCCTTCGGTCATGACATTTGAGCCCTTCTAGAATGCTGACTTAGAGGTCTGCCCACTTCTCTCTTTGACTGGGGATGGACATCACATCTCTCTCAATCAACAGAAATAAAACCCAAGGGAACAAACGCAATGGTTATCCTTAAGCAAAACGGCTTATTAGTCAAATAGGTGTATTTCTTTCCCATTATTCCCCTCTAAAAAGTCAGTGCTCCCCCACACCCCCCCAGGCACTTTCTCATCCAATACTCCAATAGAACTAGGATTTTCGACCTTCTCTGACCTCCTACACAAAGTGAAGAAACCACCAAAGGAAAATTGACCCTATGCTCGCACGAGCATCAGTTATGCAATCGCTCCTTGCTCTAAAGCTTCTCCTAGAAGCTGCAATGCTCTCCACTGTGAGCAAACCACAGTTACTAGCAATGAGAAACACTCACTGTTTGCAGCGTCAGCTTTGCGGAATCTGCTCAGGTCAACATTGGGTGGTCTGTTGGGCTTGGGTGGAGGCGGGCCCAAGACAGACAGAGGAGGCAGAGGCTTCTGCTTGGGGCTTGCTGAATTCTTGTCTCCTTTTTCCTTCTCCTGATTTTGACCCCATGGTGTCCCTGCTGTCAGCTTGGAAGGGGCCTTAGGGAACCGGGCCGGTTCTTCCTGATTCATTTTATTCAGAAAGATGTTCTTTGTAACATCTGTTTTCCTATCTTCTTTTTTCTCTTCAGAGTTTCTGGAGGGCCCTGGGCTCCCTCTGTTTGAGGCAGGTTTCAGAACCACTCCAGGAAAAGGCGAACTTGACGTCCCGCTGTCCTTTTCCTCTGTGTCTTCCCTGGCTGGTTTGAAAGGACCAGCCTTGCCCTTGGCCCCCAGTGGCACTGGGGGTCCTTTCTGGACAGCTGCATTTTTAGAATTGCCTTCCTCGTCCTGAGAGTCCTCTGTACTCAGAGATGGCTTCTGGCCAAAGGTGTGTCTGGGAAATCTGGGTTTGGTGTCAGCATCTTGTGCCGCAGGCATGAACTTGCTCTTAGCTCCGGCCACCTTTGAGAACCCTGGCTTTACATCGTTTTCGGGTACTGGGGGAGTAGGCCCTGGCTTTGGTCCTGGCGTCCTTAAGTCCGACTCTTGGTTCAAATTGTGAAGCTTATTCCCAGAAGGTCGTAAAAACGCCGGTTTAGGATCTTCTTTAGTCAAACTGGTGGGTTTGGGGCTTACAGGTTTCAGAAACCCCGCTTTGATCTCGGGGTCTCTAGAAGCCGAGTTTGGCTGTGTTCCAAATCTTTGGTTCCCTCCACTAGGTTTTAAAAATGGGGGTTTGGGATCCTTGTCAGACTTTTCCTCATAGGTAGGTTTCGCTGCCAAGGGTGGTTTTGTGGTCCCAAACTTAGGCGTGTTGCTGGGTCCGGCGGGAGGACTGGCATTTCCTTGGTTGTCAAATAAATTCTTTTTTGCTTGTATTCCCGAAGGCGCGTTTTGGCCGGCAACTTTGAAAGGCCTGCTGTTGGTGGAGACCTCCTCTGTCGGGCTAGTCCCTGTGTTGAACTTCGCCATGAGGGACTTCACATCTGTTTTTCCATCCTACGAGCACAGGGAACAACAAAAGCCAGCTGAGAACCCAGAAGTCTCACTTGCAATTTAAAATACTATACCTTCAAGGGCTTCCTGATCTGCGGCCAGAGTGCTGCCGTGCCGGGGTGATGCTGATTGGCTGGCCAGCTATTGTAACATTTAAGTTCCTCTATGGTAAAATAAGTAGTGAGGGTTTTTCTGAAAAGGGAGGGCTGTGGCTGTGCTTAAACTTCTCTTTGTCACACAGAGACTCACTCGTTTGTGTTGAGAAGGTTTCTCTGTCCCCTCACTGCCTGCCTACCTATCTTGTTGGGCTTACTCATGCTCCATCTTTCTCCAGACTTTCGCTTCACTTGAAAAACATATGGGAGTGACCAACCAATGAATTCTTCCACATTTTACAGCTGAGACTCATGTGGAAACTGGACTTAAAAAAGAAAGTAGACTTTGTGAATTTAGGCTCTGTGCTTTGACCCAGCAAAGCAATGCTAGCTTCATTGTGGCTGGCGAGAGCTTTCCTGTTCCTGTTGCATTTGAAGTCTGTCTACTGTCAGGGAGATGCTACAGAGCATGCCAGCCCTTCCAAAAGGAACGGGATGAGGGTTCCTCATCTATAAATGCAGAGTGGAACTGTGTGGCTGTATGCAGACTAACAGGCCATGAGGTGGAAACTTCTTTAGGGAAGGCAACAGACCAGCAGTAGGAACTGGCTGGGAGGTCTCATTTCCAGATATTTCTCTCAGTCTTGTCTCTTCCATAATGACTTTTATCAATTCCCTGAGGTCCTGCCTCACCTGCCCCCTCACGAGAATTAGGAAATTACTCAGGAAAGACAGCAGATGTTCCCCTTTCTTTGTTAATATAGTCCAGTTTAACCTGGGACAATTAACGGTGTGTTCGCTCTTTCTTTCTTTCTTTCTTTCTTTCTTTCTTTCTTTCTTTCTTTTTTTTTGCTCTTTCTTTAAAAAAAAACAAAACAAAACACGGAGCTTGAGCGGGGAATGTGCCTCAGATGAGAGAGTATCTGAGACAAGAAGATCAGAAGTTTATGAATGTTAAAGTCATCCTTGACTGCATAGCAAGTCTGAGACAGAGACAAGACTCAGCTCCATGGTCAAAAAAAAAAAAAAGTTGAAAAGCAGGAAGAAGCCCCTCACTCAGTGCTCTGACTGAAGCTTCACAGAGAAAGAGAAAGCAGTATGAGATACTAGACAGAAGGCGTAGCTCACTGATGGGGGCAGGTGTTCATCACGGGCAGGGTTCTGAGCTCAATCTTTAGTGCACAATGTGTGCACATACACACATGCATAGGTGCGCACACGCATGTGTGCACACACAAGCATGCACAAAACTTTGCTCTCTGGTTGCAAGGAAGTTTATTCCTGAGAACAAATTTTTTGATCCCTACCTTTCTATAGAGGCATACTTTATAGTCTTTATGTATAATTTCATTGAGGATTATTAAAACCAAAGCAGAATAGCGAAGTGATTTAAGGACCTAGGCTTGGGAGCCAGGTGACAAGGAATAGCCATGAGCTTTCTTATCTCCTCATGCAAACAATGCCTTGGTGCTGCTCCAAGGTGCATTAAAGGAGTCCACAGGGCAGGCAGGGTGTACAGTGTGAGAGAACACTCGCACATCAGACGGCTTCCTGTTTTTGTATAAAGAAGAAACCTTACCAACATCATCTTTTCTCCTTCCTCGCTGCACTGCCGGGGAACTGAGCCCGGCTCTGCCAACTGGCTTGTGCCTTACACAGCACAGGGGAAAACCCTTGAAATACCCCTGGCCATTGTAAAACATCATGCTTATTTTTAGCTTGGAAAATATGGAAGTTGTGGATGTAGGGTGGAAACTTTAGTCTTGCCTACTAATCTGGATCCAGGAGACCTTGCAAGTGTCTGCACTAACGGAGGTCTGGGCCTTGAAGCTATCTGACTGAGGCACAAGCCTTGGCTTTGCTATGTAGCATGGCGTCTAGCAGGTTATTGACTTTCCTGATCTGCTTTCTTAATCTCTGAAATCGGAACTCTAATCCCACTTGTCACTCTGTTTTCATTTGTTTGGGCAGAGATTAAATGGGTTAATACAAGTGGTTAGGTATTTAGCTCAGTGGTAGAGTACTTGCTCAGCAAATACAAGGCCTTAAGTTTGGTCCTTAGCTCTGAACAAACAAAAAATATATAAGTAAATGGATTAAGAATTGAATGCAGCACTTAACCACTGAATTTTTTTCTGCCATCATAATTGTTTCTAATTCATTCATAATATAGCATCGTCATTTCCAGATAGAGTCAAAAGTGAATTATTTGCACTAATGTATCTGCAAACGAACACACTCGTCAGTTACGCACAGAGTTATGGTGTTTGAGTCTGAGTCACTGTCCTCTTGAGCGTTTTCAGTGGATGCTGCAAGATGGGGCGGGAGGAGTGACGGGACCCTTGAAGAAACAATGAGGGTGGCCAGGCTCCCTGGTGTGTTTGACACATCAGCAACCTGAACTGCACAAGAGGACAGTTTTCAGGAGTCAGCTCTCTCCTCGCACCGTATGGGTCCTGGGCACTGAACTCAGGCCATTTGGCTTGGTGGCAGGCATTTTTACTACTGAACCATCTCATGAGCTCCCCAGCCCCCCTTTAAAGTAAAAGCAATGCATAAATATTCAATTTGTAATGAAACCAGAAGGCAAGACTATTAATGTTTAATCATTGTTGTCTTCTTTCATCAATGACAAAAACAAAAATCTAGCGATTCATGTTAAAATTGAAGCTAAGGGTTGATAACCTTCGATGATTTAACTTAGTAAAAATGCCACAGTCAGACCAAAGGAAGTGTGAGTGCCAGGTAAGTACTCTCCTACTGAGCCACATCACAAATGCTTGCATAGATTTTAAAGCGCAAAAGAAATAAAATATCTTTGAATGATAGACAACTAATGAAAATCAAAAGTAACTTGGAAGCTCAATTTTGACCTTGTTAAGATGTGTTCACCATTCTTGGGATTAAAGCAAGAGGAGAAGGAATCATCTCTGTGGGTGTTGTTATTCCTTCCTAGGCAAAATGCACAAAAGAAAAAAAAATGTTTTTCTGTGATGGTCTATAATGTGCTTAATCCCTAGGGAAACATAAGTTAATAATAACCATTTATGCATTCTTTAAAGAAGTTTGTTAATAATTTTTAGATTGTGGGGCATGTCTTCCCTCTTTTGTTGGTACGTTGACTCACTTGCTCTGAATCCTGATTCTTCTCACTGGCCACCATTCTTTCTTACTCCTGGCGTGATCGCCAACATCAGGACCACAGGTACAGTGGCATCATAGGACAACCTGAGGCTGTGAGGGGCTCATGCATAATGAAAAAAAAACCTCTGGGAAGCCAGTCGTAGCCCTTTCCACAGTTTACCCAATTACACACAAGGAACAGGAAGTCGGAGAGAGCAAGGACAGGAAAGGCCCAGCTTTCATGCTGGTGATAATGATGCCACTCTGCCAAAGACTGGATGTAAGGCATAACGAAACACAGAGAAAACAGAAACCCTTCCTCAACCTGCAAAAGTTCTCCATCTTGAAGTAGTAAGCAAGTCATTGAAATGTCATGGATTCAAGAAGATCAAACTAACATAGAGAAATAATTTTCAGGCTTAGTGGTTTGCTTTGTAAAAGAAAGACAATGACAGATACATTTTGTCTAACCAATCCCTTCTCTCTTCCCAACACATGTGCACAGACACTCACACGCAACATGAATGCACGCGTATGCATACATGTGTATGCACATTCACACACACACATTCACGAAGCAGAATGCTGTCTCTTCTCCTTGAAGGTATTTCATCTGGTTTACCTAGTACACTTGGAAGAAGGCATTTTTTTAAATCTTAGAATAAATATTCTTGAAACTCCTTATTATCAGAAATTACCCAATAAACTTATAAAGTAAGAGGTAGTGGAAGGTGGAAATATAATACTTATGATAAAACCCTAATCAAATACGAAGATGGTAAGCCCCAGTATAGACCAACAGATATTCAAAGAGATTTATTTCCCTCCAACAGCATTGCACAAACATTTAGGTCATGATAATTTACATATTTAGTGTGTACACTGTCTACTTGGTGAGACGTAAAAGCAAGGACCTGATTTTACTTTCCTTCCCTCGTTAGGAACATGCCTCCTCCCACGCAAACATCCCCTTCAGGCCTGGAACTTTCTCCCACAATATGCATTAAATACACCCATTGATGGACTGAATCAACTTGATTTTCCCTGTGGCTGATCCACAGAGAAGCTGGAATATTATTTCTTCACTTCTTGGTTGACCTCAGCCACGAATCCGTTCTTACATCTCCATCCCATTGCAAAAGGACTGTAGTGGGTTCCAGTCAGCTGAACTTCTGAGGCTGGAGTGAGTGCAAGGCCCCTTCTCAACAGGATGTGGGAACTTGTCTCTCACCGCAAACTTAAGTTCCTGAGAGCAGGAGCTGAGTGCTTCAGAGGGCAGGGCATCGGTGGGAGGAGCTGGTGGCAGAAGTGGCAGTGACAGCCTCAGTTGCGACAACCCTTTCTTCACGAGGAGGTGGAGGTGATTTTTTTTGATATCTCTCCAGCCAGCAATGTCTTATCCTCAGTGGCTTACATTTTGAGAGAAAGTGTCCCATGAAGAATACAATTGGCTCCCATGGGCTCTCCCAAAGCTGTGTGTGTTTGTCTATTTCTCTACGCTGTCAGGAAACTTCTGTGGGTATCACATTGTAGCATTGGTTCTAATGTTACCCAAAGCACCTGTTAAAACCAGGATCTTTCTCTTGTTTCTGCTTTGTAAATGGGGGTGGGGGAAGCAAGAGACTTTAGCAAACCATAGAGCTCTGATGCTGATGGCTTGGCTCCCAACTGCCTTGCACTGACAAGGAGGCAATCAGCAGGATTTTCATATTCCCCCTCAAAGACTAGGATGTCTTCTTGATGTGAGCAGAGATGGGATGCAGAGAACACAGAGGATGATAATATAGATTCTATAGATACTATAGAACAATGAGCAGTCCTAAAATTGCTTGTTTTGCTTTTCTAACCTATATATGTGTTATGTGTGGGCATAAATAATAGGATGGTGTATATTACAGCAAACTCAGCCTACATTAGTTTAGTATTTTTCAAGTTCCTTTAGCTTACATTATCAAAGTGTATGAAATTCAAAGATTGTCTTTGAATAATTTACATTTTATTTTATTTGATTTGATTTGATTTTCGAGACAGGGTTTCTCCATAGCTTTTTGGTTCCTGTCCTGGAACTAGCTCTTGTAGACCAGGTTGGCCTCGAACTCACAGAGATCCGCATGCCTCTGCCTCCCGAGTGCTGGGATTAAAGGTGTGCGCCACCACTGCCCAGGCAATAATTTACATTTTAACTATTGAGCTTATAGATACTTGTAAGAAGTTTTTACACGTATGTTTTACATTATTTGGTTCTTGGGGGATTACTGTTTATTCTATAATACAGGATAAGTTCTTCTGTTTTTCCTGTGTCTCCAATTGTCTTAGCTTTCTGTTACTCTTTCTTGCGATTGTTCACTAAAAACAGCAGGAGAAAATTCAGTTTGCTGAATACATATAAATATCTTATTGACTGAGAAGCTCGGCTGAGGCAAGAGATTTGCTCAGATGGCAATGCACTGACTGAGACAGGCGGCAACTGCTTGTCATGGGGGGGGGGTTCAGAGTTTTAAGTTAAGTAAACAACAGACATTAAGAGAAGAGTGAGGAAGGTTCCAGAGCAGAAACAGATGGTATTTTGAGCTATTACTTCCCAGGCATTTCTGTCTCATTTCCTAGCCCATCCCATTCTGTCTCTTCCCCTTTTGAACACTGAAGGAAGCACATGCAGTGACTGTTTAATGTCGCCCTTCAATGATACGATCGCCAATCACCTTCAATGACACCTCTAGTGTCTGCCTTCAGTAACACAATCACCTGACACCTCTTGCTCTCCCCCCCTCACATACACCACAGTGACAAGTCTCTGAGGAGCTAGGCTGCTTCCTTCTCCTTTGGTGTCGTAGGGCTCTTCACTGGACCACACCCTTTCTCATTAAAATTGTGATGCTCTCTGTTTCACACTTCCTATGCTAGACATCTTGCTCTTGGTACCTTGCCATCCTCTTTCCCTCACCTTTCCGAAGGACTTCATGACTTCATCTGCTTAGGGTTCTCATTCCTTCACTCAATAATTCAATCATTCATTTATTCATCAAACATCCATCCATCCATCCATCCATCCATCCATCCATCCATCCATCCATCCATCCAGATAGTGGTTCGTCCTAGTTGAGAGTTCTAGATATCCATTGTGTACACTCTAAATTTAGTGTATCTCACTTTGACACTCCTTAGTTTATTACCTGTTCTTTATTCCAGGGTATGAATCACCTCCATTTACTCTTATATTTAGCAAAACTTTATGTATTCTGGTGTCTTATTGCTAATTCTATGATTGGGAAGAATAATCACATTATTAAGTGCAAGATTTCATATACAAGAGAAGGAAAATTCTGGCCTATGCTATCATATAACCTCTTGAGGACACCTTGATTCACTTAGAGGAACCAAATCAGTCACTTAGAAACAAACATTCTGTGGTTCCATTCACATGAGGTACCCAGTGTAGCTGAATTCACACAGGCAGGGAGGCTGCCAGAAGCTGGGGAGGAAAGGAATGGGGAGTTAACACTTAATAGATGCCCAGTTTCAGATGGGAAACATTAAATGTTCCTAGAGATGGTGAGGGCTGCACTACAATGTGACCATATGTGATACAGAATTGTAGACTTTACACAGCCTTAAATTCCTATTGAAATACACACACACTCTCTCTCTCCCCCTTCATTCACACACACACACACACACACACA
>NC_022021.1:27215650-27217728 GCF_000317375.1 Microtus ochrogaster | reverse complement strand
GGAAATGAAATTTCCCTTTAGTGTCAAAACATTATGGACACATTGGGTTGATCTTCAGTGCTTCTAAAGTGACGCAGAATTGAGCTCCCGGGATAATGGGAGTGTCACTCCATAAATCTAATAGAAGATACCAGTGGAAGTCCAAAGACAGAAATCAAATCATGGGGAAATGTAGTGGAACTTGGGAACCAGCTCTAAAGAAGAATGGAGGATATAGAAACCAACCACTTTCACAAGGCGCTTGGCAAGAAGACCCCGATACCAGCATGGTCTTATAGAACCAACTAAAGGACTGAGCCATTGAACTTGGTTCTGTCTGACACCCTGACTTAAGACCACCTTCCATTGTTACAAACCACAGTCATAGTACTTTGTAACAGAAATCACTAGAAACCAAATCACGTACCTCCATCTGAAATCCCTTGTGCTAGGTTTCTATGAGATTCGAAGTGCTTAAATGGATGACGTTTAGAAAAGAAGGGCAGGAAGGGTTCTTCTCGTGATTGCATTACAGGGTCACCATTTATTGCTGTCCTTTTCTCCTCAGGTGGCATCCAACTGTGTTTAGTGATTAGTGACAAGCAGCAGAGGGGACTTGGCACTCAACCTGCCCAAGCCAAGTCATAGGCTATTCTGGCCTGTTTTCAGGAAGCTTGCCCCAGCAAGCCAGTTACCCGAGTGAGTCAGTTACTATATTGCTGCAACAAGAGACCGGAAGAAAACAGTAGCTCAGGGAAAAGAAAGAACGGTTTAATTTGCCTTACGGTTTTTGAAGGTATAGTCCACCATGGCTAAGAAGTTATGGCGGCAGAAGGAGGCATCCGGTCACGTTGTACCACATGCTGAATGCCTGTGCTCGGCTCAATTTCCGTCTTTTTTGGCGGTTGGGACTCTCAGCCCACAGAATGGTCCCCTCTCAATCTGGGCTAGGTCCTTCCACATCGATTAACCTAACCCTTATATACCTCCAGAGATTTGTTTCCATGGTGACTCTGAATGCCATCCAGATCACAGCTAAGATTAACCACCAACCAAAGAATATGCTGTGCTTATACAGCCTCATGGCTTTCCTGACTTCCTGTTTCTGCAACTAGGCTGGTTAGCAAAGTTACATGAGCAGGGCGAATCTGGGGCTTTCCGCATTACCAGAGAATTCCCAGACTAGCTTCTGATACGAAAATATCTTTTGGCTTCTACAGTTTCCTACTGGCTTCTTACATCTACCTGGACACATACTTGATTTGCTCTGGCGATTGGGGCAGAGGCTATTCCAATTCTTCCTCTCACACTCAGTAACTGTACGGTAATTCAGAACAACCTTAGCCCTGAGCTTTAGTCACAAGCAAGGAGGTAAAATTGTGTCTTACAGCTAACCCAGTCGAATTGGTGGCCCTAGCATTGAGTCACGGTGTCTGAGAAAGAAACAAAGCCTTAAACATGGGGCCACAGTTTTACAGAAAAGTAGCAGAGTAAGGGACTTGTCCTGATGTCCCTCAGGACCTCAGTCTTTGTCTCTCTTGCTCTCCGGCCCTCCTCATTGTGGTACTGAACCTCACTCTGCAGCTCTGTCTTGCACACACACTTCGCTCCTCACTGTGGGATTGGTAGCTTCACTGACAGCAAATACACTTGTGGGTGCTGGGCCAGGAGATTTGGGGGCATCACCTAACAAATATAAACTTAATTCAATAAAGCCATCGAGGCACAGACATCCCATTCATTTACCCACTGCTCACAGACGGCACCTGGTCTAACTAACAAACCAAACAGCTCTAACCAATCTCGGTAGCCAGAGAGGGACCAAACCTTCTCATGAGACACGGTTTACTTTCTCTATGTTCTTGTTGTTAGAAACATGGCCTCAGAGGCAGCTCCCAGCACCATCTCAGACAAATGCATGGCTCAGGCACATCCCTGAACTTCCCTGCCTTGGTAACTTCTGATGCAAGTGGGATCTGAAAACAGCATCCAAATTGCTGAGTCCTTCCCAGCCATCATGTGCACTTAGGCTTTGGGCCACTAGATGTCAGCATACCCGCTCTGTGAGGCGGTATCAACTTTCAGGACCAGCATTTCTC
>NC_022021.1:27189316-27215550 GCF_000317375.1 Microtus ochrogaster | reverse complement strand
GTGTGTGTGTGTGTGTGTGTGTGTGTGTGTGTGTGTGTGTGTGTGTGTGTGTGTGTGTGTCGAACCAAATGGAAGTTAAAGAGATGGAAATGACAAGGAAGTAGAACTGACTTCAACCTGCGAAAGTGATGTACTTCCTTCCCTGCCTTTCTTTACTCTCACAGGGTTCCTGGAACTGGCTACAATTCCTTGGATACAAATGATTGCCTTGAGGAGAGCATTGTAAAGATGGGAGTATGTTGGAAGAACAACTTCATCTGTCTCCCCTTTGCCTGTTGTCTGTTGCTCGTTTCTTGGGACATTAGACTCATTGTGTGTCTGATGTCATATATGTATGTGTTGATCTATGTGTCTCCTCAGGCAGCTCCCCTCCTAGCAAGAAGAGAGCGGCTGTATTTACCTATGGCTTTGCTTGTGGGACGACAGAGTCTTTATTTTTCTACACAAGCAAACTTGTACCTGGTGCCAATATATTTTATACCACAAGTACCAATAACTTAATGCTACCTATTAGTACTCAATATGTAACTTTATCCCCACAACAAACCCACGAGGCCAGAATAATCACTACATCCATTTGTTAAAGAAGAAAACTTACAGACATCATATGGCTCTTTCAGAGTTACATGGCAATAGGAGGCAGAGTCTAAAGTCCGTTCTCTTTTAATGACTCCACTATAAATCTAGTATAAAGGGGAGGGGGAAAACAGCCTAATACATTCTTCAAAAGCAACAGCTGCACATGCAAGAGAACCAAAGCTTGCAACCCAAACCCGTAGTTACTGGCCATTCTCAACGCCTTCCTTGGCTGACTCGTTGCTGTTAGTCATTATCTATCCAGTGTGCCAGGACCTCCTTGGAGAAGGAGGATCACAGCTATTGCTTCTTTCCTTTGTCAGTGTGGGAATCTCACAGAAACCCCATGCTCTGCCACATCTTAAAGTCCGAAGGAAACCGAATGTAGTTCCCCCTGCCCCCATCAGCAGGACAAATCTACGTTTGTTAAGCGCGAGACCGAGGCAGGCAAGTCGTTGGTGCCCAGCTCTGCAGGCAGTAGGATCGTGCCTCTGGCTCTGTTGCAAGGCTAGAGGTTTGCAAGGCACAAGAGGCCCAGCTGTCTTTTCTATCTGCTTTTCTCCCTCCTGGCTAAGATAAAGCTGAGATTTAGCGTCTGATGTCCATCTCCTCTCATGTTTTCTTTCCCTTACTCAGTCAGGACAATCTGTCCTGCCAGAATCTAGAGGTGGCATCATTCCCTGCTGTAAAAGTCCATGCACTGATGGGAGAGATGAGACCTGGGCATCCTTGTTACCTGGTTGCTGCAGAAGAAGGTAGGAAGGCGACTAGGCTCAGTTAGTGGGTTTTCCTGGGGGCCATGCCTCGGCTTCCCCCGCTTTTAGCTGCTGTGTCTGTCCTGCATACAAACACCAAGAAATAGCGGCACGTTCTGATGCCTGACAGGGCTGTGTGTAGGGGAACGGTTGGATGAGCTGCCCCTTCTTCCCCGTACCAGGCTGACACACAGAAAAGTTCACTTCTGTCCTCAGGATATTGAGCAAGAAGGGGAAACGACGGGAACTGAAAAGTGTCTATTCAGCCCAGCTACTTCTGCTGACCTTCCCACCAAGCATGTGATATTCAAATGAGTGAAACCAAAGCTCCTGTGCCCACCATTATACAAGAGGGCAAAGACTTAGGGAGGATTTTGTTCCCAAGATCTGTCTGTACTCCTGGACCTGTCACTTTGTGGTGGAGGCCGAATTGTACTCTTGATTGGGAAAGTCCCGCCAACCAATGTGTGCAATAATTGGGGCCCAACTCTGGCTGTGGTCTAGAGATGAAATGGGGTGCGTGTAGGCAGCATGTGCACTGGAGAGCCCCATGGACTCACTTCTAATGTTCTCGTCATATTTCAAACTCAGAGGCAAACACGGTTCTAGATGATAATCTTTGGTAAGAAACTATCGTCAGGATTTTACAAATTTCACTTAATTTCTTTCTTCATTCGTGATCTTAAGGACAAATATGAAAATCAAGTACTATTCCGAGTCCAGTGAACAGGACAAGCTGTTTCTCTTCATGGCTATGACCTTGTAGAGGTCCCTTCAGGAAGGTCTGTTCTGTATAGGTTAGTGAACCACACAGCCCACTTGCCCTCTCTGGTCAGTGACCTGTTTCAGACAGCTCTCCTTTATTAATTTGTTTGTTTGTTTGTTTATTTATTTATTTTTGAGACAGGGTTGCTCTGTAGCTTTGGAGCCTTTCCTGGAACTAGCTCTCGTAGACCAGGCTGACCTCAAACTCACAAAGATCTGCTTCTCTCTGCCTCCCAGGTGCTGGGATTAGAGGCACCTGCCACCACAGACAACTCTCAAAACAAGGAGAATTTCTTACATTTTAAAAAGGACTGTAAAATGAACAAATTAGTTAGAGTAGAAGTTAATCCTTCCCTCTGTGTTCCCCATCAGTTGTCAGAGAGTATCCTCTTCTTGTTCTTTCTAAGGAAACTGAGAGCTACGTTCATGGGGCTGATGTCCCTCCACAGGGTGCATTTGGGGTTCTTTACCCTCACAAAACATCCCTTTAGTGTGGCGTTTTGACATCTCCTGGGCTGTAACAGTCTGAAAATGAATTTTGTTTGCACACTCGATGTGGAAAAGGGAGAGTGTCTCCACTGTGAGTCTTTCAGGCTAACATGTAGTCCTAGCACTTCCTCCTCCATCAAGAAAGACAATGCATCATGAAGAACATGTTTTCTGTTAACCGTAATTGCATTATGTCTTAAAAAGAAACCGATGGGCTGGGGGAAAACCCTCAGTGGGTAAAGCAGTTGTCATACAATTATGAGAAGTTGAGTTGAAATCCACAGAACTCAGATAGAGTCAGGTGTGACAGCATGTACCTGCACTCCTAAAGTTCCTATGGCAACATAGGAAGCTCACAGTTCTGCAAGCCTAGTAATACAATGGCGAAGAGAAAAGAGACCCTGTCCCAAACAAGATGAAAGGTGACAAACCACAACCCCAGAGAAGCTAGGTGAAAAAAGAGGACCCTAAGAGAGACACACATGGAAGGCTCCAGGAAAGGAAAATAGTCAAGATCTCCTGGGTAAATGGGGAGGAAGTGGAAGAGAGGGGGATGGGAACATGAGAGTTCTATATGGTTGAGTTGGGGGAAGGATGGAGTGGGAGAGCAATGAAAGAGATATCTTGATAGAAGGAACCATTATGGGGTTAGGGAGAAGCATGGTGCTAGGGAAATTCCCTGGAATCCACAAGGATGACCCCAACTAAGACTCCTAGCAATAATGGAGAGAGTGCCTGAACTGGCCTTGGCCTGTAGTCAGATTGATGACTACCCTGATTGTCATCATAGAACCTTCATCCAGTAACTGATGGAAACAGATGCAGAGATCCACAGTAAAGCACTGGGCTGAACTCCTAGAGTTCAATCAAAGAGAGGGAGAAGGGATCATATGAGCAAAGGGGTCAATATCATGATTGGGAAAACCACGGAGTCAGTTGACCTGAGCTCGTGGGAACCCATGGGCTCTGAACTGACAGATGAAGAACCTTCATGGAACCAAGCTAGGCCCTCTGAATATGGATGACAGTTATGTGGCTTGACCTGTTGTGGATGGGGCCGACAGTGGGACCAGGACTTATCCAGGGTATATGAGCTGGCTTTTTGGAGCTTATTCCCTATGGCGGGATACCTTGCTCAGCCTTGATACAGGGCGGCAGGCCTTGGCCTTTCCTCACATGATGGGACAGAAGCCTTACCCCCTCTGAGGAGTGATGGGGGGATGGGGGAGAAGGTGGGGGAGTGGGAGTAGGGGAGGGGGGAACTACGTTGGTATGTAAAATGAAAAAAAAATCTTAAATTAAAATAAAGAAACTGATATACTATATAAGGTTTTCATTGTTTTTTTTTTTGTGGTTACTTCTCAGTGAAAGCTTTGATAAATCACTGGGAAATCTGAGCAATTAAATAAAAAACAAAACCATTCAAAGTTTTCTCAAATCCAGCATTAGATCTCCTATCTGCCACGCAATCTGAGGTCACGCGTCAATACTTCTGAACATTTTATTAAATGCTCAGGGCTTCCACTTCCACAGGAGTGATTTCAAACAAACACTGATTGGCCTGATGCTCGGATCGGAAACCTGAGCTGGTACCCTCCCCCCCCCCCCCATCCCGTGCTGCAGCATCGCACAGTGCAAGCCAGTGTAGAAGAGCTAGTGAGCTGGGAAGGTGTGCAGTGGGAGCGGCACCACCTTTCTCCTCCCAACATTATCGCTCCCAGGATCAAATGCCTGCTCCGGATTTTAGCATCCCTTCCTTCTCACCCAGCTCAATTCTTCTACCTCTCCCTCAGACCCATTCCATCTGGCCAGGAAAGTGATTAGTGTTCACACCCTCTGTCTGTCAATGTGCTTGCTGCTCTGTCTCCACGTCAGAAGTAGAGCTTATTACTGCTGTTTCAGTGATCACAGTTCTACTCCACTGAAAAGATACTAGTTAGTATCCTGGGTCTTAAAATAGGTAACCAACCTGGAAACCAAGAGCCCAGGCAGTCCTGTTTCAAGTGTGGTCGTCTGGTGCTGGTGACCACATTAGCTCTACTGTGCCGGTAAAGCCTCCACGGCTGTGTCTGAGCATGGAAAGTCATCTGGTCCAGAGGCAATGGTTTCCTTTGTGCCAGGGATCTGGGTGTGGATCGATAGCACTGGTCTCCCCTCTAGCTGCTCAGCAAAGAAGGGGATCTGGCAGCAGAGCCACACCCTTCCCCCACCAAGATTAGCATTAGCAGCCGATGATGGTCAAATGAATCCATGCCTCAGTGAAAGCTCACAACATCTGCAGGCTGCTCACCAGCTGTGTGAGCCAATTGTGCTCAGATCACAGCTCATCAGAGGGACACATCCCTCCACTGGGCTTCCTCCCTGCCATGTTAGGCTGTGAGATGCCCAGACCCTCTGGTAATGAAGAAGAGAGTGGGTTATATGGAAGTGAAGAGCAGACATGGGCTCTGATGATTTTCTTTTGACTTTTGTGGCCACTTCCTCTTCCTTTCCTCAAAACTTCTGCATAAAGAGAAACATCACAACTCACGCCATACAGGACTGGCTCAGATGCAATGTGCGAAAAAACCAAAACCAAAAAAAGCCCAATGGCTCTTCTCTCCTGTCCTTACCTCAACATTATTCTTCTGACCTCAAAGTTATCCTTCTAACCTGTTCTTTCTTTTGCTTCTCCAGAAAGCTGAGAAACTCTCTGGACAACTTTGGAGTTTAAAGATCCTAGGCATACATTTGCCCTGGAGAACAAGATTCAGAACTCAGAGGTCTGGGCTGGAGAGATGGCTCAGTGTTAAGAGCACTGGTTGTTCTTCCAGAGGTCCTGGGTTCAGTTTTCAACACCCACATCGTGGCTCACTATCTGCCAATTCTAGAGGATCTTAATGCCCTCTTCTGGCTTCTGTGGGTAATGCACACAGTATCCCAACATGCAGGTGAAATATATAAATATCATGGACAGAAGAAAGCTCGTGAGACCTCACCCTACACAAATAATGACAGGCCCTATGGAATGCTGATAATAGGAAAAAAATAGTCTTTATCAAGAAAAGCACAAGTTGATTATCCAGCACCAAATGGACACCCCTGAAATGTATACAAAGTAGCATTATGCAGGCTGAGAAGGTTGTATTTATGTATTTAGAAATATATGCAAGTAGCAATCATGAAAAACAAGAGGCTATAGATTTGAAAGAGAATGGGAGGAATATACGGGAGGATTAATATCTGATTTATGATTCCCCCATGAACTGTTTAATGTGTTTTATCTAGAGTTTATCTTTTTACAACAAAACATGTACTCTTTATGACTATAACATTTGATTGGAAGCATAAGGAAATAAAAAGATAAAGTGTTTAAGATAGAAGGTTCAAGAATCGTAACTATTTTTCTTCATTCTTAATGAACTGTCTTGACCAGATTTTTTTTTAAAGTGGGAAGAGGGGATCCTGAAGGTCAGCAGAGGTCACAGAGATGGCAACAAAACCACAACATTCTCTTCCCTTCCTGCTGGCTCCACCCTTTTTATTTGGTTAGCAAGTTTTCTTACCAACCAGTGTGCACCAAGAGGCCCTGTCTGGTTTGCCCCCTCCCCCCTCCCACAGCTCACCGTGTTCCTTGTTAGCCTTTTGTCCTCTATGGGTCCTCATGTCTCCTTTGCCTGCTAAGATTCTTATTCCTGCTTTTCTAATCAGGCAAACAGTAGAGGTAAGTTTTCGTCAGTGTCCCGACAGTCACCGTTCACATGAGGCACGTGAGGTAGGCTTGAGCCGTGCATCCGCCTTAGACTCCTTTCCCTGACTCACATTCTCACCTCCTGTCAGCTCGTCCCAGCCCCTCAGCTTCCCAAGGATCTTTGGAATTTAGCCCTTCCCTCCCCCGTGAGTCCTGCCTCTCTCACTTCCTGGGTGACAAAGCTATAACTTCTTACCGAACTGCTCTTCTTCAAATGGACCCTTTCCCCATAGGACTGTCATCAAGATTGTCCCTTGATAAATGAACCATATCTGCTTAACGCATCTCAGTGACTTTCCAACCCTCAGGATAAAAGTAATCCAACTCTTTCTTTTTTCTTCTTTTTTTCAGTGTTTTGCAGTTCTGGGTATTGAACCTCCGGTTTTACTCATGCTTGGCAAGCACTTTGCCATTGGTCTATATTTGGAGTCCTTAAAGCCAAGGGCGTTCTCCTTTCAACTGTTTGGAACAGAGCTGTTGTCACACATGACATCCCTCTTCCATTACATCCCTGCTTGCCTCCCCCTTGTCCTCACGTGGGGCGCCTGACATCTGCTGTTTTAAGCTCAGCTTGCATTTCACCCTCAAACTCCTGCCTCCTTTTCCCCAACGGAGTACTTGCTATGTCACATGGTCACATCTTTAGGTGTTGGTTTCATTAGACATTGTCAATAATGCACTGTGGTTCTTAAATTGTCTGTGTCTTTAGAAGAGTAGTCTTTGGACTTCATGAGTTACTGCCCTATGAGATTTTGGTCAGAGAGACCCCAGAACAAGACAGGTTATCACCATTGCTCTTGGTTGCCCACCTCAACTGGATGGTAAGATCCTATTGCTGAAGAGGCCACTCGCTTTGATTGCGGGACCCAGAGAGGTAAGAATTGAACAGACCAGGAAACTCTCCCTTTTGGTGAGCTTTCACAGCTCTGAAAGGTGCTTGCTAGGCAGGCTGCTGAGAGAGAAAAGATATCAGTGATCCCCTCTAGTGCTGGCCCTGGTGTGTTACAATACCAACCCTCCAGGCGAGGCATGCTCACCGGTGTAATAGTAGTAAGACTGTCTATGGGGATAACTAACCACTCCCTTGACAGGATTTGAGGCCTACTCCTCTGAAGGGAATTCAGAACTGGTACAATAAACATGGTCAAAAACCATGAGTGAAGAAGTAATACATCCTAGAAGAGAAACGTGAAGTGGTTTTTTTCTTTCTAAACAGTCAAGTTTTCTTAACTGCCATCTAAATATTTATGTTATAGTCATAGATATGAGCCGCTTCCAATCTTGGTCAGGGTGGGTAGTGGTTAATGTAGAGACGTATTGATGTTCAAAGCGGCGAGAATAAGCTATTGTGTGTGCTCAACCATAGACGGAGCCTCTCTACAAACCATCCTCCAAGGCTCAGGGACCACCGTGGGAGTGCTCAACCATAGACGGAGCATCTCTACAAACCGTCCTCCAAGGCTCAGAGGGACCACCGTGGGAGAGGGGACAGAAAGAACATATGATCCAGAGAATGGGAGGGGTGCTGTGAAATGCTGCTCTCTGGGTGTAAAATGGCCCTTGCATCCATGAGCTTGCAGCATCTGTGATTACCTACCTAGGACCTGCAAGGTATCAAGCTGGTTAAAATATCTGCAGGTAGAAGGAGGAGCTCATGAAGCCCCATGTCCCAGTTGAGAAGCTATGGGCAGTTGCTGGCTGCTTCAAGAGGGAGAATCCCTTTCTTCAGAGTATGGCTGCTGGTAGGTTCCCCATGCTCCAGTGGATGCCACAACACCCGTGTGCGTTTGGGCGGCACTAATTGGATTCTTGGGGTTAAATTAATCAATTTATTAATTATAAAATGAGCATGTAAATTTGAGAAGAATATGTGCTACAGGGTCCTGGGGGAAACTGAAAGTGGAATGAAGGGGGGATATGATCAAGATACTTTGTATATACGTATAAAATATTCAAATAATAACAAGTGTGTATTTAAAGCATTAGGGAGATTTTATGCTAATGCCACACAATGAAAGCAAGGTTTACTCTTCACTAGATTTTGATTTGAAAAAAATAACAAGGATTAAACAAGGACTATAAAATAATTTGGACTCAGATGAGAAAATTTCAAGATAAGCAATCAAATATAAAATTATTACGTTTTAAAGGTTGATAATCATTTGTAAGAGGTACATACTGAAAAATCTAAGAAATTAATTATCCTGTTTCACATAATTTATACACTCCAGTGGCTCAGGAAAGGATTTACATAAGCACAGAAGATATGTCAAACATTAAAATTTTGAATACATTTAAGTGATGAGGATGAGGGGTTTTGTAGATTATTAAAATTTTTCTGTAGAATTGAGCTTAAAGAAAAACAGACCAACAATGACAGGGAAAAAGGAAATGTAGACTGGAGTTGTCTTCACATCCAGACGGATCTCTGTCTTCTGTGAAGAGTCTAATCCCTTGGTGGTCTGAAGAGCTGCCATGCTCCTCTCTAACCGCTGCTGTAGTTAAAGTCACCTGCCTGACCTCAGCTGGCAATGGCTTTGCCATCAATGTTGTAATCTGGTGCTATCCAATTCACCAGAACCTTTGGAATTCTCCTTCGGGCTCATTCTTCACACAATTGTTTCTCTTGAAGTCTACAGACTGATCTGAATCTTGACCTTGAGAAGCCCACTGGGAACCAGGAAACAAAACTTGTATAAGCTGTAAGATCATCGCCTGCATTAAGGCTGAGCATGGCATTCCACCATAGTGAATGGGCTCCAACAAGGGCTTGGTCCCACCCCAACTTCATGTGCCAGACTTTGTGGACTTCCCATAGGAGCCCTTACCCATTGGGGGGAGTGAGTGGGGGATGGGCTGGGGGGGTAAGGGGAGTGGGGGGGAGAACTGTTTTTAGAATGTAAGATGAAATTTAAAAAATAAATTCATTAAAAATTAAAAAAAAGATCTTGTCCTTGATGTACATGCAAATGGCCCCCAGTCAGTGGCCAGATAAAAAGGAGAACCAGGGATGAATTTTTCCTGCAGAAATAGCTTTTCTCTCTTTCAGGATTTGATGCCTGGGCATACCATCACGATGAGTAGATTGATTTTGATAGGTAAAGTAGAAACCTCAGAGAAACCCCAGTAAAGTTATGATGGTCTTTGGCAGGTAGTGGTGGCAAATGGGCCCCAGGAAGGATGACGACTGAGTTCTGACTTTAAGTGCATATTCTTTTATATTTGAAAGACCAAAGGGCTGCTGAGACGGCCGAGGAGTTAAGAGTACTTTCTGCTCTTCTAGAACCCAGGTTCGATGCCCAGCACCCACAGGGTGGCTCACAACTGTCTTGGAATCTAACACTATCTTCTGGCCTCCACAGACACTGCATGCATGTTGGGCAAGGAATACCTGCAGACAAAACACCCACACATTGAATTAATCAATAAAGAAACAGCCGAGGAGATGTGATACATCTTTGCCAACTCTTGGTGATGGACATGTTTGTTGTCTTTTGTTATATATGATGGTTTAGGTATTTTCAAAAGCAGATCAAGGAACCAGGTGTTCTTTCAACCTCTCATGGAACAAAGATTTCCACCTAGATTTGTACAACGGCTATGCCAACATGGCTGTGCCAACCTGCTGTCTGTAGCAATGACTGTTAGCCTTCAGTACTGATGGGAGAGGAAGCAGAGCTCCAAAGCTGAGGTCCTCTTGGTGACAAAGAACCACTCATTGTAATTTTAAATTGCCAAACTCGGGTGTTTGGGATACAGTATTTCCCCTAAGTTCCCAGCAGCAGCAGAAAGAGGAGAGCAAATTATATACAGGACAATGAAAACATATGCAATCTTTCCTCTATAAGAAGCGATTTCTCTTCCCCCTCTTCTCACTTTAGAAGCTAAGAAAACAAAATTGCCCCCACTTATAGTCTTCCTGCTTTGTGGCTTCTGGGAGCTAAAAAAATTTCAAAACCACAATTGATAGTTCTCTTGTAAATGCAGTTTCCTCTATAAAATGTAGGAGAGTAAAATATCTATTTAGCTTTCTGTAACCGTGGAAAGTCTTATCGTTGTGTGAGGATGGTCACAAGGCCTGGGGCTCCTTGAAGAATCTAGGGACTCAATATTCTAGAATGATAGGCTGAGTGTTTTAGTATTGTTAAGGACAGATTGAAGAGGCAGGAAGTCTGTGAGCCTGGCCTAGACAGGGCTGAGGACACACCATTCCTTGGGGGAAGAAAGGCAGACACGCGGTTACCCGCTGTAACATTCAGCTCCATCTGTTCTAAAAGCACGCTCTGTGCAGAGGTGGCAAATGCATACAGAGTAAAGAAATCGAAGGAGGAATTAGCCATTGCCCATATCCAAAGGCAAGGACAACCGAACGAATTCTCCTAGGTGGTTTGCAGAGAATCCATGCAGAATTCGTTAGGAATTAAATATCTCTTAAACAGTTTTAACAAAACCTTTATTTTTGTGCATGTGAGAGTGCATGTCCACGTGTTAGGTTGTACGCATGCCATAACGTAAGTGTGGAGGTCAGAGGTCAACATTAGCTGTTGGGTCATGAGCTTCTGAGGGGTCTCTTGTCCTTGCCTGCGATCTTGCTGGAGCAGCGCTGGGAAGACAGAGCCACGGCACCAGATCTGGCTTTTATATGGTGTCACAGGAGCCAAACTCAGGCAGTCTGGCTCGTGGGGTGACTGCTTCAGTGCGCTGCCCATCTCTCCTTCTATCTATCTATCAATTCTGCCTCGCAGTTTCTGACACAACCAGTTTTAGCCGTCGTACAGTGAAACACGCAAACTATTACCCACAAAAATGTCCACCTTTGGAACCCCAGGAAGTGCAAGTATATTGTTTTATATGACATAGGGGGACTGTAGAAAAAGGATTGAAGATTAAAGTAATTTACAGTGCAACATCTATTAGAGCACAATATATTGTAAGCCTCAAGGGAGGAGAGGTCATGAGAAGTCATTACAAGCCGATGGAGCCTGAAATGCCACTTGAACGATGAGTAGGGTTGGGTGACTGGGAGAAAGTGTTAATAAGGAAGTGTCCAGGGACCTAATAGTTTCAAAATTCTTCCAACGCCAGATCTGGGGGAACCGAAACAGAGAAGTCTACGTTCTCATGGAGTAAGCACATCTCAGCTGCTCTCTCTTTGGTCTGAGCCTCAGCCATGTGGACCGCTGTGACATTAGCCTGTGCGTGAAGCTTTGGAGGGATGTCTGGGTAAAGCTGGGTGACTGAAGTCGTAGCAGAGTTTGCCAGTGGTGACGAGACTTGTACAGTGATGGCAAACCTGCCTCAGACAGAAGGGAAACTCTGCCATTCAAGGGAGTGGCTCTGGGCTGCTGGGAAGAGGATTGAGAGAGAATACTGGTCAATGGCGAACTCTCTCTGAGTAGATAGGGTTACTGAGGGGAGGAGGCGGAGTGATATCTTTTTAAAAGAATGCGTGTTTGCACTCACGCCCCTTCCATTCTCTTCCGTAGAACTCTTCAATCCAAACCAACACTGCAGTGGCTAATGTTCTAGCTCAGTGGGCAGATTGCTTGCTAGACGTCCTACCCCTAGGTCTCAGAAATAAACAAGAAATCAAAATCACTTGCATCGTTATATTTAAAACATTGATTTAATGTAAATTTTATTGGCATCATTAAGCCCAGAAGGTAAGTTATGTGAAAGTAAATAAACCAATAAGCTTCCAGAAGGATGAGACAGAGCTGACTTCATGCTCTTTGCATGACCACCCTCCCCCACCTTCAACATGCACGCGCGCTCACAGATACACACACACTCACACACGATATTCATGTGCCTTTACCACACAGCCAGCTTCAGCTCAGGCTGCCAGCAGCTTCAGCTGTGTTCTCAAATTAAAGTTAATTCCTCATTTAAAACTACTGTAAACACAAGATCTTAAAGTAACTGGTTTGTGGAACAAGACAGTTTGTATGCAACTGGAAAGAGCTAGCGAATATTTGGCTGAGCGAAAGAATGGTTTGGTGTATGAGGGGGAAAATGTAAGTCTTAGATGCGGCCATCAGTAAAGCCGCGAGTGATTAGTTGATTGGATGAAGAGGCACAGTTGCTGGCCACCCGGGAACCAGTTATCTCCGCTTTCCCCCTTCTTCAGTAAGCTTTTGTTTGGGAAGCTATTTACCTTGTCTGAGCATTCTGCATTGCAGAGCCTTGATCTTAAACTGCCTGGCCTCTAGTTGGCATCAAATACTTAAAACTTACTGGGAGCCCGCAAAGAATTTTTAATGATATGGCTAATCACTGAGAACATTTCTGTTTGTTATCAATCCATTTAAAACAACAAATCATTAAGTAGTAATAAGATTATCACTTTTTTGAAAACTGTATTTCCCCATACATATACTTTATTAGGAGGTGTGGCTTGGCTTTACAGGTTTGCCAATGTCTTTATTGTCCGGCATGACAGAAAACAGCTGGGTCCTCATGTTTGCTCAGCATTTAATCTGTCCTGACATTGTTTTGCATGATGTATTTGAAGATATGACCTCACACAGATCAGATACATTGTTGGAAAATGGAAGGATACCTTACTTGCTTTTTCAGATGGTCATATAGCCTCTGGAAAATCCCACTGAGCAGTCATGGGATCGAGAATCCAGAAGGCAAGTGACCCAGAATACATCAACATTCTGGATCTC
Source organism: Microtus ochrogaster (assembly GCF_000317375.1). Taxonomy (NCBI): domain Eukaryota; kingdom Metazoa; phylum Chordata; class Mammalia; order Rodentia; family Cricetidae; genus Microtus; species Microtus ochrogaster. The sequence goes on along the minus strand of NC_022021.1, from coordinate 27,202,561 downwards.
ATAGGGAGGAAGTAGGTAATTCCCAATAATCTTGGAACTTAACTTGGAACAGGGCTTCTCCGGCCCTGCTTTAGTTGGTGTGAGTCCCTGGCTTTCCAGGATGCATGAGGTTTCCTGTTGCCTGCAGCAGATCTTCATGTGAACCGTCTACAGACTGCAGAGGCTTTCTTCCAGCTCTGTGACCAGCATCTTAGTCCCACTGCCCATGAGACCAGTGTCATGCTAGCTACTGCGATTTCATGTGGAACTATAAGGAATCTGAGCAAAAGATACATATATATACACACACACACAAACACACACACACACACAGAGACACACACACATAATATTGTCAACCAGCTAGTAAGATGGCTCAGAGTATAAAGGCACTGACTGGTGCTGATGCCCTGAGTTTCATCCTAGGACCCACAAGGTGGAAGGAGAGAGCCAATTCCTACAGGCTCTCTGACCTCACACATGAGTCATGGAACATACACGCACATGCACAAAACACACAACAAATAAGTGTAATTTTAAAAGTTTCAAATAAAGTTAGAATATTATTGATACTTAAAAGATCTAATTCCAGCCAGGGAGACTCATTTGTGAATTTTAGTTGATTTATATGTATAAACATGTTATTTATTATTTGTTTCCATGTGAGTTATGACCTCCTGGGTCATGGGGCTTAAAGCCTGACTCTAACAGTTCTGTTGTGAAGAGGGGTTTACAGGTATTTTTTTTTAATTATTTGTTTTCATTGTCTCTCTGTGTGTGTGCGTGTGTGTGTGTGTGTGTGTGTATGTGTGTTGTGCACACACGCGCACATGCATGCAGATGTCCACGGAGGCTAAAGGTCTTGGAGCTCCTGGAGCTGGAGTTACAGGCAGTTGTGAGTTGCAGTGTGGACCCCGGGTCTGAATCTAGGTCCTCTGCAAGAGCAGTATGTGATCTTAACATACATGACATCGTACTGAGCCATCTCTCTAGCCCCCCACGGTCTTTGATATCACAGGGTTCATCAATACAAACTCAGTGTTCAGCTTAAACTCCCTGTAAGAGGTTAATATGACCGAGAGGGTGGTAGATTTCTTATTCATCTTATAACTGGGACTAGAGACGAGGTGGCACCTTTAAAGAGGGGATTACAGCCAACTCCCCAAGGAACAGCCTTCGCCTCTGTAGCCGGTGTAGAACTCTGAGGGTTTTCTTGAGAAACGAACAAAGATGACATTTCCCTCCTGTGGGTCTAGAAAGGGGTCAGCGCACATTTTAAAAATAAATATCTCTTGGCTGATTCGGTGCAGCTGTCATCCACAGCTGTGGAAGCAGGGGCAGAGCCACGGGTGGTGATTGTTTGCCACGCTTGGCCTTTGGCAGAACCCATGCAGTGTAGACTACCTGTTTCAGGATCATTTGCTTTTCTTTCTGCTTCTTCAACGATGACTTTTTAAATTCACATCACGGCACCACAAAACTGGGCAGCTAGATAGGAGTGCCAGTTTTATGCAATGAAAGCTCGTTAACCAGTTTTTGAGCACATATGAGGCAGTAAGTATGTTGTGGCCGGTTAATAAATGTTGAATAAAGTCCTCCTAAAGGAGATGTATTAAATAGACACGAGATCAGCTGCCATAAATGACATCAAACGCGCATTTCTCAATAAAACCAGGGATACGCTTTTCGAGCAACGTTGTTCACTCTGTTGGCCAGATTGTACATTTTGTAAAAATAGCAATGCTTTGCACCCGTGTGGCTCACTGTGGTAGCCACAACCACATCCCACCGTGGATCACCTGATGTGTATTTAATGCAGCTGAGGAAATGAATCTGAGGTTAATTGGCAGCATGTTTCAGACAGTATCTGGCTATGTTGTCTTGAAGCCCTGGGTCCAAGTGGTCTTAGCCTCTTTTGCGTCCTAATTAATGTACTTCAGCGACATGCCACCCCACTTAGCTCTTCACCGTCAGTTACTTAAAATTCAAATGGCTGCAGGTGACTAGTGTCTACATTGTTGGCTAATGACTGCCCCTCTAGAGCCCGGGACCAAAGGTTAACCGTTTGTTATCAAAACCACTCAGATACTAGAGGAAATCTAGGTCTGCCACTAGGTTTTAAAAGTTCCTCTATAGTAAGTAAAATTCATTCATCTTGTTATTAAAGCTCAGACTTGCATTGATGGAAAGATTAATAGACAACTGCCTTCTGTTCAAAGCTAAGAATATATCTGAAGATAATTGCTAGGAGATCAATGTGTCTGAGAGAAACCCCTGGACATTCTAGACTTTAAATAGGGTGGAAGATTTATATACTCTGAAGAGACATTAAACTCTAAGATTTTAATAACTAAAGGAAGCACCGGAGTTTTTTTTAATGCTGTAATAATCTATGGGCTGAATTATCACAATACTACCTATCCCTGAAGAAAGAGCAGGAGAATATCGAGATAAGAAACGCCCATCAAATCTCTTGGGAACACTGTGGTGTGGCTCATGTGGGTCAAAGAAACGACAGTGACTCGGTGAAAATCCAGAAATCGAAATCTCATGTTCACAGAGATAAAGCAAAGTCTAAAAATGGATAGGGATAGAGTTTATAGTCAAAAGTTCCCAGTGAAGTTGGACAGAAAGATGCAGACAGCATTTAATCGCGGAAGACTCAGAGACCTATAAAGAACACTCAAAGAACTATGACTTCATAGCAAACCTTCAATTCAACCAGAATTAGAAGGCTGGAAAGAAGTGTTATGAACTGAGAGCGAGTTGAGCACACATCTGATAATGCAGCAGAAAGAATGCGGTGTTTGAAGTCAGCCTTAGCTTCCAAGGGCAAGCCTTCCTAAGCTAAGTTTATTTTCTTTCTTGGCTAAGTTACTCGTCTTCAGTTTCTATCTTTTCGCTTTATCTCTGTGAACATGAGATTTCGATTTCTGGATTTTCACTGAGTCACTGTCGTTTCTTTGACCCACATGAGCCACACCACAGTGTTCCCAAGAGATTTGATGGGCGTTACCAGTTAATGCTGAGAAGATTAGTGGTGGGCCTCACATAGCAGGCCCTAAGTCTGTAGGAATCCTCAAGGAGTTCTGACTGTTGATTATCAGACCTGCGGTGAGCAGAACAAACAGAAGAAGAATAGTGATATCTGTGCTAGGCAGTACGTGAAAGTAATTGGAATGGAAGCCGCCAGGTGAAATAATCGGAAATAAATGTACCAGGTAAAGATGGATCTGTCTAGTCTCTTTCCCTGAAATTCTGACAAAGGAAGGGCTTAGGTTATCCATCCTAGGCGCTGAAGCCTAACGCTGAAAACAGCAGTGTTTTAGCCAGGAAGTAAACTCCAGGGAGAGGCAGAGGGCGCAGGTAGTGGTTGCAGTAATGAGGCAGGTGTGAGCTTATGGCCATGAATAAAAGACAGTAGCTGCAGAAGTGAAGAGGAAGAGAGGTTTCAGTTTCACTCCTGCAACTGAAGAAAGAGTGGATTCCCCCTGAACTCCCAAAGCTATGTGACTAGGGGTTAAGGGGAGCAGAGATCTTGATCCAGTAAGGCCTCGAGGAACACTCTCCTCCCAGCAAGCTCCCAGGTACAAGGAGCTTCTTTTTTGTTAACTCATCAGTCAGACCATCATTTCCTGTGTATTGTAGCATCAGGCCTTCTGGCAGTCACCAAGTAAAGGGACTTGGTACCAGACTGAACAGAAGGAAAGGCAAGTCATTAAAATGATTACAATACTTGTCCTTTAAGATGAGACAGGTGCTGGGTGTGGGTGGCTCACACTGCTAAGCTCAGCAGTTGGAAAGGAGGAGCAGGAGGATCAGAAGCCCAAGGCCAGCTTGGTCTGCATTCCAGCCTAAACCGTGTGTGGCCAGCTCCATGAGATCCTGTCCTGAAAGCAAAACCCAAGCCAAGAAACGAAGCCAACAAGAATAAGACAGTGCTTTTTTGCTGATAGAGAATGAGTAGGTTTGGTTTTAAAGGTTTCAGCCACTGTGAATATGAAATATTCGTGGAAATAAATAGCACAGAAAAACGTCAGAACAAAGAAGACAAAGATGGGGTTTCCTTGCTCACGGAGGTCATCTGTACCCACAGTAGAATATAACAACTTTGTTTGGCTCAAATACCTCTCAGATGATGTGGATTATTGGGTGGATACGAGCCTATCTCCCTATCTTAGCTTTAAATATGGAGGATTAATTATCATAATCCTCATCTTAAACAAAGATATGGAAGCATTCTGACTTTGAGAAGTTTTACAGATATGGAAGGCTAACTGCTATCTTGGCTGATGTAATCCAGAATCAGGATGATCTACTGCCTTCTTGTCAAAAGATAAAAATGAACAGTGCCCACAACCAAGAATAGATATGTAAGGACACTGAACTACATTCTTAAGAATGGGTAAGGTGGAAAATTTAATATTACATCTTATAATTTAAAGATTAGGGGATGGAGAGTTGGCTCAGTGGTAAATAGTACATATTATTCTTGCAGAAGACTCAGCTTTATTTCCCAGCACATACATCAGGTAGCTTATAACTGCATATGACTCTGTAACTCTAGTTCTGAGGGGATCTGATAGCTTTTGGTCTCTGTGGGAATCTGTACACATACGTTACATATCAACACACACACAAAATAAAACATTGCTTTTTAAATATAAGTAAATATTTATCGTGAAATCATCTATATACATGTATATGCATATTGTTTGTATTATGCACAAAATATATGCATATATATACATGTATGTATGATGTGGGATTTCCCTCTGTATGCTATGAATGTGTTTTATTACCATTGGTTATTAAAGAAGCTCTTTTGGCCAATGGCTTAGTAGAATAAAGTCAGGCAAGAAATCCAAACAGAGATATATAGAGAAAATAGGCTGAGTTAAGGAGCTGCCATGTAGCTGCTGAAGGAGAAAGACGCCAGTCACCAGCCAGAACATTACCAGTAGGCCATAGCCTCATGGTGATTCACAGATGAATAGAAATGGGTTAATTTAAGATGTGAGAGTTAGCTAGAAATATGCATAAACTATTGACCAAACAGTGTATAATTGATATAGTTTCTGCTTGATTATTCACATCCGGGTGGCTGGGAAATGAACGAGCAGTCTCCACCTACATATGTATCTATAAAATTACTGTGGGGTTTGTAATAATGAAACCCTAGAGGAAAAATGATTTACATTGTCACATGAGTTTTTTGCAATGCAGAAAATAGAATCCAGGGCTTGATGAATAGCAGGCAAGTACTGTACCCCTGAGCTACATTCCCAGTCCTATTAAACAAATATGTATTTTCTTCCTTTGAGAAATTCCCTATGTAGAGAAATCACCATCCAGCTGGAAATGAACAAAGATCTAACTACCTAAGGTGGAGCCATGCGTTTACAGTGCTGTGCTAACTCATTTGCCTGCCTTAGAAGTACAGTAGGGGCAGCTATTGTATGAAGAAACACCGCACAAGGACAATGAGGTCTCTGTAGTGGAAAAGGGAACTGTTTCTGGGGTGCAGGAAGAGATGAACTAGAGTTCTGAGTCCCAGCATATGGGCAGGTCATGTCTGTACAAGATACCATTGGACCAGCGCCATGTCTGTCCGGACAGAGACTGAGTGTTTGAATAAGTAGGACAGTCTAGAAAGTTTATTAAGTCCCCAGGAAAGACATCGAGACAGAAGCACCTGTCTTATTCACTTTTGCTTGACAGATAGTTTTGTTAATTGAAAAAAAGTTTTTTGTACAATATATTTCTTGAATATGTTTTTCCCTTCCCTCAGTTCCTTCCCAGATCTTCCCTTCCTCCCTACCTCCCCACGTGTCCACTTTTACACACGCTGTCTCTGTCTCTGTCTCTGACTCTCTCTCTCTCTCTCTCTCTGTGTGTGTGTGTGTATGTGTATCTGTGTGTGTATCTGTTTGTCTCTTTAACGTATATATGGTTTTCTGAGACAGGATTTCTCTGCTTAGCATTGGCTGTCCAGGAACTTGTTCTATTATAAACCAGTCTGACCTTGAACTCACAGAGAAACGAATTAAAGGTGTGTGCCATAACTCCCAGCTTCTTTTCTTTAAAGAACAAACAAAACCAAAAAATACATTCACACAAAAGCCCCCTCCACACACACACAGAAAAACTGGAAACCAAAATGTACAACAAAAGACTGTTAAGACAAAAAAAAAAAGCCCAAACAAACAAAAAGTCTACAAAATACCTTTGAGGTTTTTTTTAGTGTTGGCCAATTTCTCCTGCGCACAGGGCACGCCCTGAAGTGTGTTTGATAAACCCAGTGAAACTCCATGGGGAAAATGAATTTTTCCTTTCCCAGTGGGTATCAGTTATAGATTATTTATTGGTTAGGGATGGGAGCTCATGTCACTTCCTTTAGTTGACAGCTAAATTTTGAGCCATGGCCCTTCTGAATGTGTGGCAAACATTTCTTTTTGTTGCGGGGGCGTAGAACATATTGAGCGTTCCTATACCTGTCATGGATCTTGGCGGACTGCTTAGTTTGTTCACAGGGGATGGGGTACCACTGAATCACTCTCAAGGAAGCATAGATGTGTAACTCTGCCGTGTGGCTGAGACAGAGGGAGGCATACACTCCAATACCAACCAATCCATGAGTCTGGAGGTACATCTACCTAGCCCACCTTGTTTTCCCACTCTCTGAGCTTAATTTCTGTTACTGTGATTAAAAACCCTGACCAAAAACAATACAGGTTCTGGGACTTAATTTTGTTTACAATTCTAGGTTCCAGTCTATTATTTCCGGGAAGTTAAATGGGAACTTAGAACAAAGTATCCACGGGCAAGAGCCGGCAGAGAGAGAAGAATTCACACAGGCAGCCTATTTGCCCCCAAGGTTAACTTTCTTCACTCTTCAACATTTAAGGACCCAGTTCTCTAGGGTGGTCTCAAAGTTTTTGTTTTGTTTCAATATTTTTTAAATTGTAAAATGCTACAGTATAAAATTTAATTATTTAACAACCAATCAACATTCAATACGAACCCCTAAATGTTCCCAACCTGACTGTGTTAATTCTACACGGAATTTCTGTTCCCAGGTGATTCCAGGTCATGCCAAGTTGACACACACACACACATACACACACACACACACACACACACACACACACACACACACACACACACCCCTTCTTATCTCTTCCACTTTCTCTTACTCTTAAAATCTGGAGTGAAGGGTAATTGGAAAACCCTAAAGAAGTGAGGTCATGTTGGGTGGGGCAGTAGAGTTCTACTCTATTCCCCGAGTTCTCATTTCTAAGGGTGTCTGTGTTCCCCAAAATGGGTGTGGCCAAGCCAACTCTGCTTTGCACAAAACTAAGAGGCCATTGATGCTGTGGTATAGGATCCAGAGGATACCCCATCTGAAGAGAAGGTCCAATGGGAAGGAGGCGGGGCTTTGGTTCATCTGGATTCCTCCTGCAACATTTAAAGCTTTTCTTTCTGCTCGACGGCTTCAGTTTTCTACCATTTGTTCGGGGACTTTATTATGTGAGGCACAGGTTTCTTGTAAACTTACAGTAAAGCCCCAAATGGAGTTTTATCAGGCTGAGGGCTCTGTTTCCTTTTCCTCTCAGGACCCAGCGACCCCAGCCTCCTGTATCTCCCAGGCATCCCGAGAGGGAAGTCTCAGGGCTCCTTATGTGTTGCTTTATATTCCGAAACATGTACCACCTCATGGTTTCTGTCTTCTCAAGTTAAATCATCTCAGCTCTCTTAAGTGGGCTAGCAGTTTGCAATTCATTTCATTTTTTTTAAACTTTGTGAAATGCCACAATAGAAATTTAATCATAAAAGATATGTATTTTGTCATGAATGTTTTTTTTAAAAAAAAGTGTATTTGAGAAAGAGAGAGCAAGAGATAGAGGGAGATGCAGAAATGTCCCTATGTGCACAGGAACCACAGTGACACACACATACACACATACATACATACATACACACAGACATACAGACACACACATGCACACATACACACACATACACACATACATACATATACACAGACATACAGACACACACATACATACACGGACATACACATACACACAGACACACAGGCATACAGACACACACATGCACACATACACACATACACACACATACATACATGGACATACACATACACACAGATACACACAGACACATACATAAACACACACACACACATACACACACACGCACACAAACACACACTGTTAATTTCTTGGGTAAATGGGCAGTCAACAAATATCGGACAGTCTTCCCGTGAAGGGAGACACATATTTGGGAGGTTGAGGTGGAAGAGAGGGTGAACATAATTGTTTAAGTGTTCCTGAGAATGACGCAACAGCTGGTTGATGGTTTATTCTTGCAGGTTGTGGAACAGGCTCCAACGGAGGGTTTGCTATTGCCCCATATGGCCTATACAGTTTAGTGAGACTAAAGCGGGGGAGGGACGCCAAAGAGAAGCTCTTGGCTGACAGGAGGGGGAGGGCGGGCGTTTGAACAGTAGACTGGTGTCCTTAGTTAAAGAGGCTTCTGGGATAGGCTAACCTAGGGTTTGTTTCTGCTCTTTTTCTTTTTTATACTTTACAAGTTCAGTAAATTGACTCCGCTAAAGAAAGAGATGGCCTGATGCTTTGCTTTTTGTTTCATCTGTCCCATGGCTGATCCAGAAGGAAAAAGTAAATCAGTATATCTCCATGTGGGGTGGATAGGCAGACAGGTGGACGGGGAGGAGCGTGAGACCACCGCAGATCAGAAGAGGACCAGAGGCAACCAGGTGGGGTTTTGGTGCCAAGGGGAGGCCCAAACACCCACCTATCTTTCACAAAATAGGAGCTTGTCACTTTTGTGGTTTTAATTAATTTTTTATTTTATGTGTGTGTGTTCTGCCTGCCTGTATGGCTGTGTTGGTGCCTGTGAAGGCCTTGGGACTGGCGTTCCAGATGGTTGTGAACATCTACCTAGGTGCTGGGAATTAAAACCAGGTCCTCCGGAAGAGCAGCCAGTGCCTTTACCTGCTGAGCCAGTTCTCCAGCCCAGAGAGTGCCAGTTTCTAAAGCTCATGCATAAGAACTATCCTGTCTCTTGTTTGCTACGCAGCAACCGTGGGGGACAGACACCGTGTAATGAACACCACCCTGTATATCTACAACTTAGGAATACGCCCACTAATTCTTTTTTTAATCACAGTCGCAACTTGGCCTGATTACCTAGTATCCCCCCATCAGTATTATAAGCCGTCCAAGTTCCTATTACAGTGAAAATGTCATTTTCTTTCCACCAGAGACCCAACACATACCACCACACAGTGGCTACGCATGTCCCCTCTCTTGTGTGAGCAGACAAGGACTTGAAGAGGTGAGAGAGAGGTCCACAATGGAAAAGGACAAACAGTCTCCATGGGGAGGAGCAGGTTAGCCCATGGGAAGTATACCCAGACATGTGTGCAAACAGTGTCCCTGGAGAGGAGCAGGTTAGCCCATGGGGAGCATACCCAGGCATGAGAATGTTATTTGGATGCCAGAAGGGTGTTGCCCATGTGAAGCAAAAGTAAAAGGTGTTAACAGTTCCAGAGTCATGTGACCAAAGACACATTGGAAAAATGCAGCATCATCTTATTCATATAGAGTATATGCCACTAGTATATGAATGCAATATCAGGGTGCTATAAGGTACTTGGTATGCATGACAACCGTCTGATTTCATCTCCATAGCTTAGGCACTGCTGGTGCTGAGTGAGAGATAAATGCAATATCAGGGTGCTATAAGGTACTTGGTATGCATGACAACCGTCTGATTTCATCTCCATAGCTTAGGCACTGCTGGTGCTGAGTGAGAGATAAGCATCTCGACGGAATCACCTGCCAGAGATCTTATTCTACATGGGCACAGAGCTCCGCACATGCCAACATGTAAGACCAGCTTCACAAAGGAGGCCTGTAGAGGATTTGCTTTAATACTTTAAATGCCACGAACACATGTAGTTATAGATTCCCAGCCAACTCTGAAATCCACCTCACTAGGCTAGCCCTTGGACCTTCTCAAAACTGCTATGTAAATGTCTTGGCTCCTCTTTGCAAGGGGTATGATAAGTCTCCGCAGGCCTGCTGTTTTTAGGGCTGCCTGGAAATTCCTGGAGTTTCCTGTCTGCAGTGTAGACAATATAAAACATGAAGTTTTACTAAATGTAGAGTGACTCAGATTTCATGTAGACCACAAATAGCTAGCAGTCTTCAAAAAGAAGAAATCGATTTTCTAGAGCCCGAGCATATTGGCAGAACAGCTGCGAATTCTTCATGGCTGTTTAGTGGAATGTAGCATTTTTGACTGCATCTTAAAGACAGTTTTATTAAAGTGAACTTTAAGTGTGTGAGCAAAATCAAGTTGTCTAGGGGATTTTTTTTTTCCAAGCAGGTAGTAAACAGCTAATAGAGAAAGATATAGATAGATAGATAGATAGATAGATAGATAGATAGATAGATAGATAGATAGACAGATAGAGATAGAGAGATAGAGACAGAGAGAGAGAAAGGGGAAGAGATACACAGAGAGAGACAGAGAAGAGAGAAGATAAATGTATTGTATGCATGTATTGGAGGGACATGGGGACATGTACTAGGATGGCTATTTTATGTCTATGTTGTTGTTCTTAATTTGCCCAAGATTTGTATGTTAGAAAAAAAGTTGAGTGTAGCATTGATGAACCTATTTCACCCAAATCAATATTGATTAAATTTCTGACACACTGGGCCTGGGTTAGGGGTCTTTGCGTTAGAGACAAGCTGGCTGATGACCAGGTGGTTGCAGGAGACAGGTAAGAGCTTATTACCTTAAGGTACTGATATAGTTAGGACAAACATGGCCAGCGTTTAGTAGTAAAGCTTGTTTGGAGAACGGACTCTGGGCTCAGTGGTATAGCACTTGTCGGCGTGTGTGAAGCCCTGGGTCCACTCGCGCCACAAACGAACAAACAAACAAACAAACAAACAAACAAACATCTACAAAACAAAATAAGCCCAGAGACCTTTGACTGCTGAAATGAGCTTACCAGAAGGGAAGGCAATGCTAAATGACTAAACTATAAACAAAGGTATCCTTGGCAACTGGATTTGTTACTTTCTTCTTTCTGTGACTAAGTACCTGGTAACTCATGAGACCAAGGATTTGTTGTGGCTCACACTTTGGGGAATACAGTCTATCGTGACAGGGAAGGGTTTGTTGCAGGACTAGGAGGTGGTTAGTGACCATCCCTTTCCTGTCAGGAAACAGAAGGAGATGAACAGTGCAAGTACTCCCTGAATTTTCTCCTTTTCCCTTTATATTTAGTCTGGGTCTCCCATGGGTACTTTTTCCTCAGCCACACCTCTCTAGAAATATCGTCATACACATGCCCAGAAGTGTGTCTCCTAGGTGACTCTAAATTCAACTGCAATGACAATGAAAATTAATTATCACAGTGATACAGTCTTGCACAACACTACCCAGGGTAGCAGCCCCTAGCCACTTGTGAATATTTAAGTTTAAATTCATGTTAATTAAAATTTATTGCAATAAGACATTTCAGTTCTTTGGCTATGCTAGCCTTATTTTAAATCCATAGCCACACACATGCAATGGCAGGGGCACTTGGCAGTGGAGACACATGGTCTCAGTGGCTACATGTATGTAGTAGTGGTATAGACACATGATCTCTCCATTAAGGGAGAGATTCCTACTGACCAGTGTCAGGGATCTGCAGAGGAAGAGGGAGGTTAAACAAATATTTGGTAAGATCTGGGCCCACAAAATAGAGATTATGTCCAAAGAAAGAGCTCACTCATGCCACATCATGAGTTTAGACCTTACCCGTTAGGCTAGACAGCAATCTTTTTCTATGAATCACCGGATAGTAAATATGCTGAGCTCTTTAGATCATGTGAATTTTGCCAAAAACCATATAACTCTGCTACTGCATCATGAGACCAACTTTAGACAATGAGTGATCTTGGCTGTGTTCCAGTTCAGCTTTATTTGAAGGGGGGGAAAGAACTTAACAATGGGCTGGATTTGATTCACAAGCTATATTTTGTTGACCCCTGCATGAGGCCAATGGAAACCATCTGTGTGTTATGATTAGAATATTATATAATTGTGTGCCTAGAAAGTGCTTTCTAGTAGCTGAGTGAAGATGGATTCAGGGAGTGTAAGATCCAAGACAATAGCAGTCTGGTCAATGAGGATTTGACCAAAGTTCTGAATGTAGCTTATGACATGTGAGTGGAGAAAAGGCAATGTCAGGGTGTTGGTGGCAGTGGAGAATATGTAAAATGAGAGAACCTAGAGACTGCACTCACCAAGTCATAAAGTGCACACAGAGGACCAGATTTGGGAAAGATGACTTCATTAGAGTCAGGTGACATTTGAGCATATGAGTCATCAGCAGAGACATGGCAGCTGACACTCACAGAGACAAAGAAGACCTAGGGAGGCAGGAGATATTTGAGGAAGATAAAGATTTGCTGGGAGCGTTACCAGATGGAGGGTACAGTGTCAAGGGGCTGGGAAGCAGCTGCTAACGGTTTGCAGGTTTGCAGAGGCAAATGGGGAAGATAGAGCTGGGGGAGTCAAGAGCTTTGCAAAGGACCCTGGAAAGACTGAGAAGATACCATTGGATCTGGCAATTAGGAAACGGTTTGAACATCACCTAAAATTGATTTTGCAAAGAAAGTAAATATCCCGAAAAGCAACCACCAGTGTCTGGATCTTTCTTGTTGGGAACCGCGTTGAGCAGAACGGGAATGATGACTTATTTCTCCTTTGCTGTTAGGATCGCATGAAGGCAGCGAGCAGTGAGCATCTTCTGAAGCTCATTATATAAAGTATATGCAGCGATCACTCTGTGGACAGGAAGGCAGGTGGGATTTGATTCTGTCACTCTAGGTGAAACTTTGTAAGCTTCCTAGGTTGATTTCACGTTGTGAAGTAGTTTGGAATCTTTGCAAATTTACATTTGGAATTCAGATTTTAGGTTAAATGAAAGAAAAATGAGAATCTTAAGCCAGTGATCCTAAAGGGGGCTTTATTTTTCTTGTAATAGCCATTCCTTTTAAAATTAATTTTTAGCTTTTCATTTTTGAAGTTATATTATAATTACATTGTTTCTCCCTTCCCTTTCCTCCCTCTAAACCCTCCCATATACCCTTCCTTACTCTGCTTCAAATCCATGGCCGTTTTTTCAAACTAATCATTGTTGTATGGATA
>NC_022021.1:27167889-27188728 GCF_000317375.1 Microtus ochrogaster | reverse complement strand
GTGCAGTAGGATCAAAAACCCATTGTCATTGTTCTGAGTCGCCATGGTCATGATGTCTTGTCACAGCAATAGAAACCCTAACTAAGAAAGATATCCATACAAATTCCTAATTACATATAAATATTTCATTCTGAAGCTACCTTAATAAAAAATAGCTAGCAGCATATTTAATATAGAATCATGGGATTGAGTGTTCTGTTTTTATCATTTAATGGTCAAAGGATTAGTTAATGCCTCTTGGAAACATTTTAAATGAATTATAGTCACCTTTAAAAAGGTTGATAGCAGAAAAATATTCCACATGCTTTCTGGATGAATGTATCTCACCAAATGTAGATCAATGTGCTTCTAATTTTTTTAAATCTTGAAAAAAATGGACAAAACAAGGTTCATGGTTTATAGGAAGTGTTTCTTCCTCTGGAAGTTATATGATCCTAAAGGAATCGCTTACTTTGGAGCATGAAAGTTGAACACCTGACATTGGTACAGTTTTGTTTAATCCATATGAGCCACATTCCAGGAACAATAAGGAAGAAGCTCCTGTATCCTGGGACCCATTGGGTCTCCAGGAGCAACTGGGATGCAGTTGCAACTTCCACACAGTTTTCTATTGGGGTGACTTTGCTCTCAGGTGGGGCTCCTCTGAACTTCCTGGCCACACCATACTGTGATCTGAGAAGTCATTGGGAGAGCTCGTAGCTCCTCTTGCGTGGGCGGAAAGATCTCTAAAGGGCAAAGCAATAAAAGACGCTGATAATGTACTGAGAAATGCTGAAAGTAAAAGCTAGTTACTGTACGCCTCTTCCTCATTTGCGATCCCGAGATGATAGAGGTAAACTCACCCACAGAGCTTTGTAAGAACTTAAAAACGTGACCATCAAGTTTTCTTAGAAAAACGCCGAAGAAAGATATCAATAAATAAGTAAAACCACAAAAAGTGGAACAATAATAGAAATGGTGGTGGAGAAAATCCCTAGAAGTTAGTAATATTACATTACATAAAATCAATATATACATTGTTATAATTCATTATTATATACTATACTAATAAAAAGGTATGATAATCATACAGATGTCAAATTAAGTGACTTAAAAATCCATATGTGATAATCTTACAATAACAAAATTAGGGTAAGAAAATATAAATGGGTACTGTCTTAGTTTCACAAATAATTCTTTCCATAATTGAGAACAAATACTAAATAGATTGTAGTGATTAGAAGAAAAATCAACAGACTAAAATCTACAGTATTTACACACAAATGTATTGATTTTTAAAGAAATTAAAACATAAAAGACCAGCTAAAATAAATGACTCTAATCCCAAAAGAGATAGATTTGCAATTTGTGTCTGAATGAATTAAAAAATAAAGAATTTATCACTTAGAGAATATCACTTAGGTGGCAATAAATAAGTCCCCTAACTGTAAATTCAGAGGAAGGAAATATAGAAATTACCCAACAGAGTGGAATGTTTAATAGTAACTCGATAATAATTAAGGGAAATTGATTTAAAGCAGTCCTTATTTTATTCAGTAAGAAGTAAACCTACAGAAACCTTAAATTTCATTTTGTTAGTCTATATATTCATAAACTAACAAAATTTAATCTCTTCGATTGCCTCTTGGATTTTAACCCAAGGAAATGATCTAAGATGAGGGAAAGAATGATCAATGCTATGGATGTGAGTATTTTAGATTTTCCAACTGGAAGAATTCTGGCAGTCACAACTCTCTAAGAGAACTACTGTATCATCACAAAATATGTTACAATCAATACAAGAACTGTGAACAGGAGTGTGGTAGACAAGCAGCTCTCTGAGCTCAAAGCCAGTCTGGTCTACAAAGTGAGTTCTAAGAAAACCAGGGCTACACAGAGAAACCTTATCTCTAGAAACCCAATAAATAAATAAATAACTAAGCAAGCAGACAAACAAGCAAATAAGTAATAAGTTTCAAACAGTGTGTATCAACATAGAAATATGAATTACTCTTATGTGAAAGGTGACAAGATTTATAAAATATGATAATGTACAGGCACATGCGTTTAATCACAGCATTCGGGAGGCAGAGGCAGACTTATCTCTGTGAGTTCAATGCCAGCCTGGTCTACAGAGCAAATTTAAGGCCAGCCAAAGCTATGCAGAGAAGCCCTGTCTGAAAAGCAAAACAAAACAAAAAGAAACTATGATAATGAATATGGTTATGGACAAAGATTGAATGGCTGAGTTATATAAGGGAAATAGCTATGGCAGTGGATATTTTCAAGTTACTTTTGATGTATTTTAGATAATATATATCCAAAAATATGGAAGACCAGTCAAAGAAGTAGAACCAATTATCATAAATTTCTTTCGATTAAAAAAACCCTCTCAAACTATATGTCTAAAGAGAAGGGGTCATAGTATCAATTTATCACAATTCACTAATAACCTTGTACTAACCAACCTAGTGAGACCCAGGCAGAGACATCAGCAAGACTAAACACGCAGCAGCGAGTCCACTTTGTGTTCACTTCACACAGTGGCTTTTTCCACTTTTTCCACTTAGAGAACTAACAGGGTAAAGCACATTAGCCACACTTTTGGCGGCACAGTTTGACTTGGATATTTCTGGTTCCTAATTACTTAACACCCTGTCCCTTTTCTTTCTCTCTCTCTTTCCAGATCAATGACCGTGTCTTCAGGAACAATCTAAGAGAATTCAATGCATTGAAATCTTCACAATATAATAGTGCCTAGCATAAAGGAAGCGGGTGACAACCACTTCGTTAGTTACTGTTTGTTATTGTATGTCTAATTTTGAAAGAGCATGGAAAGACTTGCACCTTTTGTATCTCAGGACAATGCTAAGCTTACAGGAAGAAGAAATAATTTTTCTATTGTGAAGGAAATGTACACTTTTTATTCCTCTGTCAGTCTGTCTTCTGGCATTCTCATAAAGTAGTGGAGTGAGAATAAATACGATATTTCCATAGAATTAGAACAGTCTAGTGCCAGAAAGTGAACTCACACAAATGCCTTTAGATAGATCCACAAGGTCCCTCTCCAACTCTGAACATGAGTGGTTTTTTCCCCTTTTAAATAGTGAAATCTCACTTATTTTGTGAAATAAGATGCCCACAATCAGGGGAACCTAGAATCTTCCATGCTCTTTGAACACCGTACCTATCACTCATCGTCAGAACTTGGGACATATCAGTGAATAAACCTAAGCAAAACCGCATCAGCACCAGTTTGAGGATGATGATGCTTCTGTTTTATCAAATAAGTGTGGTGCCATAAGCAGGGACTTAGTGTTTCCCATCATTTCACACAAAGTGATTGACACGAGTATCTTCATTCCCATCTGGAGTGGGAGGATTTTGTTTTAAATCTTGTCATTACTTATTAACATAGAAGCACGGTTTTCCCTTAATTGGATTAGGCTTTTGTAAAATTAGGAGCCCAACAACACACATATATACTGTCATCCTAACATATGCAAGATCACATAACCAAATAAATATTAAAGGCTTCTCATGAGAATTTCACTGATGGGGAAGGGAAAGGCTGCCGGCAGGATGTAGCCAGTCAAGAGCCATTAGGGCAGGTAAAAGAGCAGTGAAAGTTTTCACGGAGCAGTGAAGTCGCTGCCATTTGCTAAGGGAAACGTCAGATGGAGTGGAAGAGCAGCGATGCAGTGCCGGAGGCATCGTAGCAATGACATGTATTCCGTCCAGTGTTGTGCTTAGGAAGACATTTACCAAAATGTTAACAGAGGTTTTTGGGTACTTAGACTTTTGTTTTCTGAAAAGCACATCACCAATGCGTGTTTCACTTTCACAGGAGGGAAAAATAATGAAGTTTTTTTTTTAACATTTGAGGGAGAAAGATTTATTGCTTTTTTTTTCTCTTGGTGTATCGATGGCAGCTATATACATGCATTGGTTGAGAGTATAGAATATGAAGAATATACAAGAATATGAAGACTATTAAATTTATAGCTCCTTTTGCTGAGTCTATGACATTTCAATTTTTCCTAACATTTTAGTATAAAACATTTAAATCACATGCATGAGCTTTTTAATTGAAGTTGAAGGTGAATGCCTGTACATCTGCCACCCAGCTTGCACAATTCCATAGGCTGGTTCTTATTTCAGCCCATTTTTCCATTTAATCACCCATCTTTCCTTAGAGGAGATAGGGGCATCCCAGAGTAAATTGTAGACGTCAATATTCCATTTGATACCACTTTTAAGCCATCCCCAAATTCCTTTCACACACATACACTGAATACTAGCCCAGAACCTCCCAGGAGGCTGGTATACATTTACTCTGATTGTCAACTCTATACATGACTTCTACTCCAAACCTGTCCCAAACCAGCAACCTTTTCAAGGGAAAAAGTTCTCAGACCTAACCCTGATTCTTTCTATATTCCAGAATTACACATTGTGTTCACTAAAGAATAGTAAATCCTGAAACAGAAACCGCTTGGGGGGTCATCGGGTCCACTGTATTCAGGAACTAATCATAGAACAGAAAGAATGGACTGTGTAGGATCCCTATTCACGTTTGCGGATGGAGATGGACTCAGCCTGGCTGCGCTGGGGCGGGCAACAAGGAGGAATGGAGTTTCCCAGCACGAGACAGCTAAGAACTGAAGATGGAGGCAAGGCTTCTCTGCCCAGTTCTAGTTCCCAGGAGCCCTAACTTTGATCAAGCATCCCTCTGTTTTTCCACTGTGGGCCAAGTTCTCTTAAACATTTTCTAGAATAGCAAACAGTGTATATTGCCAAAGAGAAACTTTCGTTATAGATATCTATGAATACACAGTTTATTGCCATTTAGTCAAACAGAGATCTTAACAATGAAACCAGTAAGTAATTGCAAATGCAGAGATGTGTTAGTTCTAGTTCTTTAAGTGTCTTTGCCTAAGAAGATACCATCCTCCCAGGTCCAGTTTGACTACCTGTGTGCAAGGAAAAGAGAAACCCATTTCTCTCTGATCAAAAGGTGGGTCTGGTATCAGTCCCAGGAATGTGCCTGGTGCCTACATACAGGGAGAGCGGATTACAAGGTAGAGGGACTTACCATGTGGGAAGGTGGACCAGTGAGGCTAACAATGACGTCACTCCTCCTCTCTTGCCTTGCTCTGCTTATCACTTTGACTGTACTTGCCCAGGTTAGTCAGTTCCTGCCTCTGAGAGCCAGTAGTCATGCTCAGTAGCTTCAGGTGAACTCTGCTTAGAAATCAGAAATTCTAGTAGTTCCCTCTTTTCCGGTCATTTCTTGGCTCAACCATTCTTTGGAAACTCCCTGAGTCACCTTCTCCACCTCCTAGGTGACTAATCTGAACAATGTGCCTCTTTCAGGCCTGCTGTGCTGGGGTGGCCATGCTCTGCCACAGGGAAACTCTGCCCTGCTCTCAAGTGCTGTCTCATGCGGTTAGGGGTACAGGCAATAAAATTAGTTTCTCTCGTATGAATGTCCTCTTGTGATAAACTCAGCTGTCCCTCCCCCCATCCCCATGTTGTAGTGAATAGCATCGCAACAAGTTCAATGGACGCACTTCCACACATTGACAAATCAAAATGTACGCATGCGCAGTAAGCCTCCCAAGTGTGTTCTTAGTGGATGTCACTGGAATTCTTTCGTCGAAATGTCTGTCGTAAATCATATGGTGCAGAGGTTTATGTTACCTCTCCTGCTCTTTGTCTCTGCCAGGGTTTACATAAGGGTTGGATTTATTGCTGTCTTATCAGTTTTTACAGCTGAACTCCAGGGACAGAATAGTGAGTCTCAACTCAGGTTTTAGAATTTCACGCCTGGGATTAAGACACATAACAAAATCCCGAAAATTTTGGTGAGGCAAAGCCCATTTTTGTCTATATTTTGAAAGTGCATATGACATTTTGGAGGTGAGAAGACCTTTTACAAAGCAAAAGCTCTCAATATATAGGAAGAGACAGGGAAGCATTCTTTAACCTCTTTAAAATCCCCCTGCCTCAGACACTTTAATTTAGGTCTGTTTTGAGGGTTCTTTGCATTGAAGACCTGTTTGGAAGGATTAGGTTTGGCCTTTTTAGAGGCGGCATGGTCTTGTTGGAGGAGCTGGGTCGTTGGGAGTGGGCTTCGAGGTTTCAAAAGCCCACCCAAGCTCAATGCCCCCCCCTTCTCCCTGCTGCCTGTGGTGAGGATATACAGCTCTCTGCTCAGGGGCCGTGCCTGCTTGCCTGTGTGCTGCAAGGCTTCCTGCTGTAAAGATAATGAACTAGCCCTCTGAAGCTGTTAGTTATGGTGTCTCCTCACAGCAGTAGAACAGTGACTAAGACGGTAATTGTGAGACACCAGTCCAAAATGATAAGTATTTGTGTAAGAAGATGCAGGAGCCTAGAACGGAAGCCTGTGATATAAAAGACTATGATAAACATAAGGTTTTATGAATTGCATAGAGTCAGGAGCCTAGAGAAGGAGTCAGGCTGTGTGGGAAATGGGCTTTTGCATGAAACAGGTGGTACTGGGAAGAGGTGGGTAAAGGTGACATGTGTTGTATATTTTGTTTGTGTTCTGACAAGTAAAGCTTGCTTGGAGATCAGCATAGCTAGCCACTAGTTAACCATGGAGGCCAGGCAGTGGAGGCACACACCTTTAATCCCAGTACTTGGGAGGAGGAAGCAGGAAGATGTGGAGTTCAAAGCTACCAGGGCTACTGAGACTGAGCCAGTCTAAAATAGAAACAGAGCCAGGCATTGGAGGAGGCTCACACCTTTAATCCCAGCATCAGGAGGTGGAGACAGGATCTCTCCAATTCAGTCTGAGGACTCATAGAGACAGGAGCCCTCATTCGGTCTGAGATTTCACAGAGGTAAGAAGCCTAGTGGCTGCTATTTTGCTTCTCTGATCTTTCATTTTCACCCTAATATCTGACTCTGGGCTTTTATTTAATAAGACTAATTAGGGTCTCACGGCAAACAAGAGTGAAATCAATGATGCAGCAGGTATGTGTTGGCATTTACCTTTGATCTCAGCACTCATGAGGCAAAGGCAGGGGCAAGAAGGGTTTTGTAAGGATGTGGCCAGTCCAATATGCATGTATATGTGTGTGTGTGTGTGTGTGTGTGTGTGTGTATGTATAATGTACACACACATATAGATACACACATACATATACCCACACACATAATCACCTAGTTACCTATACGGGAACATATTAGATGCTCAGATCATATCACAAATGTAAAAAAAAATCCTGACACTTAAAGATTTAAATGTCTGGCCGAGTGGTGGTGGCACACGTCTTTGTTTCCAGCACTTGGGAGCCAGAGGCAGGCAGATCATAGTGAGACTATGGACAGCCTGGTCTGCAAATTGAGTTCTAGGACAGTCAGAATTGTTACACAAAGAAACCCCCTCTCAAAAAACAAAATGAAACAAGCAAACAAACAAACAGAAAATGTTTAAATGTCCATATCAAATATTTTAAAAATATTCAAGGAAAAACTAAGAAAATGGCTTTATTACTTAGGGATAATAACTTCTTTAAAATCACACAAAACCAGACAATAATGAAGTTCTTACTCTAAAATTTGACAACATAGACTAACATTTTAAATGTCTGGCCAGTGAGATGGTTCACTGAGTAAAAGCACTTGTTGCCAAGACTGACTATCTGAGTTTGATCTCTGGGACCCACATACTAAAGGGAGGAAACCAACTCCCACGAGTTTGCCCTCCAAGCTCCACAGGCCTGCTGTGGCACGTGCATACCCTTTCCCGCCAGGTACACATAGGCAAATATGCATAATGTAAAAGATTTTCAAACGTCTATATGAAAAGAGTTACCAAAATGAAAGTAGGAAGGAAGTCAGTTTTATTCTGAGAGAATAAACTTTGCAAAGCACGTAGTTGACACGAGATTAGGGCCTAAAAATAGATGGGTAATCTCTAAAAACTAATGCAAAGAGATTATCTGTAGAAACAGAGAAGAAAGTATACCCTCACACTGGCGAGGCTGGAAATAGTGACAAGAAAGGAAACACTTCTTGAGACTAGAGAAATGGATTGTAGCTGGACTGTACAGCAGCATTGCAGTGGGCGGAGCCACCGCCGAGAGGTGGTGAATACATATTGAGAACATAGCAGTGCACAATAAAAGAAAAACCAATCCTTAGAGGCTATCTAAAAACTAAGCGTTATTGTATTCATATTATATATGCCAAATAGCTAGTAGATGCTACTTCATAAACACTCACAGATGAAGCAAAAGTATAAAACCATGACTACGAAGGCTAGATGGTGCTTTCAAAGCAGGGAAGGAAAGATACAGAACCGAAAAGGGACTAAAAGCAGAATTTAATTATTTCTTTTCAATTTATTAAGCAAGTGTCATAGTGCTACTTTAAATTAAGCATAGGAGGCAATAATGGGAAGTCATATTCTTAGATTAAGTATGCATTTAATTTGTATTTATCTGTTTATGTTTGAGATAGAGTCTTCCCTTGTGGCCCCAGGTGGCCTTGGGCATGCTCATCCAGGCTGCTCCTACCTCCCCATTACTGGGATTACAGACGTGGACTACTGTATTGCGCGCTGTCATATTTAATAGAAGGGCTCAGGAACGAAAGGTCAGAGAGAAGGCACAGGACCAACTGGGGAAGTGATATCGAAGTTACCAAAGCAAGAACTAGAAGACCACACCTATCACTTCAGAACAAATACAGTGTCTCAACCTAAGATCTGAGAAGCGGCCCTTGTCTCATTCCACAGGCACTGGCAAAATAAATGAGTGAAAGACATCACTTGGAAATTGAAATGCCTATCTGTGGCTTAAAACTTGGGGGGTTGCACGGAAAGTTTTAATTTTTCACATACTAGGCTTGTAAGGAGTTTGGAGAACAGCCCTCACGGCAACCTTTCGGTTCTGATTCCTTGGAACGCCATCTTTCCCCTGGGCCTCGATTGCTGTCCCTCAAGTTAACCTACTGGATTGCCCTAGGAGCCTTTCCACATCACAACCTGTATATTTACTCCCTAACTTGGTGATATTCCAATCTGGGAGGGGCATCGTGTCGAGAACTATGAGGTAAAACTGGTAGTATTTAAGACTTAAGCCGAGGATTCCCATAAAGCTGATGCATGCCCACCGCTTCCGAAGGAGCCCCCCTAGAAATGTGAGTCAGCCGTCTAGCACGTACCCTTTGGCTCAGCAGTCTTCAGTGACTCTGTGCTGCCCTGCAATAAACTCAATTCCCACGGCCTGAATGATTGTGTCCTGCAGAAATTCGTCTGCAGGCACTAAAGCATTGGTTCTCAACCTGTGGGGCTTGCATATCAGCTCTCCTGCATATCAGATATTTATATGACGATTCATAACAGTAGCAAAATTTCAATTATGATGTAGCAACGTAGTGATTTTATGGTTGGGGAGGTCACCACAACACGGGGGACTGTATTGATGGGTCCGAGCATTAGGAACGCCTAGAACCAAAGCGCTAATAGCATGGGTATTAAGGGGTAGGGCCTTTGGGAGGCGTTCGTGCCTGAGGGGTCCCTCAGGTATAGGACTGCCATGCAAGAGGCTAAAGGAACCTGTTTGTCCCTGCCAACACCGGCGCGCACCAGAGCAAGCCAGCAGTCTACCATCTGGACGGTGGCTCTCACCAGAGCCTACGTGTGTGATCCCCTGATCTTGGACTCTACAACCTTCCAGAACCATGCGTACAGATTTCTGTATAACCACGCAGCTGAGGTATTTAGTTAGAGTAGTCAAAATAGACTAGACAACCTTCAAGGCCCACTGATCACATGACTATGGCCTACTCCTTAATTACAGCTTGCCACTCTCCCTTCTCCATCAGGCCTTTGAGACCCGAGCTCAACCTTGCTTGCATGCTTTTAATCTCTTGTTTCTTCAACTGGAAATCCTTAATCCCTCCCCCATGCCAAGTTCTTATCTCCAGGCCCCACACCCAGGTTTCCATGTTACATTTTGGGGTGGACCCTTGAGCTTTCAAAGCTGCTGCGAGGGATCCAGGATGCAGTTAGAGTGGAGAACCAGCTCTGTCTTAGCCCTCAGCCCCCTAGAGACCAGGCAGCAGCCTAAAGAGACCACCTGCCCTCTGTTCTCTAACTCATGGTCTTGATTATCTCCTTTAGACATCAGAACGCAAAACATTGCTCATTTGTTACACTTGGGATTGCCTGCCTCCCAAGAGCAATGGCTCTCTCTGTGAGTGTGGTCTAGCAGCCTCTCGAGCAGAAGAGGGAGTTAGTCAGAAATGCGAAGTCTCAGGCCCCACTCTGGGCCTTCCTGAGGATTCTGAGAAGAACTGAAGTCTGATAACTAAGGCAGTGAGTCGAGGCTTTGGGAAGACAAGACCCCCATCTGCGTTGTTCACACATTGTTTGCTGAGGAGCAGAGCCCAGATGTGGAGACAGGGCTCAGCAAGCCTTTGGGGGATGGATGAGCGCTAACACATCTGAAGCAGATTTCCTTTGTTAAAGCTCACGTGTAGACAGAAGGCTAAAGGCAAGAAATAAAACAAGCCAAGGGCCCCAAACACAGCCTTTACTTTATATCCCAAATCTATGCATAAAATATCTCTCTGCACATCATGAACATTTGAAAAACTTTGTGAATTATTAGAATCTGTTTTTTTTTTCTAGTAAATTTTATAAATTGGGCATAGCCCAAACTATTTGATAATGTATCATCCTAATATTTTTATTTAGAACTGCAAAACTATCGGCTGTGTCTAAGGCCAGATATTTGAGAGGTTGAATCTATTGCTTTTGTCTTTTCCCTTTAAAAGTCCAGAATCATACTATGAGGGACAACATCAGAAAACTCTTAGACCAGCTCTGTAGCTTTGCCGAGCTCCTGGAGAGGGTTTGGGTCAAGTTCTTGATAAAGAAATGAGGAGGCAGCCGGGCGGTGGTGGCGCACGCCTTTAATCCCAGCACTCGGGAGGCAGAGGCAGGTGAATCTCTGTGAGTTCGAGACCAGCCTGGTCTACAAGAGCTAGTTCCAGGACAGGCTCCAAAGCCACAGAGAAACCCTGTCTCGAAAAACAAAAACAAAAAACAACAACAACAAAAAAAAAAGAAATGAGGAGGCTGAACCTGGATCCTAGTGCCCCTTGCTAGGTGAGACGTGAGCTCAGCGCTGTGAGTCTGTAGAGCTAAGCCATATGGTACTCCTTCACGCACTGCCACAAGTGCTTTTGGGCTTCATTTCTACAAATATCTGCAGCTTCCTTACCAATACATTGTTGGGCGAGCACAAGAAAAGGCAGATTTCCCAGTAACCACTTGGGTCATTAAGTGGTCCCACATAGGGATGGTGTCCCGCCTGGATGTTCCTGCCTGAAGGAGGCTGCAGTTACCGGAGTAACACAGCAGAAGAGCTTGGGGAAGGACACGGATGAGGATTAGAGGTGCCTAAGCAGTTCATCTCTGCCTCTGAATTCTGGGGCAAAGATAGAGAAAGTCAGGAGCCCACCCTTTCCGTCTCCCATCCCAGGGACACCTGACATAGTTCCCTGGAGTTAGCCCTCTGAAAACAGGGAAATTCATGGTAGTCATGACAGAAGTAGGCAGGGTCACTGATTCCTTGTTCTGATAAGCAGGACCATCTCTGTGAAGAACTCCCCTCAACTCCATGAGACAGTCCTTTCTTTCTCATGGAACTGCTCTTTCTAGAATGTTTCATAATGGAGAATACCCCAGGCTCTGAGAACTGACGGATTTGTGATCATAACCCAATTCCAATATTTAATGACTGTGTGCCTGTGAACATGTTATCTACTCTGTCTCTGAGACTTAGTCACTGAGCTGTAAAAGGCATGAGGGCTTAGGTACTATGTGTTATTGTGTAGAATGAAAATGCCTCCCAGAGCTTATAGACTTGAACATGTGGTTCTCACTGGTGGAGTGGTTCTGGGCAGTTGTGGTGCCTTTAGGAGGTAGGGCCTTGCTGGAGGAAGTGGGTTACTGGTGTGTGTGTGTGTGGGGGGTAAGTCTTATGGCATACACACTAACCCCAATTCCAGCCAGAGTGTTTTTGTTTCCTGATCTGCTGATCTGCTGAGCCACAACCTCACACTCCCATTGCCAGGGACAAGAGCTGTTCCTACTGCCGTGCCTTCTCCACTATAGTGAACCACATTCCATTACACGATGGCCCAGAATAAGCTCTGCTTCCCTTAGGTTGTTCCGTAGCAGAGTGACAAAGGATACATCTAATACAGGCAGTCAATATCCCTAGGAGTTATTACAGGATTTCATAATGTATCTCTGGCTCACCCGTGTTAGCTGCTAATATCACTTTCTTCTTGGGCTCCTGAGATGTGTCTATATCTGCTTAAGAAAGTGTGTTGGGGGTTGGATGAAAGGAGATCAACTTCCCCCCCATGTCTGGTATGTGTCTGGGCTGTGGTGGCCACTTTTTAATTATGCTTTTCTATTCCCATCAGTCCAAGAGGAAAATCCCTACCGGCACTGGAGCCACTAGATGGAGAGACAAACCTGGAGTTTAGGAGACGGACAAAAAAGCACAGGAGTGGAAAGGAAAGTTAACGGATAAGGAGCATAAGTGCAGATGTTTGTTATTACACTATGCAATCTCTCGGGGTCTGCCCATTATAATGTTGTTGTAGTATGCCAAAGATAATTCTGGCCAAAGTATAATTTTGATAATCTGCAAAGACATACATACACACACACACACACACACACACGCACGCACACACACACACAAAGGTAGGCATGCATTTACAGTATTGCAGGGGGGTTACTTATATGTCTGTCACTGTCAAGAGGCAAACTTTAAATGTATTCATAAGAAAAGAACTGGTATTGGAAGTCTTAAATAACTGTGTGTGTGTGTGTGTGTGTGTGTGTGTGTGTGTTCCCCACTTGGTCATTTTCTGATAGTTTAGTCAATGAAAAATCATTAATGCTTATGATGAGCTTTTCTATATCACAGTAAGGACAAGGAGGAATGAAACAAATAACTGAAATGTCCACTTGTACTGAGAGAGAGAGAGAGAGAGAGAGAGAGAGAGAGAGAAATAGAAATAAGAGGAAAACATACCAGAAATCTCCAATCATATGAAAATGATTTAGATAAATTACAGATACCACATAATTGTTTGAAATGTCCTGTCACTAAAAATGACATTATAACTTAGATATTAGCCAAGCTATTTTAAATTAAAATGCAGTGAGAAATGACTTTACACATTACAATAGCACAGGAAATTATACTTATAAAATATGTATTTAAACTGATGAAATCCTAGGAGAATATGCACAAATGTATAGATTGTCCCTTAGGATTATAGAATTCTTTATTGTTTCATTTATATAGATCTATGTTTCTAAGAAGCTCTTCAACTAATGTGTTTTACTTTTACAGTAAGAAAATAGCATTTCTGGAGAAATAGCTAGTCAGTTCAGTTTCTTTTCTTTTCTGAAATCATCACACCGTTTCTCTCTAGAAACCCACCTGCAGCTGTAAACCACAATGCTCCCCTTTAGTTTGGAAGATGGCATCAATAACAAAGTCAGGCCCTTTTTTGAAGAATCCTGGACCCAATAGAGTCAGCATGAAGAGACTGCAAGGTGGGTGACACCTCAGACCACAGCTTCTGGGAGGGCTGTGCACCTCCATTTCCTCAGTGCTGTGCACACCCCTCCCCTCTGACTCTGCAGCTCTCGCCCCATCTCCCTTTCTGCTCACTCTCGCCCCGACTGCACTGACCTCTACCCTCTCTTCATCCTGCCTCAAACCCTTCGCTTTCCCCATGACAACAAATGTAGTCCACCAACTGTAGTCCAGCAACTGTGTCTGTATCGGGACAAGGGATGGCATATCCCCAGTCTTTGTTGGGTGTCTGGTGGTGCACAGAGATGGTCTTGACATGAAAGAAAAATGGCTCTCTCTTCCTGAGTCAGGGAGTACACTCCCACACCGTTTGGAGAAAGTTAAATTGTTTTAGATAAATAATAGGAAATTGGTGGAGCAGAATGCCAGTGTTTTAGCTTAGCTGCGCTATAAATTAAGCTAGGGTTTGCGACACACCTGGGAACCCACTCACTGTTTTAATGCGCTCCAATAATGATTGCCGATTAACTTTGGGAACACAGCCTGTCCCAAAGGTTTGGACGACTCAAGCTTTGCTTTCTTTGCTTAATTAAAATAATAAAATGCGTTTTCAAACACAGCAATTCCTTTTCCAACATCCCCTATGTCGTTGCCAAGTGGCACCCCTCAACAGCAAGGCTGCCCGAGGCATGTCACTGGGATCTTGGTCTGAGATCCAAAGCACTCACGGGGGAGCCGTGGCTATGTTACTGCCCCGTTCAACCGTTTTCTTCGGTGTCAAAGACAAAGAATTCAACTCTTGGTTCTGAGTCAGATACCTTCCTCCCTTCTGACAGCTAGCCTCAGAAAAGGGAACTCCCAAAGCCTCGATCTCAAAGGGCATCACAGACACAGCAGCTTCCTCCACACAAGGACAAGAGTGGGCAAGGGACAAGTCTACAGGCAGTGAGAACCTGACCATAAGCCCCGTCTTCCCCAGCACAGAAGACTGGCATGCTTGCCAGGAGACCAGACAGCCAGAAGATCGGTGACTTACCATGATTGCCGGGAAGAGCTGCTACGCCTTGGCACTCTGCGACCCTGCAAAGGCTGTGACGCCGGCAATGAGTGTGCAAGTTAGCTGTGAAGAGCATACTTCCTTTTCTGAGCAGTGTGGTCTAACCAGCCTTCACACGTTGATATGGAAGGCTCGATTTGCATTTTATCTCAGCCCAGGGATATTGTATGACTGGCCAGGTTTCTCTTTGTTATAGTTAACAACCCGAGAGAAAGGGGTAGGGGAAACTTTGAGGCTGAAAGATTAATACCAAATTTAAAAAGGGTCTGGATTCTGAATTCTCAGGGTTATTAACCTGTTTATACTTAACAGCCTCTATTTTGGGATGAATGTGAACGTAACTATTCATTACCTATCTTCATCTATCTATCTATCTATCTATCTATCTATCTATCATCTATCTATCTATCTATCTATCTATCTATGTCTGTCTATCTAATATCTTATGTCTATCAATCATCCATCCATCTATATCTATCAATCTATTGTTTGTCCACGTCTATTTATCCATCTATCTATCCATCTACCCATCTATTTATGAAAGATCACAATAAAATGATAAGAGTTTATTGACTTGACTGGAGGTATAACAAGTATTTCTTGTTTTGTTCTATGCTGTTTTTCAGTTTTTCAACTTTGAATGCATACCAGTTCAGTAAAAAAAAAAAATAAGTATAAAATTAAAAAAGGATGAAAAGAACCTGAGCATTCACTCAACAACTTCAAATACATTAGAGCCCCTGCTGTGAAATTTAAGCAGCAGCACCATTCATGAAGCTTATCCCAGAATGTCATTCATGTCACTCAGAAAGCGCAGTAAATGTTAAGCTAAGAGATGGGTTTCTTAATCGTGGAGCACTGCTTGTTAGTGCCGGCTGCTTTTGACACCCACATTGCTAAATAGATACATTCTGAACTAGCTATAGTTCAGGGGATTTTATCTTTTTCTCAGATCTCATCATTCCCAATCAGCCACTCCAAGAACATCCTGATGCATGATTTAGCTCATTTATTTTGAGTGCGGAGTTTGCCATCAAAGTGAGTTCAAGGGCATGGGTAATTTTCTGTTCCACAGCCAAAGAAAGGCAGCTGAATCCTGAGCTCTGGGCCCCAGGCTTCTAGCTCTTCTGATAGGTTCTAGGGTGTTTGATTATTAAGCCCAAGGTCACTAAGTTTCTGTACAGGACACTGAGCTATCTTTAGTCACTACCGTATCCATACAGAATAAACCTTAAACAACAAATATATTCTCTGTTATTTCTTCCTTTTTCTTTCCCCTTTCCCTTATGATTTATCGAAACAGGGTATCTCTGTGTAACAGACCTGACTTCCTGGAATTCTCTTGTAGACCAGGCTGGCCTTGAGCTCATAAAGATCTGCCTGACTCTGCCTTTTGAGTGCTAGGATTCAAGGCATGCACCATCACTCCCAGTTCTGATATTTCTTTCTTAATATGAAAGTATTTCTAAGAAACAGTTTGTGATTAAAAATGTATATAGCCAAAAAAATGAATAAAGGGACCGAATGGTGGGGGTGCACACCTTTAATTCCCAGCACTCAGGAGGCAGAGGCAGGCGGATCTCTGTGAGTTCTAGGCCAGCCTAGTCTACAGATTGAGTTCCAGGGCAGCCAGGGCTATACAGAGAAATTCTGTCTAGAAAATGCCCTCGAAAAAAAAGAGAAATAAATAAAAATAAATAAATGTAGATAGCATTATTGCTGGAGAAAAAGAGCAAGATATGGCTGGGAAACGAGGGCCAGGCTACAGAGCAGTCTGGTGATTGCCCTGACATTTTTAGGCATTATGAAGAGGAGTGGAGTTTAAGGTGTGGTTCTAATCTAGGGTGGTGGGCAGCAACTAGAAAGTGCCTGGCTTTTGACATCCTATAAACAACCCATGAATACAGGAGGACACTCAGGGCAAAGCAGCAAGCTTTTAGCTATGACACATTTGGACACGAGGGCATTGGGGTGGAACTGTCCAGAAGTGCTCTGCTGGAACGGAGACTATCGTAGTACAGGTACTGGTTAGGGTTGAAACAATGGCCTTTAGCGAGGCTGCACACCAGACTCACCTGGGGGAACTTTTAAAACCTGCCAATGTGCAAACCCTTTCAGCCTCTCAACCAGGCTCTCTTGGGTTGAAGCCTAAACATCAGGATTTGTTTAAACCTCCCAGGTGAGTCCCAAGGGTTTGAAGGCATTTCGTTACATGCTACAGGATGTCTTATTCTTAGTATCGCCGTAGTCTTTATATCCAAAACTGAATAAAAATGACATGATATATTGAGCAGTCGTTTGTTAAAAGTGTAGCCAGTTAGACCAGCCTCTGGGTACGGAAACTTGCAGAATCATCACAGTTATCTGAATTCCATTTGAACTTGTGCTTGTCTCTAAACACAGGGTGAGGTAAATTTTTGTTACTGCTAAAGTTTTCAGGGCTGGAGAGATGGCTCAGTGGTTAACAGCATTGCCTGCTCTTCCAAAGGTCCTGAGTTCAATTCCCAGCAACCACATGGTGGCTCAAAAACCATCTGTAATAAGGTCTGGTGCCCTCTCCTGGCCTATAGGCATACACAGACAGAATATTGTATACATAGGCGGATCTCTGTGAGTTCGAGACCAGCCTGGTCTACAAGAGCTAGTTCCAGGACAGGCTCCAAAGCCACAGAGAAACCCTGTCTCGAAAAACCAAAAAAAAAAAAAAAAAAAAAGTTTTAAGGAAGCCCCTTCGGCTGAGACAGGGAAGGCGAAGGGGTTGTGTTTCCTAACTCTAAACACCCAACCGGTTCTTATTTTTAGTTTTGGAACTATAGAGGTTATGCGAAACATTCCACCTTGCAGTGAGGGAAAATAAAACGATCATATTTCCTGTGAACTCAGCTAAGTCCACCAGGTCCTGATTAACGCGAGGAGACAGGAAATACACCAGAGACAGGCATCAAGGCCTTGGGTCATCTTCAAAAGGTAAAGCAAGCTGCATTTTCTCAGCCTGAGCTCTGAACCGATACCTGCTCCTGGCAGGAAGGAGTCGCCCCGGGAATGCAGAGTGCTGATAGTTCTTCAAACAGTGTGGTCCGTGCTCTCTCTTCCCATTTGCATTGCAGGAAATATTTTTTTTTTCTGCTCAGGCAAAGGAGAAAGGAGCATGCATGTCCCGTGGTCACCATGGTGACTTTATGGAAATGGTGAAGTCCAGAGACACGGATGTGTGAAAGGAACCAAGCGCACGTAAAAGATAAAGTCAGTTTGCAGTAGATGAAGGAGAGAGCAAGGACTGAATTTAAGTTCCACTAGGGATCATGTTTTTAAACACTGCTAATGCTTTATCAATTATGTCGTCAAAGGAGCATGGTGAACATTGCATAGAAGGTCGGGGAGACATGATTTCTGATACCATTTCTTCTTTATAACCAGGAGGATTTTAACAGACAGCTATTCCATGTACATGACACTAACATGCCTGGATAGGAGATACAAGAGAGGAGAACACAGGGATGGTGATGTCACCTCCTCCTGGGAATTTCCTCAGGCACTTCCCCCTCCCCCCCCCCCCTCACTTTCTCTGGAGTTTTTTGAATACACAAGAGATGATGCTTTTCAGTGTGTTTGTCTTTATGCTTCAATGGTGTCACATGGGTTAGGATAAATTGTACCTCCTCAGTGAAAATTATTTTTCACACTGCCCTCTACCCCCGACCCCTACATTATAAATTAGGTTTGTTTTTTTTTTTTAAAGACCTATTTGGGACTCCTGTGTTCTTTTTTTGAATCTGATTAAAACAGATATGGCTTTGTATGCTGATACTGCACGCGTATGCCATCCCACAAAGCCCACCATGGGCGTTGCTTGGCTGAAACAGAAGTTCATGCTGGGACATGGCACTTGAGGACGCATCCAAATCAGACGTGGCTAGTGACCCAGTTTCCCACACCCAACCCACTGGCAAGACCAGTTAAAACCACCATTTTATAAGCACATTTACACTGTGCCCGTTAAGGACAGCTCTGACTCAGGAAGTAGAGTTGCAGGAGTTCAAGGAAACTAAGGCTTCTGCTCGGCCAGATAGGGAACAGTCAGGAAGAGAGAAAGACAGCCGGTGTAGTTAAGGAAGGCAAGTGGGGAAGAGTGGGCACTTCTTAATCGGGCCTCCTTTTACTTTTTGTTTTCAAAGCATGGGTCTTTTTCTTTCTCTTTCTTCCTATTTTTTAGGAAAGCAGGTTGTGTTTCATAACATCAAGGAGCTGGGGACTGGAGAAATGGCAGAGCAGTTAGGAGCGACTATTGCTCTTTCAGAGGACTTGACTTGGTTTCCAGCACCTATGTAGGGTGGCTCACCTAGACATATAGTTATCACCTATAACTAGGCCTCCGGGGGAATCTGGAGCCTTTGACCTCCACAGGCACTTAGATTTCTGTGTGCATACCAACATGTACACATGCATATTTATAATCAAAAATAATAAAAGCAACGCTGTTAAGGGGCTGGAGAGGTGGCACAGCAGTTAAGGGCAATTGTTGCTCTTGGAGAGTACCCCGGGTTTGATGCCCAGCTAGTTTACAACCATCGGTAACCCCAGTTCCAGGGGACCCAGTGCCCTTTTCTGGTCACAAACATGCATGATATACAGACATATACACAGGCAAAACACTCAAATGCATAAAATTAAAATAAAAGTCTAAAAAATGATTAAGAACATCAAGTATCTGGAAGAAGGAATGTTAATTACGTTCACTGACTTTCAAATGTATTTACCCTTTGGTCAAAGGAGAGTTCTTAATATGTTTCAAAAAGAAGTGAAAGTTATCTTTAAACTCTAGAAGGGCAAGGAACAGCTACTCTTCCCAGGCAAACCTGGATGACTATTTACTAAGCGGTGGCAGGACTATGGAAAAGGAACTCGGATCCTAAGGAGGCTTTCATCAAGCCAACTAATGTGGACAACGAGCAGACAAAGGACACACTTTGTGTGCAATTCCTGCATTCTGTGGTTTTGCTCTTTTGTTTCTAATTCATGACTTATCCTTTCTTAGGTATTTGGGGACTTGAATCTCTCTGAGTCTGCTGGCTGTGTCCTCCATTTCTTCCTTCCTCTTTTAATTTTTATTTGTTTGTTTGTTTGTTTATTTATTTATTTTGGGATGGGTTTCTCCCTAGATTTGGAGCCTGTTCTGAAACTTGCTCTGTAGACCAGGCTGGCCTTAAACTCACAAAAATCCACCTGCCTCCGAGTGCTGGGATTAAAAGTGTGCACCACTACTGCCCGGCTCATTTCCTACTTCTTTAGTTCATGCTTTTTCTTCTGAGAAACACATCTAGACGTAATCTCTTAATCGTAGTTTTGTGTCTTTTGGCATATACAACTTCAAGGGCTTGGATTCTGCCTTTGCCAACTTGGATAGCGGGCAGAAGAGAGGAAAAGCCCCACACAGAGGGGATCTTTGCATTGTCCTTGTTTGTCCACCGTTCTTTCCCTCTCCTCCTCCTGCTTCTTCTTCCTTCCTAGGCTCCTTCCTTCTGAAGTTTCTTGTCCAGCAGAAAGGATCATTAAGAGGAGTAGGCAAATAAGCAGCCGTGCCTTGTAATTTTACAGACAGAGACAAAATAAGGGGCAAACTTTTAGTCTTATCTCAGTATTTGAAGATAGAAACAACTTCATTTCAAAATAGTGTAAATGTTACCAGAGGGCATATCTTGTCTCCTTTTAGTTACCAGAGCTCATATCTTGTTTCCTTTTAGAATGTTTTCACAAATTTGTTTAAAATAGCACATTTTAGAACAATCTTATTTTTTTCTTTTTTCGATAAGCTTCCCTCCATCTTCTGTCATATCCTCACTCTTTGTAGCTTAGAGCCACCCCAATTCTCCATTTGTGGGCTGGATCCGCTAAGCAGGAAGCCTCTCTACATATGGAATCATTCAACCTGCTATTGGCTTTTCCATACAGGCTGTAACTTTCTGACAATCTTCCCTGTGGTCAGAATGGGAATTGCTTCTGTATTTAACTATATGGCACATTTTAGAAGGCAGCCGTGCTTGCCTCTTGATACCACCAGTACATTCTTTTTAAGCATTTATTATTCTACACATAAGTGTTTTGCCTGCATGCATATCCATGTACTATATGTGGTCAGTGCCCACAGAGGCCAGAAAAGGGCATTGGAACTCTCATACCTGGAGTTACAAATACT
>NC_022021.1:27139226-27167699 GCF_000317375.1 Microtus ochrogaster | reverse complement strand
GATGGGTTGATCGGGATATCAGAATTAGCCAGTAAGGGCTAGAGCTAAAGGGCCAAGCAGTGTTTAAATGAATACAATTTGTGTATTGTTATTTCTGGGCATAAGCTAGCCAGGCAGCCGGGGTACTGGGGACGCAGTCCTGCCGCTCCAGTTACTACAAGAGTTCTCAGTTCCTGAACCATGTCTCTACACCCAACACTAAGGCATTCTTATGGGGCATTTTGGAAGTCAGTGGTTTTACTTCATGTTACTAGAATAAGCTATAATGTCTATTTGAAAACAAATTTATGAAATCTGATTTTTCAAGCAATTTAATGCCATTCTAGCTATCTTTTTTTTAATCCATTCTTAGGTTATTAGCAATTTGCCATATGATTTGAACAAAAAACCATTAAGTCAATGAATGATACTAGAAATATTTGATATACACCTGCAAAGGAGTGGACTGGAGCCTGATATTATATCTGATAAAATATACTAAACACCCAAATAGCAGAACTAATAAAGTTATAAAACACTTAGAAAAAACTGGGAAAAGTGTGGAAACACTGATTTTGGGGTCTCATAATTTCTTGAGTATGACCTCAGTATCTCAGCCAACTAAAGAAGAAATATGTAAATTGAACTTAAATGGCATTAAAGGCGTTAAATTTTAATGGCATCAAAGGACACCATAGAGAAATTAAAAATGGAACTCCAGAATGGAAGATCACATTTTTAAAGCAAATACTTGACAAGGGATTAGTATCCACAATATATAAAGAACTCCTATAACTAAACAACATAGCAAACTACTTGATTCAAAATAGGCACAGAAATTGAATGTATTTATGCCCAATAATGTCTATTAAAAATACTCAATATCACTAATAGGAGAGTTCAAGTTAATGCCACTTTGTGATAATACTCCATGCTCATGAGGATTTCTATTATATAAAAAGAGCAGAAGGTTACAAATATTGGTTAGAAATTAAGAAATTGAAACAGGTCATTATTATTACTGAGACTGAAAAATGATACAACTGCTATGGAAAAAAAACAATGCATTCCTCAACAAACTTACTGTGGATTGACATATGATCCAGCAACATTTCTTCTAGGTATATCCCTGTGGAATTGTTTGTTTATTTAGGTTGTAGAGACAGGTCTCATGTATTTCAGGTTTGTCCCACACTGATTGCACAGCTGAAGATGACCTTAAATTCTGATCCTCCTGCCTCTAACCCCCCAACTCATGGTTTTGCAGGGGTATGTCACCATACCTGGACTTATGAAGTGCTGGGAATTGAACCCAGGGTCTCATTCATTTTGAACAAGCACTTTACCAACTGAGCTCCACCCATCCCCTAAGCGTGAAGTTAAAAGCAGAGACTCAATGAAATAATTACACGCTCAATGCCAGAAGACCATTATTCAAATGTGAAAGCAACTCAGGTGTCCATCATGAAGGAATGGAGAATTAGTGTATATGTGTCATATTATCTCACCCCAAAATACAATTATGAGGCTTAGCGCTGGGACGCAGGTCTATAGTCATAACACTTAGCAGGCAAAGGCCGGAGGATCAAGCATTCAAGGTAGCCACTGGCTCCAAGAGACTATCACCAAAGCAAAGCAAAACAAAACAAGTTATATGTTAACATACTCTATAATAGAGATGAACTTTGACATGTTATGCTAAGTGAAATAAGCCATTCTCAAAAGAACAATTGTTCTGTTGTCCCATCTATAAGTGATGCCTAATGTAGGCAAATTCCTAGAACAGAGAACAGACGAGCTGGAACCAGAGCTGGCAGAATGGAGATTGGAGTCATTGCTTAATAGGTACAGGACTTTAGTTTGCGGTAAAAGGAAATTCAGGGGATGTTGTACATCACTGTAAATGTACTTAATGCTATTGAACCACACACTTACAAATACTTAAAATAGTTTTTTAAAAAACTTTTATTGCCGGATATCTAAAATTATTTTTTGTTTTTGGATAGCACCTCTGAATGTAACCCAGGCTACCCTCATTTCTGATATCCTATAATCCTTCCTAAGGTTGTCACCATGCCCAGCCAAAATAGTAAGTTGAATATTACCAATATTTGACCACAATAATATTAAAAAAAAACAAGAACTACTTGCTATGAATGCTTATTTTCCCCAAATCAATAAAATGAGACCTAATCCTAAATGTGAAGGCAATAACAGGTAGGGACTCTGGGAACCATTGAGGTCATGGGAACAGAGCTTTTGTGAAATGGATTAAAATGTTCATAAACATGGGTTTATTTTCTCCTTCCACCATCTAAGAACACCGTGGAAAGATGCCACCTGTGATCCACACATCATTCTTACCAGCCATGGGATCTGCTGCTACCTTGATCTTGTCACACCAGCTTCTAACACAGGCAAGAAACACAGTTTTGTTGCTAGAAGCCACTGTTTAGTGTTTGTTGTTATAGAAGCCCACTGTAAGACAATCTTCAAAACAAAAGGCCACCAATCTATTTTTTAGAGGCAAGTTACCAAGGTGTTCTGCCATGGACTGTTTTTCTCAATTTTCAGATAGAAACTTCTTGTTTATCTAATGTCACAAATGGTACATTTTGACCAATACCTTGCATGATAACAATAGTAATCACTACTATAGGCCGCCTATTAGGTGCAAAGATCTAGAGGGACCTTGACCTCAATGAGTTTGTACATCAATAATTCCATGAAGGACCTATTACTATCCCTGAACATATTTATTTAGGGCTTAAAGGTTTAATAACTTGTCCATTGTCAAGCTGTCACACTATTCTTTTCTTAGAACAATTTGCTGTTCTTAGCATAGTAATATTTACTTGGTATACGATTAGGTTGAAAGGGACAGGAGTGGGGGAAGTGGAGAGGTAGGTGTTAACAATCCTGGGAATTATGAGTGTGTAAAATAAAATCATTTCATCAAAATAAAATTTAACTGTATGTTGAGCCCACTGTTTTAGGTTTTCTCTAAGTAACTATTTAGGACAAACACTATTATTAAATGACAGACAATGGTGTAAGGCTGGGGTCAGGATAATTTTTCATACCCAGAATATTGATTTTCTTTTAACTGTCAGTGATAAAAAATGAATAAACAAACCAGACATTGGCGGTATATGCCTTTAATTCCAGCATTCCTGAAGCAGAGGCAGGCGGCTCTTTGTGAGTTCAAGATTAGCCTAGTCTAAGCTACACAAAGAAACTCCATCTTGAAACAAACAAACAAACAAACAAACAAGAACAAGCGGCCCAAATTTTGAGTACAATAAAAGGCAGAGTGTTACCCAGCAAATCTCTGGCCATTCCTTAGCCCACCAAGCACCAAGAAACATGAACACCTATCTAATTAACTTGAGTCATTTTGATAATGGTTTCTTTCCTTAATTCTTTCCTTTTCTTTCTTTCCTTCCTTCCTTCCTTCTTTCCTTCCTTCCTTCCTTCCTTTCTTTTTTTTTTTTTTTTTTTGAGACAGGGTTACTCTGTGTAGTCCTAGCTTTCCTGGAACTAGCTCTGTAGACCAGGCTGGCCTCGAACTCACAGAGATCCCAATAACGGCCTCTTTCAATAGTGGTTTAGTGTGAGAGTTTTTAATGTTAGTGTGGACTTCAGAGGGCAATTATCCTCATACATGTCTCTTCCAGAATGATGGTGTGCTCCTTCAGAGGGCATGGACAAAGGTACACTGGTGTTTCCAAACAGACCAATGAGGGCATAGACTGCCTCTTGCCCAGCAGGTCGTTGTCACTCTTGCTGTCTAGTTGTCTTCCCTTTATTAGACTTAGAGACTTTCTGCTCTGCACTGAGCACTATTGGGTTGTTTTTGATGTCTCAAGGGTGCACCCTGCTGGAAACGTAGTTTGCCAGACAGTTTACATTTGAAGTTAGAGAATTGTGCTGCCAATAAAGAACCTGGAAGTGAATTACTAGGTCTATAGATAGCTCTGGGGAGGAGAGGGAGGGGTGAGGGAAGGAGAGAAGAGAGAGGAGAAGGAAAGAACGAGCTTGAGTATGAAAATGAGTAAATGGACTGAGACCATCCCCACAGTTACGTTCCTCTCCCGACTATGATAAATGAATAAATTGAACTGAGGAGGCCTGACCAAGTTTTTATTGTTTTCCGTTTGACATTTGAAAAGCTGTTAGGGGTTCTAACAGGGAACTGTGGCTATTCTTACCCTTGAATGAAGGCCACTTCTCCTTTATTTGGGGACGGTCATTTCTTTTCCTTTTTGACTGAGTTTCAGAGGGACTCACATGGAGTGCTGAGGGAGGAAGAGGACACTCGATGAGCCAGATCAGCCGAAGCAGGCCTGGCGATCAGTGGGGTGACAGATGGAGCAGCCCCATCACCCTATTATCCTCTGACATTTGCGATTCAGAACCATTAAAAGGATTCTTAGTAGTTACTCCAGTAACTTCCCTTGATCCAAAGATTCCCAGTCAAAACCTCTCAACAGTAGATTAAGAACAGAGTCTAGAATTTATGTTTGCATATCCAACAAATTACAATTCTTTTTAATTAACTCAGTGTTCAGGTACAGAATATGCAGAGTAGAGAAATTCTTGTGAACTCACCGGACACAATTTAAGTTCCAGGAAGCCTGGCACTTTGAGTATTGTACCCACAATAAATTTAATAATATTATTCTGTATCACAATGCATCTCATAGCTAGTAACATTTTTTGTTTGCTGTTAAAAGTCTTGATGCTTAGTTTAAACTTCCACCTTTGAAATTATTTGCCTATGAATAATTTATGTATTCAGTAATCACTGAGAATTTCTATGAACTGAAAAAATTTAAATTTATAGATGTGTGGAATATCTAATAGTAAGAGCAACAGTGGAATTGTCATGCTATATGATATTTGCATTTAATTATGTGGTAGCTAATTTTGATTTTACATTTTCCCTTTAGTATTTTGCCTCCCCACCGCATTTCTTTATTCTCTGACTATTTCTCTCTGTCTCCTCTTTATTTCCATTCTCTCCTTCCCTCCATTACCTTCCCCCTCCTTTCCTTCAGACCATTTTAAAACCAAGAGTTCTCAGGTCTAGGAGAACTTGCTTGGTTTATAAGATTGCTTTCTGTGTAAGCACAAGGACCTGTGTTTGGATCTTGGGGGCCTATGTAAAAAGTCTACACTTGGTGTGAGCATCTCTAGTCCCATAGCTCTTCTGGAGAGTTGGGAATCAGAGACAGAAGAATCCCCAGAAAAATGAAAACCAGTTAGCTGGGTGTGTACAGTAGAAAAATATCAAACCCAATCAGCAAAGTCACCCTGTCTTAAGGTGGAAGGCGGGGACCAGCACCAAGGTTGTTTCCTGTCCTCTCCTCTACATGTGTGGTGGTTCACATGTGTGCTCAGTTTTATTGTCCTGCTCTCCTTCCCTACTCTCTCTCTCTCTCTCTCTCTCTCTCTCTCTCTCTCTCTCTCTCTCTCTGTGTGTGTGACACACACACACACACACACACACACACACACACACCTCAGACTCTACTGCCGTTTCGTGGAAAGACTATAGCCAATTTTAATCAGCTCCTTCTCTGGGCAGCCTTACCCTACACAGCTCAGAAGCCTGACAACTAAAAACTAAACTGTATGAAATTGCTGGAGTTTGTTTTGTTTGCAAAACAGAGGCCATTTCACAAGTCTTAACCCGGCAGTTTTTGGTGTACATATCACAGCCTTCCCTCCCAGACACGCAGAGTTAAGTTGGACATCAAAACCCAATAGGAGCAGAGTGCTGCGCCTGTGGTAGGCGTTCAGCATCTGCCAAATGAGCGCATGCACATATAAACGCACAGGCAAATGAAACAACTACGTAAATAAGAGCGAAATTACATGGTACAGACTCTGTAATGGGACTGGTGGAATATATTAATCATACAAAGCAGCTTGGCAATTACTTAAAGCCTTTTAGAACAACATTCTGTTTTTAATTTAACTTTGCTTTATTAACAAGAGATTGGCATTGCCTGTGGGAAAAAGCAGTCCTGGTGTATCTCACTGCTGACTCTTCATTAAGGAACAAGAAGTGGAAGCATTATAGGCATTAAAGGAGGGGGGAGGCACTGTGGACCTAAAAGAGAGAAAACTTCAGATGTTGGTAAGATTTCCATGAAGCAAGCAGCTTTCCACTTGTGAGTTGAGGTTTCATTCCAGGGTGGGATATGAAGCTGGAAAGTAGAAAGTCCTGGTATGTTTTCCCCCTTTTCCATGTGAACCTGGATTTGCCTTTTTTTCCCCTATAGAAAACAAAAAGATGTAAAACCTTCATGTTGAATCGGGC
This sequence comes from Microtus ochrogaster, assembly GCF_000317375.1. NCBI lineage: Eukaryota > Metazoa > Chordata > Mammalia > Rodentia > Cricetidae > Microtus > Microtus ochrogaster. The sequence continues at coordinate 27,161,392 of NC_022021.1, read as the reverse complement.
TTCAACTTTGGGACCATATACCGTGCATATGTTCTCCCCACTGCTGTCTGTGTCACCATGAAGCACACTTGTCCAGGCACCAGGACGAAAATGCATTAGAGTCAAATATGAGGCGCATTCCCACAGTGGAAGGAGCTGTTTAGCTTGTGTTCGGAAGGTCAAGGAAATGGATGCTGGAATAGCTAAGGGAAAGTGTAGGGTGCATACAAGCAGAAAACTCATTCCTAGGGAAATTATAAAGCATTCAGTGGAGATATGTTGAAATAAGAGCGGCCGGGCTGCGTCCCCAGCACCCGGCCGCCTGCACGGCTAGCTTTATACCCGAAATAATTACATGGAAACTGTATTCTTTTAAATACTGCCTGGCCCCATTAGTTCCAGTCTCTTATTGGCTAGCTCTTACATATTAATCTAACCCATTTCTATTAATCTTTGTAGCCCACGAGCTGGCTTACCAGGAAAGATCTTAACCTGCGTCTGTCTGGAGTGGGACAATCATGGCGACTCCCTGACTCAGCTTCTTTCTCCCAGCATCCTGTTCTGTTTTCTCTGCCTACCTAAGGGTTGGCCTATGAAATGGGCCTAGGCAGTTTCTTTATTAATAAGAAATCACTCCCACATCAGAGATATTAATTGATTTGGGTTCTGGATTGCATGTCTCTATCATGCCTATAGATTAGCATAACCAGGAGACTAAAAGAAGAAATGAAGGAGAGAAGAAAGGAAACAATAAAAGTACAGAAGAATGTAAGGGAGAGGTAGGGAGAGGGGATTATACAATCAATTTGCTTATATATAATATATTATACAATATATTTTATATTATAGTATATATTGCTGTTTAAATAATATGTAGAGGTAGATGATGTTAAAATAGATTATGAGGGCTGATTTGTCAGTCTGTACTACTTAGTAAGTACTGATATATTTAGACTATATGTAATATAGTATAGGAGTTCATGACAAAATAATTTAAGAGTTTATTTTTATATTATCTAACCATATGGTGAATACACTATTGTCTTTAAAAATATCAAAATAAGTTAATCTCACCTTAAGTGAACTTTCGTTCACTGATTTCACAGGCGATCCCCTTATATGCGGGTGGGCAGGAGCACAGGCACTGTCCGTCCAGGAGAACCACTGTGCCTCCATTTTGACACGGATGGCATTTTTTCACATTGAACTCATTGATATAGTTTTCGATAGCTGTTTCCAAGTTTTGTCTCTTTATGTATGAATCTTTTATTTTCAAAGGAACCAGATTATATATAGGAGCGAGCTGTAAGAAAGAAAAGATTCAGTCTTGTGTCTTTTTCTACAAAGGAACTTGTAAAACACCCTTCACTCAATCACTGACTCACATATTCTTTGATTTTCTGGAAGCTTATTGAATGGTTATTGTTGCCAGATACAACGTTAGCTTTTGAGGTTACTTTAGTGATCAAAAGTAGTCACAATGCATGCTATCATGGAGGTGACATTTACAAATAAAGAGAGTGAGAAGATCATCTCTATATCAAAACTGTCATCAAGTCAGTGGGAAGCCAGGGCTGGGAGATGTTATTTGCAATACCATTAAGATGAAAATGCCAACATCTACCAAGGCTTCACAACTGTCCACTAATATATTTTTGGTAAACAATAAAAATGGCCCCCATAGGTCCATACGGAGTGGCACCACTAGGAGGTGTGGCCTTGGTAGAGAAGGTGTTGTTGGAAGAAGTGTATCATAGGGAGAAGGAGACTGAGGACTCAGAAACTCAAGCCATTTTTCGTGTGGCTCAGTCTCTCTCTGCTGCCTGCAGATCCAGATGGAGGACTCCTAGCTCCTTCTCCAGCATCATGTCTGCCTGCACGCTGCCATGCTTCCCACCGTGATTATTATTATAAAGGACTGACCCTCTGAACGGTAAGCCAGCCCCAGTTAATTTTTTTTCTTTTTAAGAGTTGCTGTGGTCGTGACATCTAATCATTGCAATAAAACCCCAAGACAGTGCCCTTACTCATATTTCAAGTTGGTTCTATCCCTTTAGAAGAAAGAAACGTCTTCCCAACTCTGCCACAGTGGCGTAATTGGGGTGAGTATGCAGCAGAGTTATTTTGGATTTTGAAAAAAAAAATTATCTTGTTTTGCCTTCAAAAGAAAGTCAAGGCCAGATAATCTAAGATATGGGACTGGAGGGCCCTTGGAGGAAGCAGTTTGGATAATGCTATCAAAATAGTGTTCAAAGAGATAAAGATGAAGGCCACGCGACAGTGACAGTTTCAAAGAGGCCTAAACCTTGGTGTCAGCACAGCCCCTGAAGCCTTTCTGCTCAGCTTACCTTAGCATGTCTTCTAGTAAGTACAAAAAGGTTTTGGGGTTTTTCTCCTATACTCACCAGCTCTCCTGTCATTGTAGACATATTTAAGAAAATAGTCTATCATGAAACTTGCTAAAATACCAAGTTTCATATTAATCACATTTAGATATCTTCCAGCCATCCAAAATAATTAGCAATGTCATCAAGGAAATGGACTAAATGTGGTTCCTTAATGGAATGAGAATTATTTTTTACCCCTATGGAAGAGAGATAGACACAGCATGCACTGTGCCATTATGACTGTAGCCTACAGAACGCTAACATGTGGCCCATTAAAACACGGGCGGTCGGTACCATCCAGTGCACGTCTGCTCAGAATTATGCAACAGAACAAAGTGGCAAGTTTGTTCTCCATTTGTTGTTATCTCATGGCATTTGAGAAGCTCAGAACGTAGATTGCCCATGTCCTCAAAGGGAAGAGTGAGAGTCGGAAATGGGGAAGTGGCAAAGAAACGCTGAGACCAGAAAAGGTGAGGAGCAGAGGTGGCACTAAGGAGCAAGATTCAAGTCAGAAGGACACATCTGTTTGCACCAGGTGAGCCAAGAATTTGGCTACATCTGCTAGTCCTCTGAAATAACATACAAGGGGATTTATCAATCCCGTGCATATAAGAAAGTGCACCTGATTTCCAGGAGAACCAAAATGAGATTAAAGACTAATATTTCCCATGAGTTCCCATAAAGGGAACATTTATTACATAACATCCTTTCAGAAAATGAAGTGGGCTTACATAATCTTGTTTCTTATAATGTCAAAACAAAACCTTACAGGAAACCAGTGTGTTAAATTACAGCTACGCTCATCTAGAGCCTGTGCTCTGGCAGAGGTTGGAAGCGTCGTATCTCTCTGGTAATCTGTAATAAACATAGTTTCTCTCTGCTGACACTTTAAGGATTTGATTGTAACAGTGGCTATAAGGGAAAAATAAAGTGTTCAGCTATCTGTGGAGACAAGATGTAGGCTATTTGTGGCAGTCTACAAGCAAGCTGAAAGTGGGATTAACATCTTTTCCTGAAGACTGAAGACTATGAGAGTAGTTAGCCTGTATTCTTTGTATGGAGGGAGGCCAAGAGCAAGACATTGGGATATTGAAAGCCACAGGCTCTATTTAGTATAGTACCACCATGGTCTTTGTAGTATAAGATATACTACAATATATACTACCATCATAATTATCAATTGTTTTACTTAGTATAATGTGACTTTCTCATTCTTCCAAGATGAACCTCTTTTTTCCAACCTAACTATGAAGATCGCTGCTTTAATTTGCAACAGAGGATTAAATACAAACAACTTAATAGTTTAGGGTAGTAGGGAGAGAACCCATGAGTCTCTGAACAATCATGTACAAAGATAATCGTTTCAGCATCCCCAGAACTTGCCATGTTGTCTACAGACAATAGAATCCTTCTCCTCACCCAAAGGTGAACTAGTGATTGTAGATGACAGATTACCTGATGAAATTAGTAACCATTCTCCCAAAGGTCCATTTCTATAAGATTTATGAGAGCAAAACTCCTTAGAATATATTTCAAGGTCAAACTTGATAATTTTTTATTTTGTTTGTGTGTGTGTGTGTGTGTGTGTGTGTGTGTTTTGTGGTACCAGAGTGTTGAGCACAGGCCCTTGTCTAGGCTAAGTCAGGGCTCTACCACTGAGATGTATCTGGAGATGCATTTTTGTTTTTCAGACAAGGTCTTATTAAGTTGCCTTAAATCTTAAACTTGCCACGCTCCTACATCATCACCCTAAATAGATAGGATCACAGGTAGGTGTTACCACACTAGGCTACAAGGATAAACTTAACTGTATCACACTTCTCTTTAGGGATTTAAACAGGCAGGGAAAGTTGATTTAAAAAAAAATAACCATTTCTCCCTTTCAAAATATTCTCTATAAGAAGATACATTTACAAAGTGGTCCTTGGGACAGTGCAGCTGCCATTTCCTTGGATGGGACATTGATGTGGATGAACTAGGCTTTCAGTTTGTGAAGGACGAAACAGACAACTAGAGCGGGCAGAATCTTCCTGAGCTAATGATCTGAACAGTAAGCGGGATTCACCACATACTGAACCCAGAGCACTGTGCTGACTGGGCTGATGAAAGTCTTCGAATATTCTAGTGAACACAGTTGGGACTTTGTAGCAGAGACTTTATTCCCCAGATATAAAACGCCAGCTCTGAAGCACGCCTCACCGTTTACAACCTCCCAGAGACTAGTCTTGGATCCTTTTGTACAGGACAAACTGAGCTTGGTTTACAGGGCTGAGAGAACAAGGTAGCTTAGATGTCCTCTGCCTGCATCTTCCATCTTCCCTTATTGAAAATCCTCTGTCGCAGATTTTATTTACTGAGTCCATAATAATGGATTTAAATAAAATTTATATTTAACAAATAGGCTTCCTTTGATTTTTATTTTCTTATACAAGCCAGTTTTTTTTTTCATTTCTATTTTGTCTAATTTGGGGGAAAATACCTTTAATTTATAAGTTGCTGTTGTTGCTGTTCTGGGAGTTGAACCCAGGAATTAATATAAGCTAAGCAAGTGCTCTACCACTGAACTGTATATATGATATCTGTCTTTCTTTGTCTTTTCTTCCTTCCTTTCTTCCTTCTTTTCTTCCTTTCTTCCTTTCTTCCTTTCTTCCTTTCTTCCTTCCTTCCTTCCTTCCTTCCTTCCTTCCTTCCTTCCTTCCTTCCTTCCTTCCTTCTTCTCTCCTCCTCTGCCTCCTTCCCTCCCCCCCTTCTTTCTTTCTTCCTCTTCTTCCTCCTCCCTTTCCTCCACTTCAATTTTGAGCCAGAGTTCCTCTAAGTTGCCCAGGCAGGACTTGACCTTTAGGTCTTCTTACCTTGACCTCCCGAGCAGCTAGAGTTACAGTCTGGGCTCCCACACTTTATATAAAGTTATGTATGCACATATGCTAAAGGCTTTATTTCTACAGCCAACATGCAGAACTGGTTGCAATTTTCAATTTCTGAGTTCTTCCTTCACATTAGAGAGATAGTTTGGGTAGCTCTAATGAACCCTTTAAAGATAATCAAATAAAGTGAGGAAGTAAAATTCTCTGGAAACTACTACTATAAAAAATGTCAGCCTTTCTAAAATGTAATAAAACTGACATTGTGAACAAAGATAAATTTAACTGGAGAGAAGAAACAATAAGGCACGCACAGAAAGTGGAAAGCTATAAAAACAAGCAAAACTACTTTTCAATAGTGCCAGGAAAACAAGAAGTAGTGAATAACACATACATATTTTAGTAAATAAAAAGATGCAGCCGAATGGCCATGGTGTTTACATCTTTACAATTGGAAAATATTGCCTCCCCTTCAAGAGTAAGCAGGAGACTACAGACTCTCAGGGTTTCCTGGAGTGGACGTGATTATCACCGTTATGCAAGAGAGAGACAGATAGATTCCCATCTGTATCCCCAGCAGTTGGGAGACTAATGCAGAAGAATTGCTGAGAGTTCATGCCTACGCCAGGCTACAGAGTTAGACCCAGGCTCATGGAACAGAACCAAACAAAACATCAAAACAAAAAATCAGAAAGGGGGCATGTCTATAATTCCAGCTACTCAAAAGGTTAAAGCAGAAGGATCATTAAAGCTCAGGAGTTAGGCCAGGTGCTGGCAGTACATGCCTTTAATCCCAGCACTTGGGAGGCTGAGGCAGGCAGATCTCTGTGAGTTTGAGACCAGCCTTGTTTACAGAGTGAGTTCCATGATTGGCTTCATAGCTACTGAGACACTCTGTTTTGAAAAACAAAACAAAACAAAACAAAAAACAAAAATAAGTTCAGGAGTTACAGCTCATCTGGACGATGAGAAAGAGAATGGGAGGGCGTTAATTCTCTGATCACAAGAATTACTCATCTTGATTTAATGTTTGACATATGAACATCCTTTCCACAATGACTCTGAGATGAGGGTCTCCTGCTGTGTGATACCCAGAGAAGACAAGGAGAGCCAAAGGCCAACAGAAGAGAACCATCCATTCTTAATGACTACTTTGGGCCAACCCGTACTATACACTCTATACGAACAATCTTAATAAGCCTTCAAAACCACATGGAGATCTGCAGAATTTAGTGTTGTAAAATCAGAAATGTCCCACACCTAGTGAGTGACAGGCAATCCCAGGAGTTCCTCTTAGGTTGTCTGACATTACACTATTTCTTCTCTGCAATTCTTTTATCCAAGGAAGTCATGTGTGGGCATTTGAATAGTGCCATCTCTGTCTTCTAAAGGCGGAAGCAGTCCTTACTTTTTGATTAATGAGTGCCGGAGCATCAATCAAGGACGAGGCCCAGTTGGCAACATCGCTCGCTTCGAGTATCTTGTCTCCTCTGTGAAGCTTTTCTTTCAGGAGAACTGCATGTTTCCCTGCTCCTCCTCTTATGTTTGCAATGACACCATGTATGATGCTATCACTGGTGAGATTTACTGGAACAAAACAAGGAAGACTTGAAGAAAGAAGCACTTACATCTTGGTGGTCACTTCCCTTGACGAATTTGTATTATGTCTCTCTAGGACAGCTCAGTGTGTCTGCTGAACTCCCATGGAAATGTGATGCACATAAATCTCATCTCCATAGTCTAAGAAGGGAATTTTTCTCAGCAGTCAATTTATAGATTTCAACCATCTTCGTTTTGGAAAATAATGGTTGTACACTCGATCCAGGTAGATTGATAACTTATAGCTCATCATATAAATACAAGTATATATAGGGAAATTAATGTGACTTTGGATGTATTTTATATATTTGTACAAATGACGAATATATAAAATGTACAAATATTTACATATTTGTATAAATATGAATGAAGATAAACTTTCAAACTTCATTCATATTTATATTGTGTATAGTATGCTTTAAATTATCTTCTTATTATGGAAATATTAAACATATCTAAAAAAGACTGAGATAAAAGTAAACTTGCTCCCATCCCATAATCCTATTCCACTTTCTCTGTTCCTCTCTAAACTGAACCACTTTAAAAATGTCTAAAACATTTAGAGTCATGGAGTTTTAAAGCTATCCCAAGATGCTTTTGCTTAGCCTTCGGCATTTGTACAAAGGAGAAATCTGGAAAGATGTGGTAGAAAGGCTAGTGTAAGGTCATGCAATTAACCTAATGTTGCAAGATGCCAATTCCAGGGCTTTGTCCTTTTGTTGGTACCAATCACATCCACAAGTAGACAGACTTTAAACAATATCCAGATCTCCCTTCGATAGTTCCTTCACCGCCAGTTGGCTCTTTAGAGGTGAATCAGAAGTGTTTTGGGTTTCAAATAAAAAGTTTAATACAATTTTTAAATAAAAGTAATTTTAAGGATTTCTGATTAGATGTGATATCTGCAGCCTGTTTTTATGTTTGCAAGGCACTGCGCTGGTTGAGGGCTAAGGAAAGGTTAACCAATCAAGCCAAGCAGATAGTCGATCTGGGAAAGTGACTTAGGTCTTGTTCTTTGTAATGGACACAAGGTCCCATATTAGCCCATGTAAGGCCTTGTGAAAATTTAGGAGAAAAGGAAACTTGTCTTCAAGACGCTTTGCTGCCAGTGACTGGTTTTCTGTCATTGCGAAAGATACATAGCCCATGAGCATTGTGCCTTCCTTGCACAGTCCCGACTAGGACAGATATGTGTCTGGGGGCTACTTGTGCTTATAGTGTTTAGGAAGGAGCTAAATAGTTCTTAAGGGGTTCCAGGTTTTCTCCCTGAAGATGATAGAGTGCTGATCATGGGAGGCAATGCTCTTGGCTATTGGCTCTGCCTTTCCCAGTCTAACCAACCAGTCCATACTTACCTGTTAAGCCACCTCCTCCTATTTTTGTGCAACCATTTGTGTTAACAGTTCCTGTGGTGCTAGCTTCATCAAAGAAGGTATGTAGAGGGGTATTTAAGGATGCATCCGCTTTAAACCCAAGACACTCCTTTACATCATTCACTTCAACACCTGCGTTATAGATTCATATGCAAATTATTTGAAATGGTCTATCAACATCAGAAATGAATTCAAACTTTACTATTTTGTGACAAATATACCTATGTTTCTGGCCACCATTATTAACTCAATAGTAACATCATGTCTTCCCTCCATTGTCTTTTTATTGATTTCTAGTAGCATCCTTTCACTTGGCTACCAACTTAGTAACGGAGGATGTGTTAACGTTACCCCCTGTTTGAAAAGGATTTAGGTCAGTCAAGGTGGTTATAGGAAAGTCCTTTGGGATACCCAAGGAAGACAGCAATGTCCAATGTGCATTGAATGGTAATTACATGCGTGGCATTATTCTGAACATTTTATATGAGTTAAATAATTCAATCCTCACATTAACCTTTTGAGGGATCACTCAGTTTCAGTTGAGTCTACAGAATTACAGAACAATACCCAATTGTTTTGGACACATGATTTGAATATATATTTGAACTTCGTTTTAGCTCACAAATAACAATCTTGGAAGTGAACTCACTGTGGTTGGTATATGCCTACCCAAGCAGTTATAGCCATAAATTCTGTGAAGTCTGTAGTTTGTTATCTATTGTCTTTTTATATATGTAAAATATGTAAATATTATATAGAAAAAATAACTCTATAATAAATAATATATAAAATAAATTAAATAGAAAACAAATAATAAATAAAAATAGAAAACAAAAGGATCTATCTATCTATCTATCTATCTATCTATCTATCTATCTATCTTACACTTACATTATTATATAGCACCTCCACGACCTGCAATTGTTATGATTTGTTAACACAGTCATTTTGAGTTTACTTTATTCTTTTTATTTTAATGAAACAGAGGCCTTCTGTGATACCCAAACTGGCCTCAAACTCCTAGTCCTTAGCAAGCCTCTTATGTTAGCCTCCTAAGTAGCTGTGATTACAGGCATATATTGCTGTACTGGACTGTTCTACTCTATTCTTGAGAGGATTAGATGAACCTTTAGGTCCAAGGCATCTCCCAACTATAGGGGCTGCATGGATGAAGTACCATATTACCCTTTTCCCATAGTTTTTAGCATAACAGTCTTACTCAACATGGCCTCAACTAAACTACCCTCATAAGATTATAATGATCACCATAAAAGGCAAACTAACTTTTAAACCTTATTTTAACACGTAATTGTACAATAGTAATAGTTCTTTCTTCCTCTCAAAGACAACATTTATAACAATTTGTTTCCACCGACACTGAAGACTATGTTAAAGACAGTCATCATACATAAATTGAGCAAGTCCGAGGATTAAGAGATAGGTTATATACATTGTTTCTTATACCTTCTTCCACATCTTAACTAATGTTTCCTTGGAAGCTGTATTCCTATTGATAGCCATTCCATTATAGTATGATTTGGTGAATTTCTCAGTAATAGTGTTGGGTACTTTGGGAGCAAGTGAGCCTATTCAAAGTGGAAATCAATGAGCCACTTGATAGACAGTTAGATGTCAAAGGTCAGAGCAGAATCTCTCAAAGGAATGGATTATTAGATTATTTCATTCTAAGAGTTTGCTCAAAAGGGGCAATGAAAGTAGTAATATTCAATCAGAATCACATTTGTAACTAGAATTGTATTTCCAGGTATTACCTTGATCTTTCATGGAAGCTTTATCCAAGACATATATCAGTTCATAGAGTCCTCCCAGAGACCCAGAGCTACTGTAGTGAGTACCATAGGTTTCCAAAAATCCAAAATACTCTCCTTTTTCATAGAAGGTTGGCAAAGCATTTAGGTCATCCAGGAAAGTTTTGGTCAGCACAATATCCCGATTTCTCATCACAAATCTACCCACGTGAACCTTTCCTTTCACATGTAGGAATACCTTTCCCTTTGTTGAGAAAGCAGCAGAAAAAGAGAAATATGACATTTACCATTGTCATTAAAACAAAATCATAAAACCTAGAATACTCAAAGGGAATGATATTTTAGCAGTGACCTCTACAGCACACCACATCAGAATGGATAGACATAAGCTGTTGTTGTTGATAACGTTTGGCAACTGAAGCTCTCAGATATGCTCAGTCAGACACTTTAACGACATACCTGGTAGTTTCTCATAAAACTAAACACTCATCTGCCTTCCTAAACAATAATGCCACTTTTAAGTGCTTACCGAAGGATTTGTTTCAGGATTTCTCAGCAGCATTCAGCAGCATAGCTTCAAACAGGAAAAAGCTCAAACATCCATTGACAAAGAAGTTGCTGAGCATCTTAGTGTTGCATCCACACCAAGGGGTTTAGAGCCATCAGTCAAAAGAAACAAACTACTGACCCATTTCACAAGTAATCTCAAACACACGGTGATTGAAAGAAGTCCTTCACAAAGTAGTGCACACTGCACGACCCCCCTCACAGCCACAGACAAAACTAAGCGGCCATAGGAGACATCTGGTCAGTGACTGCTTCTCACTCAGTAGGGAACTGACTGTGAAGGGGACATGTTGGAATTTTCTTGGGGTGGTAGAACGTTCTACATCTTGTTTGAAGACCTAGGTTCTGTGCTTGAAGGTGTGTGCTCTCTATATGTTGGAGTGGCTTCTGAGCCCTCAGTGGTGAGGGCCAGAACTTTATTGACAAGAATCTTACAGGAACTCACTTCATACATCACAAACCATAATGAGTTCTCCATCTTCTGACCCACATACTACTAATTCTTAGAGATGAGCAAAACAGAACAAGAATTCTTTCTCACGCTGTACAAACCAGAAGTGCATCTTGGGATTTGGAGTAAAATAGATATGCTAATCTTTGGCTCAACTGATTTCAAAGGTAGGTCTTAGATAATGGCTATCCAAACTGGTTGTTCTTTCTTTCATCTTAAGACAACAAAAATGATTCTTCTGACCTCGTGAGCCCTACCAGTTGCTACCCATTTCCTAGCCCTCATTAGACACAGCATTGCATGAAAAACCTTTTTAAATAGACATTCTATTTCCAACTCTTCTTTTCCTAGTTTCTCTGTAATCTACCTTTTTTTCTTCAAGGGGAAGGAGTGTGCTGTAAATGACTCCAAGCCTTGAACATGCTATGCAGACACCCTTCCTGAGCTAGATCCCCATTTCCTTAGACCTAATACAGCTATTCTGCTGCTCTCACAAGAACAAAACCATTCTGGCCAAGGTTTCTGATAACCTTCATCATCCTAAGGCCAGTGGTCACCCTCCTCTTTGTTGACTCATTAGCATATTTGACACAGTTAATTGTTCTCTGTTCAGTAGAGTTTCAAGTCTGATGCTGGAGAGTGGAGCTCCTCAAGCTAAAGAAGGCGAACAGATTACCCCTGGGGTCTTGTTAACATGCAGTTCTGACTTAGCAGGTCTCGGTGGAATTGATGGGCTAGCTTCCCATCGATATAGGTGCTGCTGGTCCAGAGACCACACGGAGCAACAAGGTTCAAGGACATCGTACTACGTGCTTTCTGGTTTTCTCTGTGGGTTTCTCCTTTTGCAGCTTTCTTTATATTAAAGTTTCCCAAATTTAACACTTATTCTTGCACTTATAAAATGTATGATAACCGTTTGCTCATTCCACAAAGTCCTATGATTTTTAGGCATCATCTGGATATCAAAATGTTTTATTTATTTATTTATTGTTTGTTTGTTTGTTTTTCAAGACAGGGTTTCTCTGTAGCTTTGGTGCCTGTCCTGGAACTAGCTCTCGTAGACCAGGCTGACCTCAAACTCCCAGAGATCCTCCTGCCTCTGCCTTCCAAGTGCTAGGATTAAAGGTGTGTGCCACCACTGCCCGGCTTATCAAAATGTTTTAAAATTCTATCTTGATCCCAGATCTCCTTCCCAAACTCCAGACTTTTAGCTCCCATTTATTACTTGGAACTTTCAACTGAGCACTTAACAGACTCTCACATTTCATCTAACTAGAACCTAACCCTGTCTTCCTTTTGGCTTGCTTTGCTTGAAAGGTTCTCCATCAGCAACTCCACCCTTCAATAGCTTAGACTCCAAGCACAAGAATCATATTTGATGGGAACTATCCTTTCTGAACTGTAACCATGTCCCATCTGGATTCTTACGTTGGCTTTTAAACTTTATTTTTACGCTTGTTCTTCACACACCCAACCTTTTCCCAACAGAGTACCCAGAGTGGCCATTTTCGATTTGACAATGAATGTCAAGAATTGAAACCAAATCCCTGTTATGGAGAGAAAATCTACCCTTTAGCGGTAATCACTGAGGTTCTGTGGGATTCAAATCCCTCCCAAATCCGTTCTCCTTCCAGTTCCATGTGACATAACCATGTCGTCAGACTCTTCCTGCCTCTGAGCCCCTTTAATAGCCCTTCTTCCAGATACTGTCTCGCTAATTCAGCTGTTTGGTGAGACTCCTTTACATATTTGCTCTCTCGTCATCTTCTCAACACAAACTAATTGAATAACTGAGCACATATAAATATGGAGAGTGAGCGGTTATTGTTATGAATGCAGGTGAAGCATCTAAGCAGGTAATGATGATGTCAGGAAAGGAAGAGTAAGCCTTTGATCGGCATCACACCGATGCTGAAAAATTTTTTTTATATATATTCATTCGGTGATGAAGTGAACGTTGGAATCTGGCTTAAATATAAACACACACACACACACACACACACACACACACACACACATTGAAAGTCTCAGCCTAAAAGTATGATTCCAAAATAGGCAGACTAATCTCATGTGCAACATGTATAAGAGCACAGCACCGTTGCTTTGGAGACTGGCTCTATAGGAAGCACATAGACAACATTCTGAGAGGCCATGTGGTAGAGAAGGAAAAAATCCTCCAACTGAATTCATCGTTGTATGAACAGTCATGGCCATTTGTAAGCGGGATGCTCTGACACTTAGGTCTCAGTCAAACGGCACACTCTCCACCCTTAGAACACTTTCTGCCAGCTAACGCCCAGGGTCCGACTCACCGACTACTGCCCAGCATCTGAGAGTTCTTTGCCCTCTGCCGTTTGCTGCCTGTTGCAGAAATCTCTGTGAAGATTTCCTGGGTTTTACTGTCATTTCCTATTACCTTACCAAGAGCTTGGTCGGTTTGAAATAAGTTCTATTATAGTCTCTATATAAATTATCCCAGTTCTTACCGACTTTGAAAAATATGTTGATATTCGTCGAAACTTTTCCTCCTTGGAATAGGTAAACTCAAAACCAACTGAATTGTCCTTCGTTTTCTCCGGCTTTGAAGAGTTTTCGTCCGGGAAAACTGAATCTACTCCTTCGACTTTCATAGGCACTTCGGTGATTTTAAACTTTAGAGCCAAATTTGCATTAACATTCAAGGTCGTGTCTCGTAAGAAGTCTCTGATTATATAAACCTCCTCTTCGTAATTCTCAGATATGAAATTTTTATCAGCCTTCGTCTAAAAGTGTATGATAATAACAAAGGAGCTGTTAAAAACAAATGGGAATCAGACAGCTGTTCGAAAAACAGTAGAGCGAGGGAGCGACTTCTCTAGGTGAAGGGTGCTGGGGTTAAATTTCTGTGGTTCGAATAGAGACAAAAATCAAGGCAGAGTCCTCTGACTGCCTAATAGCACAGAATAAATGAACCGGGACATAAAACAATCACATTTAATTGTCTCCTGAACACCTTCTAGAAACCTCAGCAAGGAAAAGTAGCAATGCCTAAACTTCCATATCCAACATCTGGGGTTTTAATATAATCTGGGGTCCGAACGGCTTTAACAGGCCTACCCCCCAATTTCCACTGTCAGCAGCACATACAGCTCCTCTCCTAGGTTCAGGCCCTATCCATCCGACATCTGCAGCTTTCCCTAGCCAGTGTCCTATGGTTCCAACACTTCAAACATCCTGGGGTCTCTATTGCGAACAAGGTTTCCCCTTTATAGCTTCATCCACAGCCTACGAGGGCCTCCTTGCAGGGACTCCAACCCCGCCACACAGTGCCTAGCCTCAGCAGCTCCTCATGACTGCCCTCAATAATGCATGTTTCATGTTTCAAAATCAGCATAATATGAATGATGTTTACCACACTGCCAAGTTTGGGGCCAGCCTCTTACGACCTAGTCTGGTTCCTCTTGGACCATAGTTGTGTTCCCTTCTGAATACTGACTCTGTGGAAACACTTCTGCTGCTCCAGGAGAAGCATGGGGCCTTCTTTACAAAGGCAGCACCAACCTGAGTACCAGGGTTCCTTGATGGGTCCTCCGTGAAAAGAATTACTTTGTTAGTTTTAGATTCCATTTTACTCAGAGTTTCAGGTCACAGGTAGAAAAAAGCCATATTTTTTTTTGGTTGAAATACCAGTGGTTCTGGGATGAAAGGGATAGTTACAGCCAGAGGGCTCTTTGTCATCCACGGTTCATCTCCTAAGTCTTATGTGTTCACAGAGACCCAGGTTTAAATAGTACAATGCACCCACAAAACCTGACTCAGGCTAACAAAGCGTTGATTTCAGCAACAAAGAGAGAGCCAAGGAGCAGCAGGTTGAAAAGGACCTGTGCTGTAAGTATAATCCATTTCCACCTTCATTTCCATGGGCCTCAGATGTTCCGGCACTCCCTCTGAGGTATAAAAGCGGTCGCTGCGCCTTGCCAGTCTATGACGTAATATCACTAATGAAGTTCTGAGCTTTGGCTAAGTTTTTCACTAATTATGCTTTAAAAATAAGTAGTAAAAGGGTTTATTGAGTGTTTGCTATGTGCTAATAACTCTGGGAGAGATTTCCAAATTTATATCCCTGTATAGCAATGAGATGTGCAATATCATTTCTGTGTTGTTGGTTTTTGTTTTTTGTTTTTTTTTTTCAAGACATGGTTTCTCTGTGTAACAGCGCTGGCTATCCTGGAACTAGCTCTTGTAGACCAGGCTGGCCTCGAACTCACAGAGATCCTCCTGCCTCTGCCTCCCGAGTGCTGGGATTAAAGGCGTGCGCCACCACCTCTTGGCTATTTCTGTTTTCTACATGAGGACGCTGAGTCATATGAGAAATACTTTACTAAAGATCTCTTAGCTTCAGGCTGAGGTAGGGTTCCCACCCATGAAGGATGGGTTTTAAACCACAGCACATTTGAGATAAGATCAAGTGAGGGGAGAGGGATAAGACCAAGATGTCATAACAGATCAGCATTACTTTTTCAAATAGCAAATGGCAATAATTTATTGCCAATGAGTAACCCAAACAAGGTTTCCAAACCACCTCATATGGGTTGACAAGATGGCTCAGTGGGTAATGGTGCTTGCTGCTGAGGCTAATGACTTGTGTTCCATCCCTGGGACCCACATGGTGGAAACAGATAATTGACTTCTGGAAGTTGTCCTCTGAATTCCATATGTAACCCTCAGTATTGCGTACACCACCACTCACAATAAATAAATACAATGTAACAAAAATTCATTCATCAGACATCAGTCTGTGAGTACCCCCTCCGTACTTGCTGATAATGGACAATAAGAAAGTATACTTAACTCAGGCTTTGTACTGATACAGAACATGTGATGGATGATTTATTTTCCTGAGCATTTGAAATGGAGGAAAAGCTTTGTTCGTTAAAATAGAGATTTCCACTCACAAGAATTCATGCTTATTCATTATGATAAGACAAGCTTGACAACTTATTTTCCAAGCCCATAACAGGTTTGTCCAAGGTCACCACCAGCAGTCATAGTACCAAGGAGGCATGGGGACTTAGCGAGGACTCAACTCAAACACCTCTCTTCCCTGATTGGTACCAAATAAGAACTCAAGTCTACATTCCTCCCTGCTTTTTTATAAGCTCCATGGAAAAAACTCATTTGGAGGCACTAATCCCACCCACACTAATAAACAATGATTTATAGATTTCATTTATTCCACATTGTGTGAACATAGATTAGTTTTGCAACAGAACGCTTAATGTGTTTGATTATGGCTTAGTGTTCCAAATATCCCAGGGGTGTAAGTAATACACGGGGCAAAAACTACGCCTTTCTCCCAAAGTGTAAAACATACTAAAATGTTGAGCCTTATATCTTTCTAGAGGTGGGGCAAGGGGAACCAGTGTGTTTACTCTCCTGATGTTTAATCCAGGGTGGCCCTGTGACCCTTATTGTTCTGTGTCTTACAAGTTTCACCTTTACACAGGCACTGCAGGGCTGGTCACAGAGATTACATTAATTGTCGCTTAATCACCGTGGTTAAAATATGTGAGGGGAAACATATTTCCCCAAACATAAGAGGGGAAAGGCTGATTTTGTCTCATCATGTCTGAGATTGTGATGGGTATATTATGGCTACAGCTGGCACATAATGGTGGATAGTGCCCAGTAATGGGCACAGCTGTGACTGTAGCAGCAGAAGCGTCAGCGGGAAGCCTGTTCCTCCTGAGGAGGCAGAGGCAGAGACATTCAGACTGGAACGAGGGTTGGGGTAGATTTTCAAAGATCTCCCCTAGTGAGCACTTCCTCCAGTCAGGCTCCAGGCCATAAAGGCTATCTAATTTCTCCAAACAGTAGCACCTCTGGGCATCAAGTATCCAAACACTTGAGCCCGTGGAGGACTTCTTATGGATTTCACTCTCAGGACCTACCACAGTGGCAAAGACTTCATAAAGTGAAGATGGGAGAACTGAAAACAAAAGAAGACAATATGCCAATCAACTTTCACCCATCATTAATGGTTTAAGGTGCCATGTTTTCTATATTCCACTTAGAAAAGGACTTAAATTTTTTACTGTCATTTAATCACAATACCTTAGAGGCAGACACAAATAGATCTCTGTGAGTTTGAGGCCAGCCTGGTCTACATAGTGTGTGCATTTCTGGACAAGTCTATATAGTAAGAGTCCAACTCAAAAAAAATCATTTACATTGTGTGTGTATGTATGTGGTAGGCACTGTGTGCCATGGTGCTTGTGGAGAAGTCACATAATGACTTGGGGGAATCTGTTTCCTTCTTCCACGATGTCGGCCTTGAGTATCAACCTCAGATATCCAGGCATGATGGCAAGTGTTTCTACCAGTTGAACCATCTTACAAGCTCAGAAAAGTACTTTCGGATAGACTGTTGACTCTTACTCACAAAATTTTGTTCTTAAATGAGGCAAACATGACACTATGGAGAAGGACCATGACCTCCAAATGTACCTCAGAATGGTGGGAATTTGGTGACTTTGTTTTAGCTCTACAGTAGCAAGAAATATGACAATGGGATCGCCTGTGAACGAAGCGCCCATCTGGTCCAGATAGGAATCCTTAACATCTACAGGCAAACAGAATGGTTTCATGCAGAAAATGGGTAGGGATTTATTTATGATGATGTTGCTTTTCAAACAATACCAGTTGTAATTTTTTAAAAGTCTGTATGTCTTTTAGTCTGGTGGGGGTAACATCAGCAAAAAGAATTTTCCAGAAATGGAATGAAGAGGGCACAGTGGGACTTCTTCACTGCAAGGACTAGTTCAAGGACATGGAAGCAGTTTGATCATTTTGATCACACATAAAATCTGCTCTAATTTTGTTTGTAGTCACTTCAGAACTCTGGGTGAGTCTGTAGAATATAGATATTCTACCAAATCTTTACCCTTGGGTGTATGTAGTCAGGCTAAATGAAAGGCTACTGTGTGTGTCTCTAAAGACGTCTATGATACGCTCTTCTTTAAGTGAACCCATCGCTCACTTTAAATTCTTACTGTATTGAAATTTTCACCAAACCTACTATTAAATATTTCAAGGCACTTTTCCCCAACCAAAACAAAACAGTACGTTTTCCTTCATGGAGACTTACTTCATAGGCCAGAAAAGCCACGTTCCATGGTTTGCGATAGTATGTCAAAGTGTTTCCATCCCGTACCCGGTCACAGAGTCCATTGTAGAACTCATTGTCAAAAGGTGTGTTCAGGGGATCCATCCCTAAGATATTGATCCTGAGAAGAAGCAGAATGGGGTCATATGGGGTAAATATCGTTGTTAACGCAAGGCAGCCTTCTGTTGCGGGGAGAGCGGGACAGCTTCGATCCATGCCGTTGTCAACCAACATGCATGCCGTTTAATCAGGAACAGGGGTCGGGGCCCGTTCACTTTAGTGCAGTGTCTTGGCAGAACGCATGCCTTAGGAGGGGCTTGTAAACTCTTTGGCACGTAGGGCACTGTTAGAGCACAGGAAAGAAAAGCAGTAAAGTAGGCCGCATGGGACTCTCTGGCTCCTGGAGTCTTAGCTCTAAGGCTGCACCTCTTACCTCACATTCCTGAGCAAACTAAATGCCAAATGCTATAGCACCAACGATTTAAATTATTTGAGAGCAGAACATCCCAGGGGGGCAGTATAATACATACATGCAATCTTTCATCTGTGGATCAACATTGGGGCTCTTTCTCTTTCTCCCAATTCTCTTTCAACTTAAACCTTCCTCCAGCTGTCTCCCTGCTTGTCAAGAATCCCACCCCTTCCCCGGGAATATATTATTCCTGTTAGACTTTCCAAGAAGAACATTCAAAAAAAAAAAAATTCGGCATCCAAGTAAGGTATTCTCAAAAGTTCTATACACCACCCACTCAGAAAAAAAAATATTTTTATTTGGCAAGCTTTTATTCACAGACAGAAATATCTTTTATCTGTTTTTAACTTTAAACAAAAGTTTTTAACAAACTTTTAACAAAAGTTAAGTCTGATTTCTAGGCTTAAAGACAGCATCGGCACAAGAAACTGTGAGCTCTTTGTCAAGTTCACCTTTGCCAGTTTTTGAGGAGCACAGGCATTGCTCTGTGGACAGGACATACAATAGATGGCTCTGAGCCCGGGATGCCAAGATGGAAATTTCTTCCACACACCTATAACTCCAAACAAAACTTTATCCATTGTTCTCGAGCACATACCTAACTCCAATTAGCGGGATTATAAATGTGTATATTGCTTTGAAGAGCAGTTTGTCAGAGTGGAGAGGACTTACCATGAGCCCATTGCTGATTTAAAAAAAAGAAAAACAAAAGAATAAAACCAAGAATATTACCAACAGTTGGGTTAAAACAACTTCAAAATTATGGCACGTTTTAACTTAATACGAAGCTACCAAGAAAGCAACATTGGGGCTCTGTAACGGAAGAACAAATGGAGAACTTATTTGTAAAGGTTGAGCTACAGATGAAATTAACTCACTGCCTAATCTGCCCAAAAGACCCCCCCTCCCCCGCAAGTGCTAAGGCTCTGATGTTCAATACAGAGCCGAAAGTAAGAGTGGCGGGCTCAAATAAGTCCCAGGAACAAATGCCCAGACATTGTAACTCCTTAACTTTCTTTAACATTTTACGACTTGTTTTGCTCTGTCACCTCACCCATCCCTGCATCTACAGTCCTCCTCCCCAGGGCATCCTGTGAGGCTCTATGCTCAACCACCTCACAACTTGTTTCAGCCGGTGGCATGTTGTGGAGGGAAGCCTCTGGACATAGAGGCCTCGTGTGTTTCTCTTTGCTTTCCTTCATTTGTGCAGTCACCTTGAGAAGGGCTTCTGATGGCAGCGGCTGCTCCTCTTTATCTCTGCTGCTCCTGCAGCGCCAGCATTTCACCAAACCACCCTGGAAAGCAGTGCCACCCTAGCTAGCCGGTACAGCTCAAAAGCAGCGGTGCCTGTCAAGCCCAGTCTTGCGAGGAATTACTTCTTGACTTCATTTCACCGAGGGTTGGATGCAATTCATCCACCTTCAAGTCATGCAGCAGTGGAAAGAACAGATAATGTCTTTGTTTCTGAACAGAAGCTCAGCTACATGTTAAGGGACAGTAAACCTTGTCTCGCTATGCACCTTCATTAAATAGACTCCTTCAGTGAACGGTGGAACTCCCCTTCCTGTCTAATGAGTAACCTCTGGATGACTAATTACCACATCTATGTGCTTATAATAAACAGAAGGCAAAATGAAGACAGTTAAAACACAATTGGCTCCCATGAGGTTTCCTTGGAAGTAGGGAGGATCGGAATATAATTATCTATCGGATCTCTGTGAGTTCGAGACCAGCCTGGTCTACAAGAGCTAGTTCCAGGACAGGCTCCAAAACCACAGAGAAACCCTGTCTAGAAAAACCAAAAAAAAAAAATTAGTTTGGAAAGAATATATTGTGTCAAACAAGTAATATAAATAAATGCAGTATAAGGTTCGTGTTGCACAAGGACGTGATCATCATGGGGAGATCATAAAAGGAGTTGAAAAATAGAAGGCTTGATTTGGGCTTTGGTGAGTGTGTAAACTGAGGTGCTGGAAGCTCAGGAGGAATGGCAAGATCCCACATGTGGCACGCTTCGGGAGGATTGGTCTTACTGTGTATCTTCTAAAGGCATTTGGCTATGCCTTCGTAAACACTTTAGTGAGGCACCAAATATTTTTCATCTTAAGCCTAAATAGTTGCAAAAGGTATAACTTCTTATCAGGCTATGAATACTTACTAAAAACATAATTACTGTTTTACATGGAAAAATAAATCTAATGTAGATTAATGACATAGTGAAGGTGCATATGATTCTCCCACAGAATTTTGACTTAATATAAGATCCAATATAATTTATATCAAATAATCTTATTGATCACCTTTTCAAGCTTTGTTGTATCAAAATATATTCATTGAATGTTTTAAGTATTACATGTTCCTTGACCATAAAATTTAAGTATTGAAGCTCATTGTAAGTGGTATATATAAGCATGACAATTTTTTTAAGTCATTACCAAACCAAGTAAAATTGTATTGGAAAGCAGTGGAATCCCAGTGCAATGGATTGGGCTTCTTTTCAAATAGATAAATTTCTATATCTGTGGATAAATGCTGCTTTGTGCTCCTAAGATACAGGGCTCATCACCAGTATTGCTTCACTTTCACTTCCCATTTTATCGATATAAATGAGGAAAAATCACTCACATGAATAAGTAGGTAAAAGTAGAAGGTATTTTGTTATAGTTGTAATGATCTGTCCTATCCCTTTAAGAGACAAGCCATGCTCACTCCCTCCCCTGTCCACTGAGGCAGGCAGATATTCCTTACTGCTTGTAGCCTGAGTCTCTTCTTTTCTTGAAGAGGCAGCTTCTGTCTCTCTCCTCTCTCTCTCTCTCTCTCTCTCTCTCTCTCTCTCTCTCTCTCTCTCTTTCCTCTTCTCCTTCTCCCCCTTCCCTTCTATAACCCACTAAATAAGTATCCAACCTCACTCTGCATGGTATACCTATCCATGTCTCTGTCTCTCGCCTGCCACATGACTCACTGCCTGGGGCCAGCCACCTTTTGAGACCAATGGTATGGTCTTGTGACATGCCCATCTGTCTGTCTCTCCTCATGGGACTTGCTGCCCCTCATGGCTCACTGCAGCCACTTGGGGAACTGCACTGTCCCTGCCTGGGACTGGCTGCTCTCAGGACCCCCTGCCCACTGCCTGCTGCTATGTGGCCATTGCTACTGCTCTGGGACCTGCAGCATTTCTGCTGCTGCAGCCACTGGGGATCCACAGCATTTTACCTAATTCATTACAATAGTAACACCATTCAATTCTTTGGTTTTACATACTAAAAAGTTTGCACACCTAATAGCCTTTTGTAAAAAAATTATTTACAGTCCATTTGCTGATTATTGGTTAAAATTTTTAAAAAGTGGAGACCATTTTATTTCAAAGGCATTAGAGTCTAGTTGAGCCCTAAGACCTGGAATTAGATCTTGAGTTTTCTACCATGTAGTATTAGTGAGGTGGATGAGAGGGCTTTGGCTTGTGGAAGGCAGATGATAGGTGTGAAAAAAACTGCAAGAAAGAAAACTGCAAAGCCAACAAATTCTCATCACAAAACATTCAGGAATTATGGGACACAATAAAAA
>NC_022021.1:27069655-27133959 GCF_000317375.1 Microtus ochrogaster | reverse complement strand
CACCTTGATATGGTGGCACAGACCTGCAGTTCTCCGTTACATAGTAAGTTCCTGTCTTGAGATTCAAGAAAGGAAGAAGCCGCTGTGTCATTGTACTAATCAATTTCATGAAAAACAAGTACATATGGAGGTTGAGTCTTGTTGTTAGACCAGTTCCATAATTTTAATAGTTGAGGAAACTGTTACCTTGCAGCTTACTTGCCACTCTCCTGGTAGGGTCCTGGATGCCCTTTGCTATGCATAGCTTAGTTTGAAGGATATTGTTTCACAGAACAGCCCATTGACCAGCTGGCTGGAACCATCTGGAAAGTTATGGAAGCCAATGAAGCTTAAAGCACCACTAAGGGAGAAATGTTTCAAAAACCTTTGACTTGACTCCATTCCTACAGAGACAGCCAGTCTGCTCTAAAATGAGCCAATATTTTTCTGCCAAGGAACATGAAAAGTGCTCATGAGTAGAAAAGTCGTCAACTGGGAAATGTTAAGAAAAGCATGTTCTTTGGCAGTGTTTCGGGATGGCTGCTTCCACAGCTGCCCCAGAAGCACAGGCAGCTCTAATTCACTAGGTGAGCTGACAGGAAAGCTCCCTTCACAGAGGTGGAGCTCCGCTTAGATCACAAAGAAGTCATTCCTTACATATTGTACATCATTTACAGCTGGCTTTGATTTGCGCTTTTTCAATGAATGCAAGATGGGCTGGAGGCCTTCCCTGAACATTTGTGGAGGATCTCAGATGCCTACAGGACAGAAGTCTGAAGCGTTTGTAATACAGTGGAATTCTGCCAGAGTAGCGACTTAGATGAGAGAGAGTCCTTCAAGTGGATAAAGATGAATTCATGACGTCAAGTTCCCGTGGCTTGCCCACATAGAGTCTGGGTAAGAAAGCAGTAGACTGGGTCTATTGTGGTTTCCCTGACTGAAGTGTGGAGAAGCAGTTCCTAACCATACTGCTCTGACTGGCTTTTCCATCCCTGTGGTTGTCTCCTTGACAAGCTCAGGTATTTGAACACTTGATCTCTACTGGGTGATGCTACTTGGGAAGGTTTAGGAGGTGTGGCCTTGCTGGAGGAAATACGTCACTGTGGTCAGGCTTTGAGGGTAAATAGCTTTATACTATTTCTAGTTCCCTCCCTCTGTTTCTCTTGGCTTCCTGCTCCTCCCACCATGCCTGCCTGATGCTGTGTCCTTGGGCCACAACAGGCTCCTACATGTCTGAAACTGTAAACCCAAATAAAACTCTTCCTCCTGCAAGTTACCTTGGTCTTGGTATTTGATCATCACAACAGAAACATGACTGATACAACCCCCATGACCTTTATTTCACATATAGTTCAAAGCTCTGTGAGAATAATGAAGGATTTTTATAAGTATCCAAATGTCCTAGAATTGAGGTTTATAATCATATAACAAAACATCTTAAAGCTTCTAGATATAAACGATTGATTTGCTAATCAAAGTATTCTAATATATATAAACATGTATCATATAATATTTAATACACTGTGTTATATAATGTGTAATATATTTATATGTAGAGAGAGAGAGCCTGCCTGTGCAGTCAAAGCTGTTCTTGAATGATCTTCCTCTCTTTGCCTCCCAAGTGTTAGAATTATAGACATTATAATAAATAGCTGCTTAAGACATTTTATTTTTTATTACATTTATTTGTTTAGCATGTGGGGGGGATGCAGGTGTCATGGGGCAAGTGTGGAAGTCAGAGAACCCCCTGGAGAAACTGAGTCCCATGGATCAAACTTAGAATGTCAGACTCAGTGGCAAATGAGCCTCTCATTGGCCCACGGACTATTCATTTTGCAAGTTTAGTTTTGTTTCCAGACAAGGCATTGACTTTGGGTCTTTAAAGCAGTATGGAGAAGGGCTTGGGTGAATATGGTGAAAAGGAGAAGGGTGAAGTGGTGTGGTGGAGAAAATATGGTTTTATGTGACACAGAGAAACTTGGGTTTAGTTCACTGAAACACTCACCAAAGGGCTTAAATTATTTCACTTAGTTCTTATTTACAAAATGAATATGGTAGCATCCCTGACAAAGTCACGGGGTCATTATGACAATCTGTACGATGGAATATACAAAGGGATTCTGAAAAATTCAAGGTATTATGCAAAGGACAGTAGTAGTTTTAGAAAGACTAAATTTGTTAAGGGTCTTTGCTCCTAATAGTAGGGAATTCAATAAAACCTGATGATGGACTGATTCTGTCAGGACCCACCTCATTTTCCATGTCTGCAGCTAATGCTCATGCTCCCCAACACCACTCCTGACTGTAACAAAGCATGAGGCTCTAAGACTTCTTTGCCAATTCTCTAGGATGCCTCCTTAGGAAACTTGCCGGCAAATGCTATGTTAATTTTTTTTCTTTTCCCTGAACAAAGGAAACCAATAGATTATGAATGATTGTATTTTTTTTCAGTTAAGTAGGCCAACATTTCTGTATTCCTTTCCCGTAAGACAAACTATAAATCTGCACTGAGTGAGAATAAATAACATATGTGATTCCTGTTTCAAGTTCTTTCATTGAGATTAGAGATAAAACTTCTTTCCCCTGAGGAAAGATGCAGAAGAGGTTTAGGATAATTTGAATCCATAGCAATCTGGTTAGAAGGGTTTTGGACAACCCTATACTGTTAACTACCATTTACTGAGATTCTTGGCCTAAGACAGTTCGTTTGAATCACAAACACAGCTTTTAAGCTAAGGGCCAAAGGCACTGTGGGTAATATTTGAAAGCCATTTGAGTAAGATTTTATGAAGTGAATAAATGCTGTGTGAAACATTTATCTCATGCGTGACTCTTGGTATCCTAGAATTTTGTACTTATGTTCACTAAATGGATGTTTCCTCTGACCTCAGAGAAAAGGCATCTTTACTTCCAGCTATATCCAGTATGGAGGAATTAGTCCTCAGGGTAGGGCCTTCTGTCTCAGTTCTACTGACAAAGCAGGCTGTGGGTAGCAGGATGCTCAGCGTCACCACTGCTCACCTCTAACGGTGTTCGTAGCACCCGCCAGTGCTGTCCTCTGCAGTACTGACGATTCAAATGCTCTTCAGACATTCCTAAATGTCTCCTGTAGGGGAGTCACCAAATCCAAAAAAGTCTGTCACTCTAGTTCCTCTGTCAGCATTGTTTTTCCCATCTCTGCCATCTTTTTTCTTCTCTCCAATTCTGGATTTCTGTCCCTGAGTTTCATCCTAGGGACCTAGTTTCTATCTTATTGGATATTAATCAGGGTTTCAGAAGGTAGCTATGAATGGGGCTTTTACTTGTTAAACAATTCACCTGTTTATCTACCCACCAAGTATTTATTGAGCATCTATTTTGAGTGAAGAATGAAATCATCCGGATAAAGAAACCCATCCCACGATAGATGGTGAATAGAATTATGTACTCCTGTCAGTGAACAGCAAGAAGTGAGAACAACGGCATCTCTGTTAGGGACAAAATGGTCCAGCTCAAGACAGTTATGCAAACAATGTCCCTGGATTGCCTTGCAACTGGAATGGGATCTATCGGGACCTCAGATCTGTCATCCTCTCCCGATGCATGGAGCACAGATGTCTGCAGAATTCTCTCCTCTCTATATAGTCCCGAGTTCGAAACTCCTAGACTTCCTTTAGCACTCACAGCCCAGGGCCCCTACATTTTGTGTGGAAAATGCATCACCTATCAACTCTCTACAGTGGGACCCCAAACCCTATTTACCCTCTGGCATCATCACCTAGTCTTTTGATATCGTTTCTTCCAGCCCAACTCCAGAACGCTTGAATCTTTTCAGAATTTATAATTAGTTATCAGTTCAAGAAACATTACAATGAAAGGTAACCATGTTGGGAACTCAGACGTTTTAATGCACCTGCCACACCTGCTATGGATCATTTAATTCGAAATGTGGTCATGTCAGTCTTCCTGTGGTCTTCCTGACATTTGTACATGAGATGCTCTGTCTCCTACTGACTGAGAGTGAAACTCATTCGACAGACTCCTACTGAGGTTGGGTGATATCCCTACATACCAGCTAAATACTCTGGGGTCCTCAAATGAATACAGACCAAGGTTTGCATCAACGGTGCCATTTGTAAAAGCCCTTCTGTATAGTCTTCGTTGTGAAAGAGTTAGAGGCATTTCCAGTCATTTCTCACCTGGACAGGTTCAACAGAAGGACATAAAATACAAACCCATAGCCTGCTGTTCGTCCCAGTTCAGATTCTTCTACCACTCGGTCGCGGCAAGGGGGGCGTGGATCTCTGTCACAGTCATCCTCATCTGAATAATCTCCACAGTCGTTGTCACCGTTACACAGAAGTCGCCTCTTTATGCACCTGCCTGTAGTCAAAATCAGGACTCTTACGTCATGTGTGTAATGCTAAATGTTTTCATTTGCTAAAGTCACTAGGGGCACTTTGACATTGGAAGGGAATGATGGATACAGTTGAACTCTTTCTGTGGACTACATAGCTAGCCTTTATTGGGAGCCATTAGACTTGGAAATGTCTACTTATGAAAATGTGTTTATTTTTCTTTGCTCACTAGTGCACACAGAAGCCCACAGAGAACCACTGGACTCTCAGATCACCTGTTCCACACTGGAAATCGTTCCCACAGTTGATCTGTTCCTCCGGACACTCCTCAGTGGGTTCACAGGGTAGCCGATCACCCAAAGCATCAACACAGCTCTTCCCCTTAAACTGTCCAAAGGCTACAATGCTTCTTGAACGAAACTGCAAACAATCAAACAAAAGAGCTAAAAATATTCTATTTCCTAACACGAAAGTGGATTGTAATTTAAGGTCTTCATTCTCAACCCTTCCAATGCTGCGGTCCTTTGATAGAGTTCATCCTCTTGTGGTGACCCCCCCCCATTATAAAATTACTTCTGTTGCTACCTCCTAACTGTAATTTTGCTACTCTTCTGAATCATAATGTAAATATCTGTCTTTTCAGATGGTCTTAGCCAACTCCTGTGAAAGGGTCATTCAGCCCCCAAAAGGGGTCAAGACCCACAGGTTGGGCACTGCTGGAATAAAGCAACATCTCCATCACTGTAGACCCCACACCCAATAGGTTCATGATTATAAGAGAGAAGTGAAAGAAACCACCACTGCTATCACTTAACAAGAGTACTTGGCCTTTTAGGTTATGGAGTCTCTTAAACACATGAAATACCATAAACACTTACCCAGTCTGCTACTCACCATGCAGGTCTCCTGGTCAGATCAGCCACATTCATTTCAATGATTACCTCTTTCTGGGTTGAGATTTGTTCCTGGGGGTCCCTGCCTCCTATCCATTTCCCCGAAGATGCCAGCTTTCATTTGAAGAACTCAGATGGATGGATGCAAATACTTACCTTTTGTTTGAGGCAAGGATCACATGGTGACCATTCACTCCAGGGGCTCATTCTGCAGTCTATGGGTGACAGAGAGTCTTCTCTGTGTGTCGACTCTTCCCTATAATGAAGATTAAAAGGTATTAATTTAAAATGCCATTCTGTACACCTCTTTCCCAGGAGCCTTGTGAAACCAAATTCATATATTTACTACTTTTTCCTTTCTAAGTCATAGTGTTTATTCAACACACACACATGCACTCATTCTCTACCAAACATGTATGAGTATGTATGTGTGCGTATATACATGTTTTGCATGTGTCTGTGTGTATGTGCATATGCACATGTGTGTGCATGTAGTTAAGGCAAGAGCTCTTCAGATGCCTTCCTCAGTCATTCTCCGTTAGTTTTTGAGATAGGATCTCTCAGTGGATCTGAAGTCATTGATGGAGCTGGACTGGGTAACCTGCCAACTCTACCAATCCATTTGTTTCCATCCCTCCTCCACCCGCTTGACTTACAGACACATCCCACTATGACTGGTTGTAAGTAGTGCCAGCAGATCTGCACGCAGATCTTCATGCGCATGTCTCCTTTACCAGCTCACTCATCTCCCCAGGACACTCTGGATTCCTTACTGTGTCTCCCATGACACTTGAGCACATGGCGTCTTGTGTTTTTCATCCATTCTCTTGTCCAGTTCGAACTTATCAACAGTAACAGTAATGATGGTAACAAGGACAATCATCAAGGTCTCCTAACAGATGTTCGACCCTGACTCGCCTTTTTTTCAAGTACGTAATGGACTCGTTGGAGCTGAAAATCTTGTTTCACTTTCTTTGTAAATCTCATTTATCCCTCTGTGAGGCTGGCAAAACCTGGAGTTGCCTGGCTCTCATGCAAAGTTAAGCCAGTTAGTCCAGCCATTCCTATAGCGAACACTTCATAAATCAGCCTCTGTCCCCAGAATTTCATGCTTCATGTTTGAAAATAGATGCTTTCCCGCTTTACAGCCCACTTCGAGACTTATTCATGCTCTCTTTGAGTTTCAGCATCATGTGTCTTAGCATTTACAGCTTCCCCTTCCATCCCTAGGCACAGTGCTCAGCCTTAGTTCTTGGCCACTCTAGTTTGGAACTGTTTTCCTATTGGGTTTATCATTGGGCCTCTTCTTATCATATCTTTGCCTTGGGTACTTCACTCATTAAATAATAAGAGAGAAAGTAAAAGAAGGAAGAAGCTATCCAACAAGAAGATCCTACAGATGTTTTACCTCTGCTTTCCTACTTTGGCAGCTGTCCTTCGATCAAAACTCTCATACCAGGAAGAGGCCCAGGTAGAGTCAATCCCTTCACAAGAATGTTCTAGAGCTCAGTTCCAATTTGAAGTTGATCAGCTGAGTGTCAATTCCACTTTAAACCCCTTTTCATAATTAACTCCCTCCAACTGTAATACAGAATATTATATTCAATGAGCCAATGAATGAATAGGTAAGCCTCCCTCTCCACTACTCCAGCCTTTTCTTTCGTCAGCCCTCTCATCTCTCCCTTGCCCTTCATGACAACACATTTTTAAAAGCATTGCAATAAATGCCATTATGTCTCTCTCTTCCCCATGTAGTCTTATCTCCTTCAGCCATCCGTGCTCCTTGAGCCTTTTCAAATTCTTCCATGCTTTTCATTTTTTCCCTGCAAACTTCCTGAAAAAGTACCCCGCTCTCTGATCTAGCCCCTTACCTCCCAACCAGTTTCTAACTCTCTTGCCCCATGCACGGTGCCCTTGCTCAGCAATGACTGTCATGTGGTTCCATCACTTCCTCTCAGCAGTAATCTTTTTTAGCTTCCCCTTACCATCTACTGCAATTGACTGCTCGTATTCGGCATTTCCCTTTGTCCTCTGTTTAATTTCTTGACAGTTTCATAGCTGTCCACGAAGCTCCATTCTCCTCTCTCATCCCCACTCTCAACAGCTGACCCTCCTTCTGTGCTTTCATCTCTTCTCTTGTGTGGGATCCATTCAGTTTAATTACAGTTGCTTTCACAAGTGTGGGTGGGAGGTTATTTTCTGGAACACTGGCTATATAGCACTTAGCTATATGGCTGTGTATGTTGTACATCCATACAGTGTATCCAGTCTTGTTTGTGCAGGTAATCACAGCTGCAGTGAGTTCATGTCAGGTCTAAAGAACTTATTTTTGCTGTATATCCCCCCATCCTCTTAATTCTACATTCTTTCCTCTTTTTTTTTTTCTGTAATTTCCACAATCTCATGAAGGAGATGGTATAGACATCTCTTTTATTAGGTTGAACAACACTAGACTTCTTTTTTAAAAATATCTTTTCTCTGCTACTTTTAAAGACTCTCCTCTCCTCTGTAGTTCATCAAGTGTTATTTATTTATTGAGGTGCTGTCATTAGATTCTCCTCCTCTCCCCTCCCTTCCTCACCTCTTCCCTCTCCTCCCCTTTCCTTCCTTCCTTTCCTCTTCCCTCTCCTTCCCCTTTCCTTTCTTCCCCTCCTTTCTCACCTCCCTTCCCTCTCCTCCTCTCCCCTGCCCCTCCCCTTCCCTCTACTCCTCTTTTCTCCCCTCCCTTTCCCTCCTCTTCCCTCTCCTTTCCCCTGCCTCTCCCCTCCTCTTCCCTCTCCTTCCCCTCCCCCTCTCCTCCCCTCTCCTTCTCCTACCCCTCCCCTCCCCTCCTATCCTCTCTTACTTTGCCTCTTTTCCTATACTTTCTCCAGATCCATGGTTTCCATGTGTGTGCTAACGATACCCAGACAGATAAATGTGCTGTCCAGACATCTCTCTTGAAGTTTAAACTTTCACATCCAATTCTCAACTCTACATCTGTACTTGGACATCCTCATGGCCCATTGACCTCAATGTTTCCCCAAAGGAATTTATTATTTTCCTTTTCTTTCAAAGCCGCTCTTTCATTTATGTGTTATCCTAGCCAGAGACTTGGTGGTACGTGTCTCTTTCTCTATCCCGCCCCCCCTCATTTCTAACATCTAATCGAGCACTGAAACCTGTTGTTGGCAGTCTTGTAAATGATTTTCCAATCCGTCCTTACCTCCTAATATCTTCCAGATGTTCTTCTGGTTTGCACTATTATAACATCTCTTCTAGCTGACTCTGGTAATTTCTTTCTCACTTAGTTTACATATGGCATGCAGAGGGATCTTTTAGAAAAGCAAAGTTAATGTGACCCTGCCCCTTCTGTAAACTCTCCAATAGTTAGAGAGACTACTTGTGTGACAAGGCTCAAATATTTCAATACAGTGTAGAGAATAACTCCCAGAGATGTTTAAAATCCTTGAACTCTATGAATATTATTTACATGGCAAAGGAGACTTTGCAGACATGCTGCATGGGAGGTTATCCTATGCTTTTTAGTGGGATCATTCCAATCATGTGACATCTTAAAGAAGAATTGTTCATTGAGAATAAAGAAAGAGAGGTAGGAGAAACCCAAGATCTGAAGGAGATTTCATCCACACCACAAGCTCTAAACATGAAAGACAATAATTAACACTAAAGTCTTTTGGGAAAAAAAAATCATAGGGAAACCCACTACTGCAGAAGCTTCCTAAAATATATACACATATCAAAAAATGCAAGTGGACTTACCCTATAATAGGGAGACAAGGCCTCAACTAAATACCATATACCACCAAATAAAAGTAGTCAGTACTAAAAATGGGTTATATATTTTGTGTTGTTGTTGGCTAATGGGGTCTCCTAGAACCTCTAAAACATTCTAGGTTGTAGCCAATGCTCTTGGTGACTCTCCACGACTTGGCAGTAAGACCTTATTGCTGAAAACCCTACAAACTTGTGTTTTACAACATGGTGAAGTCTAGCAGATACCCAGCCGGAAGCTTCATCTTTAGTGGCTAGCATCTATAGCCCTGGAAGGTGCTAAACACAGAACCAGAAGAGAGAAGTGACCACCACACTCCCCAGTCATCATGAGCTACAATGATGACATGAGTACTCAAGCATATATATACCTAATGCATTTCAACAAACCGTGGCAGAGACACTCTCTTTTCTATACTGGTTAGACATCACAACCTTGAGATACTAAAGACAGTAAATTGGGGGTGTGGATAGATGGTTTCATGGTTATGAGTAGTTGTTACATTTCCAAATGACCCTAGATCAATTGCCAGCACCTTCATGATGACTTACAATCATCTGTAATTCCAGTTCTCAGGGATCAGATGCCCTCTTTGGGTCTTGGAGGTCACCAAGCATGTAGGTAGGACACAGACACACATGTAGTCAAAATAACCATATGTAAAATAAAAATAAATTAAATTAAAAAACTAGAAATGTGGTGGAGATCTAAATCAATTGTAGAGTGCTTTGCTAGCAAGTGCAAGCTTCTGAGCTTGGCTTTCCAATAAATAATCACAATAAATAAATAAATAATCAAATTATAGCCCTCTATTATATTATTAATTAAATCAATTTCTTCAGGACTGAGTTCCAAATCACCAAGCTTGGGGAAAAGGCTACCCAGGTGATTCTCATGTTCAAACAATGTTCAGAAATACTTCATGGCAAAACCAGATGGAAACCCATGGCAACTGAGAGTGTGCAAGGTTAAGACCTCATGAGCTCTCCCTCACGAACTTTAGCTTGCCTGCCAGTGTCCTTGCTAAGGTGGTCCTGTTGGTGAGACTATATGGCTGTAGCTTCTGATGTTCTTCGGAGACACAATCTCTCAAAAGACAGTACCTTCCTCTGAATCTTACAGTCTTTCTGCCCTTGCTCTGCAATAAGCCCTGAACCTCAGATTTGCGAGTTGTGTTGTAGCTGTATCCTTTGGGACTAGACTTCCTGTATCTTCTTTATGTAGTTTTTCCCCTGTCTGGGTTCAGATTTACTCTTTTTAAAGACACTATCCATATCAGATAGAGTCTCACTCTTAACCACATTTTAATTTAGTTATATTTTAAAATGGAACAAATATAGTGACAGTAAATACTGAGCATCAGGACTTCAGTATATCAATTGTATGGGAACAAAATTCAGCTATAAACTTCAACTGGTTTTAACGAAGCAAATAAACCTAATATTTAAACCTCGAATTAATGTTGGTAGCTTCCATTTCTTGTATTTCAAATTCAGGGACAGATACCTGGCCATTTCTTTATCGAGGGGGGCATTGTCACAGTGTGTATATGGAGGTCAGAGGACAACTCTCCAGGTCGTTCGTTAGGTGAACCAGCTCAGGTCATCAGGTTTGGGGTCAAGTGCCTTTACCTTCTTAGGCAGGGTGGGCTTTCTATTACTGCTTTCTAGGCTCTTTCCTCATAAGCATTTTATTTTGACTTTGAATAATAGGTGTTATTTATTATGATTTACAGATGGGAAATAAAATTGGAAAACTGCATTACTCAGTCCAGGTCAAACTGTTATTAGCTTAGAGCCAACAATTGCTGTGCTTGGTTCAGTGCAGTTTGCTCCTGCCTTTTTTTTTTCTCCTCCCTCAATACAAATCATCTTTGAAATAAGCTGAGCAGCCATAGCTTGGTCAATAACTTCTAGGTGGAATAACCTCAAGATTTTTAGACATTTGGAGTCATAGTGAGATAGTAAGAAAGAACACAATTTATTTTTATATAGCCACCTAGATAAAGTTCATCAACTGGACAGCCTAATTTTTACCTGGATCAACAGCAAGATTACAAAATGAAACGATGCCAAATGGGGCAGAAATAAATGGAAAATTGTGCTAGTCCCTGGCGATTTTGTCTTCACTCTGACAGGTGCCTGGCTCTCCCAGGACACAGTTAAAGCAGGACTCCGAAGAATTAGTGGGGGAGAGTAAAAAGTTGCGCAAACAGTGTTATTGAATAAGCATGCTGCATAAATATTCAGACGGGAGATCAATGACCTTGAATAACTCGGCCTACCTCCCACCCTCTGAGCCCAGCGCTGCCTTGCCAGCCCCTCTGACTCACTCAGCAGATAACCCTGTGTAGCTTGAGGACTACCTGTGCCCAGCAGGCACTGCCTGCCCGTCATCCTGCTGAGCTATTAGGCTGAGTCCAGAAGTGTTCCCCAAGCACTTTCTGGCTTTGCAGATGAACTGTGCTAATCAAGGGCAGCCTAGCAAGTGTTTGAGTGTTCTCAGCGGGGAAGGCACTCACTCCCTGGATCAAAGCATTGTACATCAGCCCTGCAGGGGTTCTAGCTCTGGGTCAGAAAAACATTGGAGGAAGGTTCCATCTTCCTGCCAGGCCAGGGAGAGAAGTTTCCAGAGAAGGGCAACCACTGTAGCTGCTCACACTCAAGGCAGTGTGCTTGGCACATGCAGGAAGACATTCCAGTATGAGGAATTGTTAGCTGTGGGTAAAGTTTTGCTAATCAGGACTGTATGCTAAATTCACACAGTGTGCAAGATAAAAGGATAATGTAGCCGACTGCCCCGAGTTAACCACTTAAGACTCATCCCTGAGTTTACTAGACTTATTTTATGCATTTCCAATGACTTAGCATAAAACAGCCTTTACTGATGACTTGCTAAACACCAGGACTAGCTCTAGCAGCAATAGATACGAGACAGACGCTTTGGTTGTCATACACTAGTGGCTGAGACGCAAGGAACACGTTAACGCAAATGTAACATGAAGTCTGTTGAGATGCCAGAGTTTGGAGGAAGCAGGGTCTGCCTTGGGTGCACAGCCTTGCAGCCATGGGGACCAGACTCTGAAAGTCGTCTGGCTCCCGAAGCTAAACTCTGAGCTGTTATTTCCCTCGCGGATGGGATATAAAACTTTCCATTCTACCCAGAGAAACACAGGAGACTGAGATGATGGTTCGCTCAGGACCTGTTCTCCTCGGAATTCACCTTGAGGTGAGATTAGAAATTCCTAGCAGTTACTGTTAGCAAAGCTCCAAGAACCTCATGATGTCCCGGAAGGCTGTTGTAACTCCAATCCCTTTTCCTGAACAAGGGGGCTGCTCAAAGCAAAATGAGCCATGAAATCATTATAAAATATGCCCAATGCTTATTGAATTCTTTCCATAGGCCTGGGGGCAGAAGCTCTGAGTACTTTACAGACGTGATAGCTAATGTTCACATGAAAACTCTACTGGGTAGAATCTGTCATCCTAAGTGTATGGACTTCCCTCCAAAAGTCAAATGATATTCTGGTAAGATCTGGTTGATGCCTGAGATTGAGAATTTACTTGTCAATAGGATCTGGATAGAGGTGATTATCATGGAAGCGGGCCTTACCACCAATAAGCCTGGTGTCTGTATAAAAAGGGAAATCTGGACTCTGGAAAGATGACTCAGCAAGCATTAAGGCCAGAGTTTGATCTCCAGAACTTATGGGAAAAGGCTTTGTTTGGGTGGCATTTGTGGAGGGAAGAGGGGGCAGATTTGGGGACTGGGCATATATATAGTTCAGTGGTAGAATGCTTTCTAGCAAGTATCAACCCCGGGGTTCAACCCCAGTATGGCGAGAAGGCGGTCAGGGGAAATAAAACAGGAAAATCTATGCAGAAGAAAGATGGCCCTGTGGTGACAGACAGGATTAGAAAGTCAAGGATGGCAGGCCACCACCAGAAGCCAGGAAGGCCCCAGAATGATGGCAGAGGGATAGATCTTGGCTCTCTCAACATCTTGATCTCAGACCTCCAGCCTCCAGGCTGGGAGACAGAAGGCTTGTTTAAACCAATTAGTTTTTCAGACTTTGCTATGGCAGCCATAGGAACTAACCACAACCTGTGTCTTATAGATCAGGGAAACATCACAGAGAATATGAGTCAGGCATTCCAACCTGCACAGCTGGTCTACAAAGGAGGCTTGATGTGAGCTGTAGGCATCTAGCTCCTTTCTGAAGAATACATATGCTTAGAAAGCATGAGAAATATTGCTGCAGATATTCAAGTAAATGATCTGAGGTAGCTACCCAAGTCTCTGAACCCTCCATCTTAACCTCAACCTCCGCCCAAGGGCACACCACAGTTTCTTCTGAATGGGGACATTCTGGCACAGGCTGAAGGACACGGTTGGATGAGGGCAGGGTGCTCAGCAGAACTGGGGAGTGCAATTGCCAGGATCTGGGGCCAGCCAGGAGTCCCTCTGGTCCTTCCTGGAAGAGCTGAGTGTGATCAGACCTGGAGTGGGCTGTGAACTTCAAAGTAACCGTGGTCTTCCTATAGCCTTTCAATTTTGAGCTACAGTCCAGAAATGCGAGTTGTTTAATTAAAAGGGGGAAAAAAAAACCCAAGAGAGGGTCAGGTTAAGAACAAGAAAGCAGAAGCGGCTTTCAGGGACTGTGTTTGCACACATTCCTTCTGAGCTAAGATACCCCCCAAATGAAAATGTTTTCTGAGCAGAGTGATACCGCTTAGCTAACGTCGGCAGAGGACGTGGGTGGAATGGAGAGGAGACGGCTCGGCACTCGTCCCAGGGCTCATGAGGGTCTGAGCATCTCCTTCTTGAGTGTTCTCCTGGAAGATGCAGTCCTGAACACAACCCACATAGACAGAAGGCAAGCAAAGAGGCCAGAAGTGGGCTAGCAAAGTCAAATCAGACTTTGGTTAAACCGAGGGAAATTGGGAACCGTGTCTAGGCAGATGTAGGCATTGGGGGTGTTTTTGTTCTACCTTCAGAGAAGATCATGGCACATTGGATCTCACAGGTTTGTGTCTTGTCCTGTGACATCTAGATGGATGGAAGGGAGCCTCGTGTAGTCTTAATCTCCAGCAGTCCTGGGTGCAAGGATATTCAGGAAGCTTTTAATGTCCTGTTCGCTCGTTTCCTGTGTGTATGCAATGTGGTGTCACACTCTGTTTGTGCTGCAGGCACACAGTATATGTATGACACGGCTGATTTTACTTGGCTCACAAGCTGAGGGCCACAAACTACAAACACATGGTCGGGCATCTGGAGAGGAGTTTCGTGGCTGTATCATAACATGGTCACCAAGAGCAGGAAGGGAAGTCCCTGTCTTCAGAAGGAGCACGTGTGTAGGTAAGGAAACAAGGGTTTGATGAAGGGCCTGGCCAGACAGAGATCTGTTAGGGGCCACTTCTGCTGGGCTTGGTCCATTCCTTAGAGATAGTCCATTCATGACTGTGGAATCCTGAGACCTAACTAGCTTGTACTCCTTAAGGGCTCCACTGGCCCTTTTTCATGCCACTCAGGTGACTGAGCTTCCAGTAATGCAGTGTGAAGACATCCTCACACCACGTGCAAACCATAACTTACAGGTTTTGTAATCCCAAGTAGTATCAGATAGAAAGAAACTAAGAGGCAGAGATGGAGCCATAGCTGTTGGCTCTAGAACCACGGCAATTCTTGGGTACAGCAAGTAGACCCTAACATCTAGGACACAAAATATGGAATGTCACAGGAGACAAATGGTTAACCTTTGCTTAATATGGGGGTCAAAGGGCCTTACAGCCAACAGTTAATGTATCCCAGGCTGGCCTCGAACTACCTCGTAGCCCTCCTGCCTCTGCTTCCTTTAGCAAATCCTACCCTCATGGGACACCACAACCGACTTAGCCAACAGTTAAGAAGTATTAGGTTTGAGATAAGGGACAGAAAGATTAACTTCCTTCATTGTAAACTTCTCAAACAGTAGACCCTGGTCAGCACTGATCTCCACAAACTGGCGACAACCGGTTTTATTTCCTAATTCTAAATATTTAAACAGAATATCTCAGTCCTAACATTTGAACTCCTTCTAGAACAAAGACCCAGACGCATCAGCAGGCTTCCATTGGAAACTGGCAGACACACCCTGGCTTTCCTCACTTGCTCAGAAAGTTTAAATATATCACTATTTAACCTTTATTTTTTCCTCCTTTGCTGTTTAAGAACTGGACCCTGAGATAGCGGATTCCACAGTGGAATTCCAGAGATAAGCAGTCAAGTCGTGGACTCACCTGAGGGTGTATTCTGGGGTCTGCGCACTGATCTCCAAGGTGAAAATGGCCATCGCTAAGGTGATGGCCCTGCCTGGAGACATGCCGCTCCTCCTAGGCAGCTCTGGGGTCTTGTGAAGCATGGCTTTGCCACCAGAGGACAGGGAACAATTCTTGTTGGTATATGTTCAGGGTTTTATTTGTACGTGTCCGTTTGTGCTGCCTAGGTGAAAGTCCAACCAATGGAGAGTCATTTATTGTAATTCCTGATTGCTACTTTTTCCCTCTTTTCCCTTATT
This sequence comes from Microtus ochrogaster, assembly GCF_000317375.1. NCBI lineage: Eukaryota > Metazoa > Chordata > Mammalia > Rodentia > Cricetidae > Microtus > Microtus ochrogaster. The sequence goes on along the minus strand of NC_022021.1, from coordinate 27,118,419 downwards.
GACAGGTGTCATTGTGCAATAAACCAAAAAAACAAAAAAAAAAAAAAGGCTAGAGAGGTTAAAAACTAGGAGCAGTAAAAATAAAAGTAATCAAACAAACAAAATCCTAACAGTTCTTTCCTTGGGAGACTCTGGAAGGAAAGTTGAAGAGAGAGGTATAATTTGTCGGAGAGGCCTATGGGTTATTCTCCTAAGAAGCCTAAACTCAAAATAGCTACAGGAATGACACCATGAAAGACAGGCTCTGAAAGGGACATTCTCACCACCCCTCCCTCTGAAATCCTGATGTGTGGCTGGCTCCCACACAAGCGAGGTGAAGTGTGGAAATGGGAGATTTTTGTAAACTTCACACGTCTCTGTCTCTTTCTTAGATGTGTAATGCATTCTTCTGAAAACTGCAGTGTGAGCGCCACAAGACTTTAGCAATGGCCCCTAAAAGGATTGGGCCTGGTTTTAATGGAAGGACACGCTAAAAGCATAGAATTTTCCTCTGCCGTAAAAAAAGAATCTCCACATTTCCCAGAGTTGTGGAGAGGAAGAGGTTCTGGAAGAATGGAAGAATGTGGGTCAGGCAAGCTCTCTGAGAATGTGGGTTGCACAAGAGAATGACCTGGGATGTTGCAAATGTGGAAGTCTGCTACTCCCTATCTTACTCAGATTTAACTGATGGGGCCTCTCAAATCATCCTAGTGAGGGCCGGGACGGAGAATGCACAATCTGAGGAGCAAGAGAGAATGTAATGGAGTTTTGTGGGCCATGTTTCGTGACTTGAAAATGTCCCCCGTGAGCAGGACACCATTCTTATCTTTTGTTTTGTTTTGTTTGTTTGGGACAGGGTCTGCCAGGGCAGCCCAGGCTGGCCTAGAACTCCCTGAAGTTCCTTTGACTCCACCCAAGCGCTGGAATTACAGGCATGAGCCCAAACCTAGCTGTTCCTACCACGTTTGTTTTGTTTGAGACAGATTTGTCCTAAACCCTCTCACTCCACAGGTGAGGATGACTTTGAACTCCCGATCCATCTGCATCCCTTTCCCAATGGCTGGGATTGCAGGCACACACACACTACTATGCATGGCTCTCTGACACAATTTAATTTTTATTTTTCAAGACAGGGTTTCTCTGTGTAGTCCCTCCCCCTCTAGACAGGTTGATCTCCAACTCACTGAGATCTGCCTCCCTCTACCTCCAGAGGACTGGGATTAAAGGCACGCAGCACCACACCTGGCTGACACAATTTTTCAGAAATATTCATAGATAATTATTAATGATAAAATAGAAAATCTCAAGCATTGGCCTATGCAGAGGTAAAACAGGCATCTGACTGCGGGGATGACAGGTCACAGAGCTAGCAATCTTGGGACCCTCTTACCTATGCCACAGAGAGTATAGGGATGTCATCACCTTTTCCTGGCTCTTGTCCTTTACACATTCAGAGCCTGAGAACTAACTGAACTAATTTTACTTCTCTTGTGAGCTTACTGTGGAGACCATGTTCCTGCCTGACATGTAGGCCATGTAAAATTGTCAGGATATAAGATGATTCTTACAGGTGCTGTGCTTGTAGCTAAGTCAGTGAGTGGATGCATGTCAGAGGGTCCCATGAGCCTTAGCTAATGATGCCAGATCTATCAGCTATGTTACAGTGCACAGCAGACTCTTGAATGATCTCTCGGACCCTCTCAGGATGTCTGTGGACCTAAGGATGGAAGTAAGTTAGCGTAGGATGCTTTTTTATGTTAATAAGATGATGCTAGTTGATTAGATCGTGAGTATTAAATTTGGTAAGCTGTTGTGACTAAATACTGCAAAATCACCTCTTTCTGAAAGATTGGGGTAAAGGGCAAAAGGAGTTCTTGGTTGATTAGTTTGAACGGGAGGATATTCCAGATTGCTACTTGATTTTATCATCGCGTTATACAATATAGCAATATGATGGGAATAGTAAATTATAATAACAACTTAAAAGCTGATGTATACGATATAATGTGTACACTCTATGAATAACGTAGTTTTTATTTTTATGATGCCTTTAGCTCTTCCTGGCTCCTGACATCTATTAGCATCTGACACACTTTGAAGTGAAACTTGTGCCCTGTGTATATCTTAGAGAAAGGGACAGTTAGGATGAGTTTAAACTGGAGAAGCAAAAATAACATCTTTATTGGTATAACACATAATGGCCACCAGAGATGAAAATGGGAACTTTTTAACATGCCAACTTATCTACATATGCAAATTAGTTTAATTCTCAATGGCTCCATCACAGATTTGGAGAAAGGCTGGCTACTCTTATCCAGTATATTCCTCTTTTAAAAAAAAAATCAACAGGTCAGGTGGTAGTGCTTCACTCCTTTAATCCCAGCACTCAGGAGGCAAAGGCAGGTGGATCTCATTGAGTTCGAGGCCAGCCTGGTCTACAAGAGGACAGGCTCCAAAGCTACAGAAAAATCCTGTCTAAAAAAGCCAAAAAAAAAAATCCCAAAAAACAAAAACCAAAAATACCCACCAACATCAAGCTAAAATAATAGCTGAAGTCAACCATTGTATATATCAGCGATTGAAGAACTGATATAAACCTATACAAACAGCACCACAGTCATGAAGGCTTTTAGAATTGGATTTTTTTTTTTTTGATTTTTAGTTTTCTTTTCCTTTTAACTATTGCAGTCTTCTTTGGTTACCAAGAAACCCACATTGTGTCTCTGTAAAGCCCAGCATCGCTGTGGCTTCAATAGAAGGTAGAAGTTTGTAATTCCGTATGTAACTCCAGTACAGCAAGGACAAACAGGCTGGGGTACTCAGGAGGTGAGATGACAAGCTGCTGGCCCTGTTCCATCAGCATCACTGTAATTAGGACATGTTAACAGACCTGTAGCTTTCTTCATAGCCGTGTGTGTCTGCTAAACTTAGAACAGGAGTTCTAGTTACTTTTTAGCAGAAAAGAATTAGGTAAAAACATGCCATTTCCCGGAAAGCGTCAGGTGTTTCGTTGTTGAGCAATCTCTTTAAATGGTGATAGCTTAAATATTTACCAGGAACTTTGGGGAACTCCCACCTTTCAGTAAAAGACTTTGTTTTGAATCTAATCCAGGCCTCTGGGTCAGAGGCGTCACTCAGCAGGGAGTTCCAAGGAGAACCACATTTCTGAGTTCTAGTGTCCTGTTCTTGCCTGCCTTGCTTTCAGCACAGGAAGACATAGCAGTGCTGCCTGATTTGATGCAGGCGTCTGACACTGGGGGAGAGGAGCGCCTCCTACAACGGTTTTGCCACAAAATGCCTATTAGAAAAACTCCCTACCCTCTAAAGCAACTTCAGTCATTTTAAAACCTGGATGTCAGCTTCATAGGAGCTGTAACGGCTATAGATTCAACTCGTTGGATTATGTATCAGCTGAATGGAATTATTTTTCATGATGAGCATAGCACTTCCCCAATGAGTGGTTATTGTAATAAAAATCAGTACCTTTTCCCTTTGTGGGTTTGTGTGTGTGTGTGTGTGTGTGTGTGTGTGTGTGTGTGTGTGTAAGAAATCATAGGGTGTCCTAGCTGTTAACACCCAATCTTTTCTCAGGCACATTGAGTGCTTAAATGAAGCTCTAGGATTACAAGAAAAGATGGCATTTGGGATAGATCTGAATGCCATTTCTACTAAAGTGTGTATGGAATAGGTTTATTCTCATTGTCAGGGCTACTTCAGTATTCCCTTTTTTTCCAACAGCGGTTCTTACCACACTACCTGGATGTCTCCTTGTACGTGAGCAATGCTTAACCTCAGTGTGTGCTTACACATCAAGGTCCACCAAAGACAGTGTGTTCAGATCATTAAACACACAGCAGAACCCCAGATAAACCAGATGACCTGCGGTGTGTGTTAGTATTTAGGTGTCTGGACTGGGCTGCCATCAGCTCACCCTCATCTGGGCTCACCTCCAGCCTGTGTGTCTCCACATTCCACCTCACGGTTGTCAGAAGGACACCAACTGTTTTCCATAAAGGGGGGAAGAAGGCAGAAGATCCGAACATCCCATAATAGAACATGTGCGCTATAAAATGGTTCCTCCCTAGAATCCTATTCTTAGAGTTCTTAGGTTCAAAACCCAGTCTTTTGTATTTCCCAGAGCCCACTTTAGAATTTGTTCCAGGTCTTTGTTGAAATGAGATCCCTGAACTTGAACCAGGGCACCATGACTGAGTGTCCTCAGGTGCCAGCCTGACACCGCCTGTCTTCGACATGGCTAGCACCCCCCCAGACGAACTCCAACACATGTGTTTTGGTGGGGTCAAACATGACCAAGTAACAGAGAAGCAAAGGACAAAAGGAATGGACCAACACTGTCCAGTGAATATCACGTGATCTGTAGCAACACCTACTCCATTAAATCCATAGGAAGGAGATGCAAATGGATGTGAGTGGGTATAAGACATTGAAAGAGACTGGATCATTTGCTTGTGTTTCCACATCATGGACTTACACTCTTATCACTGTGAAAACCCGAAACGTGCACAACCAGCAGCTTTCCCCCTTCTAGCTGGTGAGCTTTATACCTTGATGACAGTCGATCCAAATCAGGGGTCAACTATTAGAAGGAGCTAACAGCGACATGAGATTTTTGTGATTCCAGTTTATTGAATGAGTAAATTCATAGCTTTATTTGCATACAGAAAAGTGCATAAGAAGACAGGTACATACAAAACAGTTGTGTGGCTGATCATCATTTTCAAAAATTCGGCCATCTAGAAATAGTTACCTCCAGTTTAGCACATCTTTGTGTATTTGGAATTTTAAAGTATGATTTCAAGTCTCTGTTTATAATAACTGAATAGGAAGTTAGACAGGAAAAAAAAACCCATATGTGGTAGATAAGTAACGATTAGCATTAAACAGAAACCCAGAGGACTTCTTCAGCTTGGATTACTTGAGGCTAATCAACAGAGGCTCACAAGACCAGCTTCTTGCTTAAATCCTGAGCAGTCATTTTCTTCTACCAAAAAATAAGATTGTATCAACACCCATAAAACCTGAGCATTAAAGGTCAAAAATTAAAAAAAAAAAAAAAACTCAACATAAGCTTAGGAAAACTAAAGAGTTTGGCAGGAAAAAGCCCTTCAGTACTATATGACAAAAGGACTAAAAATGAAAACGCATTGCATAGGTTTCCAAGGTTATGCAGAAAATATTGCAGGCAGATTTTCAATGATAACCTCAAATATTCATTCATCACCCTCTCTCCTCTCTTCAATTATTGTCTTATTTAGCTATATTACTGTCGTTTCAAGAAAGTTCGCAGTTACCTGATAAAGGCGTAGAACTACCTCCAGTATGGACCCAGTGTGTTGGGTACAGTCACACTTAGCTTTCAGAACATAGTCCTTCTTTGCTGAGCAGAGTCCAGTTTCTTTCCTGTGTTAAATTGCTCTTCGGAAGTTTAAGAGAATGACACCCTATTCCTTGTGGAGGATGAGGATGGTGTGCCTTCCAAAGTCTAGGCATTGGACTAACAAGGACTGAAGGTGGATGTGTGTGTTCCAAATCGATGAGTCGTTCAACGCCTTTTGACCCAAGAAAATCTGTTCCGGGGTATTGTTTATACAAACCCAGGAGCAAAATGGACCCAAAGGAGGATGGGGGGGGGGCAAAGACAGGGAGAGATAAACAATGCTTTTTTTCTCTTTTAAAATAACAAGCAGGAGATTAACAATGGGATCTCCTAAGTCCTGGAAGACATCATCAGAATAAAGAGAAATTATACTTTTTAAAAAGTAATTGCCACAAAAATCATTTTTATTGAGAAAGAAAAATCACATGATATGAAATTAGGATCATCAAGGGAAATTCAGGCCATAAGGTCAACAGGGTCAAACATCTGGAAAGAAAACAATGTGAGGCCCCAGGGAGAAACTGTTTTATTCGCCTTGGATAATGCCTGATGTTGGAGTTAGAATTTTCTCCATTTCAAGTTGACGAGAAGCACCTCTGAGGGCATAATGATTTTGTCTGATAATGACAAAATGGTCATCTTGAACAGGTCCTCATTTGTGATTGAGAAGTCTTGCTTTCATTTTACCCAAAAACCTTTCTGAGTAGGGATGGGAAGCAAGGTATCTTGCTGTCCTAGTAACAGAATGTTTAAGTTATTCCGCATACCAGGAACATCAAATGACTTGGAGCTACGAGGATTTGGGCATTTTCCTCGGGGTAGCGTCAAATGAAGGGTTAAGGTGGCCGCACCTCCCAACTGGACAGTTGAAGGGGGAATATTCTGAGAGGGCCGCAGGGCACAAAGGACAAGAATTTGGCAGGGAAGCTACTTCATTTATAGTTGAGCTAGAGAGTTTGGGAGCTTAATTTACGTAAAACCATAGTTTCGGTTTAGCTTCAGCCTAGACAGAAAGTATAAGGCATTTTACAAGAGGCAAAGACAAGTCAGGCAACAGATAATATGTCAAAGGTGGAAGGAACAAGGTCAGAGGTCCACACGTGTCTGGCTCTCAGCTCTCGTCCTTGGCTAAAGCCAGTCTTTTGTTCCTCTGGGTAGTCAGCATGACAATGTCCTAGAGAAACAGGGAGAAGAATGGTTAGGATAGTTGGGTTGAATGTCAGTGTATTACAGATGACACCATCATTTTCAAATGTTAGGGATAGGACATCCCAGAGCTGATGGGAAGAGAGAATAGACAAGATAGAATATCCACTAGATGTGATAGTGTGTGCTGATGACTTCAGCACTCAGAAGGCTGGGGAAGGAGGCACCAGATTTCAAAGCTAGCCAAAATCATATAAGAAAGCCAAGACCCGACAGAACTAATGAGGGAGACCCTATACCAAACCATCTATACCTGCAAGGATTTACCTGGACCGGAGCAACTGATTTGGGAAGACCCACCCTAAAATATGGGATGGGGATCTTTGCAATGGGATTGTAGGCTAAGTAAGAAGGAGGGGCAAACTGAGCACCAGTATCCATGAGCTTCTGCTTACTGATTGATGATGCAGTGAGACAAGCTGACCTTGTGCCATGACTTTCTCATCTTGATGGACAGCAGCCACAAGCCCTTCATTTTCTAGGTTGCTTTTGCTAGGTATTTTGTTGCAGCAACAGGGCAAGTAAATGATACATCACGCAATCTGTGCCTATTTTATCAATGACATTTTAGTCATTTATGTATAATGAAATAAACAGGTTGGTACTAAGTTGTAATTCATGGTTTCAGAAATCCTCAGGGAACTTCACAATGCATTCTCCATAGACAATGGGAAATAATTATTGTTATTAGATGTGAGGAAGTTATCTATTACAGATAACTGAAGAACGAGTTTAGCCTTGATCAGATGAGGAAATATTGAAATAAAATGGGCTTGGATTCATTTCATTCATTTTTACTATTCTACCCTTCTGGCTGTGCCTTGTCTAATGTCATGTGACTTAGCTTAATTTTTTTCCCCCTTCTCTTCAGTGTCATGCGATCAGAACACAACTGGTGTCATTTATTGATGAGAAGAACAGATCACAGGGAGCCCTGGCAGAGACTTCAGCTTTCCTAGAATAAAGTCCACTAGAGATGGGATGGCCAAGCCTCTCACTTAGTTTGCACTTCTATTGCTTCTGAGGGCAACATTGACAGCTGTCACTGGGGTCAGAGGAACACATCACAGCTCAGGGACCAGTCTGAGATTATCCTCGAGGAAAGAGATGAAAGAGAAGTTGTATTGTCATCAGTTTCAGAAAGTCCTTCAAACCTGGACATTTTATAGAAAAGCCAAATTGTTATGAGGATGCTATGCCTTCAACATGATTTTTTTTTGGGGGGGGGCGGTTAAAGACAGGGTTTCTGTGTAGCTTTGGAGCCTGTCCTGGAACTAGGTCTTGTAGACCAGGCTGGCCTCAAACTCACAGATAGTCACCTGCCTCTGCCTTCCAAGTGCTGGGATTAAAGGCATGTGCCACCACCGCCTGGCCAACAGGAATTTTTTTTTTTTAAGTAAGTCTGGGAATGTAGCTGGAAGGCGCTTCATTCACGGAGCCCAGTTTTGATCTGCAGAACTACATAAAACTTGATGTAATGGTGCATGCCTTTAACTCCAGCACTTAGGAAGTGGAAGGAGGAGATTCAGAACAAGGTCATTCTCTGATAAAAAAGAGAGTTTGATGCAATGTTCTATTGAATTTATTTCCATACAGACCTGAACTATCAAAAACACAGGACAGAAGATTTTATCTCCAGGCTTGACTACTCTTAGTAAGAATTAATTTCCTACATGCTCAGCCTTATTATTGTTAAATTATCAGAGTATTGATTTTCATACCTATTACTCCCAAATTACACATATGTAGCCTCTTTCCAACTCTAAAAATAAAACCTCACCCTTTACCTTCCGTATCACATTTTCTCACCATCCACCCTACTGCAAGAAAATGCTAAGCAGGTTCTTCAACTTACAGAAGCTAGGCGAAAGGATTTCCAAAAGGGCTCCTGCGGGCATCAGAAGATGTGGGCTGAGAAGCCACCTAAGAGATAAAACAACACAACAAACACTATTACAATCTTAAGAAAAAAACATTGATTAAACCTGTTTCATTTAAGCAACACTTAACACAGCGGTTCTCAACCTTCCTAATGCTGTGACACTTTGATACAGTTCCTCATGCTGTGGTGAGTGCCAACCATAAAATTATTTCATTTCTACTTCATAAATGAAATGCTGCTACTGTTATTAATCATAATATAAATGTCTGATATGCAGGATGTCTGATATGTGGCTCCTCCGAAAGGGCCAGTCAACCCCAAAAGTTCACAACCCATAGGTTGAGAACTACTGACTTGGGCCATAAGCCAATCAGACATTGTACGTGTCTACAGTGACCTTTGTCTTACTTGCTCGAAGATGATAGTACATATTGTTTGTTCAAAGTCAAAGCTGTGGAGACTTTGCATTTGCTTCCCTCTGCTTGGAAGAATTGCTTGGAAGAGGTATAGAACTATTGATGGGAGATTAAAAATTAATCTGTAAAGGTCTTTAACAGACTATTTTGATTCTGCTTCTCCCGTGTTTTCACAAGACCAGTTCAGTGAAATCCAAGAGGAGGTTTCTGATAGTATTATTCCTCAAGTTCAGGAGATGGGAAAGCCTATGGAAGACAATCTTGCTCCAGCTTGACTGTATGTTCACACTGTGAAGTTTCCTAAGAACACCTCATAGGCAAATAGGTATTCCCAGCAAAGAGTTGTTGCATGGGGTAGGTAGATTCAGGAAGCTGCAGGGGTATGTGGCATGCTCTACTAGGATTCAGTACTTACGGGGGGCTGTGATGAACTTAAGCATCCTTTGGAGAAGGGGTTCTCAAGTGAATTGTCAGCAGACTTGGTACCCGAGAGGAGACCCTGTCTGGGAACTGGCTTTGGTGGTTCTGGAAAGCAAGGGACCCAAGCAGTTAGTACACAAGTTTTGCTCGCACACGTGTTCCCTGACTGGCTTACCTTTGAAACTTAATTCTTTACACCGGTGAAAGGAAAAAAAAATCACCACACATACCAGGACTCTATTCATCTATCAGAATAGAGAGCTACGTTTATACTTTATCTAAAGTGGAAGACTCTCAGAAGTTCCTTGCTTGTTGGCCATGAATGGGGGCTATATTACCTACCATTCAGCTCTCCAAATGCCCTTTCTATAGCTTTCAGAAGCCCTTTCAAAAACGGTCACTGGGGGGCAGCATTGGGCCAGTCCTTGGGATTGGCGGAGGTAAAAGGAATGGTTAAATTACCACCAGAGACCCCAACACCACAGCAAGCAGGAGGCTGGCTACTGATGAAAATAGAAGGGTCCTCTGAGTTCCCCGTGCGACTTTAAGGCAGCTGAAACATTAGTCGGCAGATAAGTGAGCAAACTTACCGTTAATCTTGCTCAACAGCTGATTGGCATCAAAGTCGTCATGGTCTACATGCTCCTGAGGGATGCCAACTTTATTGTTGAAATAGCTGGAGAAGGCACTCGAAGTCCCCGTGGCCGGTGTCTCCCCCTTCCTTGAGGGCACAGGTGGTTGCCGCAGCTGGAAGTCCTTAAACATTTCCTTCACTTCCTTGACTTCTTTGTCCCCGAGTGGGTCTAAGCCAGTGAAAGCATCACTGGGAATGTCCTTTAGCGGGCCATTTCTGGGAGGTGGCTGAGGAGGAGTGGCCACAGAGGGCAGCGCAGGCGAGGGCTGAATGGGCATGGCAGGAGGTGAAAAGGTGTTACTCTGGAAAGGATTCCCCAGGGAGCTTGTGGATGACCAAGCATTGGGTGGTGCCACGGGTGCAGCTGAACACCAGACTGCGGGGGCTGGAGGGGAAGCTGGGGTCGCAAACGACGAAGTCTGGTTCCAGACTTGAACCGCTGGGGTTGTCCCGAAAACGATCGGCTGACCGAAACCTGAAGGCTGGCCGCTTATTATGGCTCCTGGGACGACAGCTGTAGAAGGACTGAAGACGACAGGTGCCCAAGGTCCTGCTTGAGGGGGTGCTACTGGAACACCCCCTGAAGGAAGAGGGAGAGAGATGTCATCAAGAGGCAAGCTTGAAGAGAATTACTTTATTTTTATAATGATGTACTAACTGTATAAAATCATGAATTTAATTGTGACTTTTCAAACATCCAGATAACATACTTTGGCTGTCTTTGTCCCTTTGACAAGAATTCTTGATTTTTTAAGAAGCATGACTTTCTGGCTGTATCTGTAGACCACTCCCAAGGCAAACTACTCTGTGAAGTTTTGAATCTGACTCAGAAATAATGGCTTCAAGAGATTAAGTAATTCTGATGGTTAACTCATTCCCACCGTTTAGCTGGAATTCGAATGCTTGTTGCTTGTTCTTTCCACCACACGTCTTCCCTCGTTAGAAGAGTAATACATCCTGTAAGTTCCTAATCATGAATAAATGGATGCTTACCAGAAATGCATCGATGAACCTCCAACACCCTGAACAGAACTTGCAGACAGTAAGAACTGATTTGTCAAGTGGATAAACAAGCAAATCAGTGATGATCAAGCAGTTAATTAAGACAGTTCACTGTGGAATCACTATTTAGTTTTTGCATTTAACAGCTGGCTGCTGCTGAGGACTTCTGGGAGCCAGTTATCACAGAGGGACACAAGTTCTCCAAAAGCATCGCTCCTATTTTAAAGGGTCCCTCCTTTTTTAATGCTGTCAGACTTGACACAGCTCCATAAAGGGAAGATAAAACATAGCTGAGATCCACATAGTTTAAACTTTACACATGAAAACGGAAGAAAGACTATTATCCCAGGATGGCTGCTTCCAATAAAAGTGTTTCCTGCCTTGTGTCACTTGCTAGACGAAGTTAGAGCAGACTAGTTGGAAGACAGGAGAAGCAGCCCCCTTTGTGGATAACTGTGGTCTCCTGTCAGAGTTTTATCTCCAGGGCCTGCGTATCTGTCATGTTCCTCGGGATGCAGTTGCCTCATGAGAACCCAGGCCTCTCCAGCCTCTGTTCCGTAGGCGGACCCATGCCCTGCATCCTGCATCCTGTTCTAACACAGGACATTCATTCTCTGCAGTAACCATCCGCTAACTCCAGTCCAGCCTCACCCTCAGTCACGGATGGTGCTACCTGTCCTGAGGGTCAGAGCACAACATCCTCTCACTCTCCATTTTCTAATCCAACCAAGCAAAGGCTTTAAACTTGGGATAGAAAAGATTTATTGCTGTTGGCCCCCCCCCAGAGTGAGAGGAATTTTGAAATGGGGTTAGGGGCTGTTATAGGGCCCTCTCTTTTGATCTTTTTCTTATCATGAATGCTGGCATCTGGTCAGGAGCACACCTGCTCCACTCCCATAGAATGGCCGCCTTACTGGATCAACATTTCTCATTGAGGGAACGGAATCAGGAACACATATAATCAGACATGGAAAGCTCACAGTCCGTGCCCATAGAGGTAAACTCATGTACCTTGGCCCTGACCCCAGCACATTAGTCTCCCATTTTGGCCTCTTCACAGCAAGGCACAAGAAACAATTACTTGTGCATTGGGGAGCTAATTCACACACTAACTTCACAGACACATGGGGGCCAGGACTTATTTGCGTTATGGGACACATTCACAGAAACTGTGACATGGCTTCTCTTATTAAGCCTTAAAAGTGGGTTTAGCGAATCAAAGACCTAGATATTAATCCACACACCTTCGAACACCTGATTTTTGACAAAGAAGTAAAAATTACCAAATGGAAAAAAGAAAGCATATTTAACAAATGGTGTTGGCATAACTGGATATCAACATGTAGAAGAATGAAAATTGATCCATATCTATCACCACACACAAAACTCAAGTCCAAATGGATCAAAGACCTCAACATAAAGCCAGCCACACTGAACCTTATAGAAGAGAAAGTGAGAAGTACACTTGAACGCACTGGCACAGGAGACCACTTCCTAAATATAACCCCAGTAGCACAGACACTGAGAGAAACAATTAATAAATGGGACCTCCTGAAACTGAAAAGCTTTTGTAAAACAAAGGACATGGTCATTAAGACAAAACAACAGCCTACAGAATGGAAAAAGATCTTCACCAACCCCACTTCAGACAGAGGTCTGATATCCAAAATATACAAAGAACTCAAAAATCTGGTCATCAAAAGATCAATTAAAAAAAAAAAAGGAGTGCAGACCAAAACAGAGAACTCTCAACAGAGGAATCTAAAATGGCTGAAAGACACTTAAGGAAATGCTCAACATCCTTAGTCATCAGAAAAATTCAAATAAAAGCAACTCAGATTCCATCTTACACCTGTAAGAATGGCCAAGATCAAAAACACTGATGACAACTTATGCTGGAGAGGTTGTGGGGAAAACACCTGCATTGTTGGTGGGAGAGCAACTGGCACAGCCCCTTTGGATGTCAGTGTGGCCATTTCTCAGAAAATTAGGAAACAACCTTCCTCAAGACCCAGTAATACCACTTTTGGGTATATACCCAAAGGATGCTCAATTGTGTCACAAGGACATATACTCAACTATGTTCATAGCAGCATTGTTTGTTATAGCCAAAACCCAGAAACAACCTAAATGCCCCTCGATCAAAGAATGGATAAAAAAAAATGTGGTACATTTACACAATGGAGTACTACATAGCAGAAAAAAATAACAAAATCTTGAATTTTGCAGGCAGATGGATGGAGATAGAAAACATCATTTTGAATGAGGTAACCCAGACACAGAAAGACAATTATTATATATACTTCCTCATAAGTGGTTTTTAAATATAAAGCAAAGAAACCAGCCCACAAATCAAAATCCCTAAGAAGTTAGACAACAATAAGGATCCTAAGAGAGGCATATATAGATCTAATCTACATGGGAAATAGAAAAAGACAAGATCTCCTGAGTAAATTGGGAGCATGGAGACCTTGGGAGAGGGTTGAAGGGGAGGGGGAGAGGTGAGCAGAGAAAAATGTAGAGCTTAATAAAAATCAAGAAAAAAAAAGAGAAGAAACACTTAACTCACATAGCTGTTGTGAAAGTTAAATTTATGTTTGTGCAGATACATTGCAAGACTTTGATCTGTAAGATCTTAGAGTAATACAATTTATGTGTAGGTAAAAGTTTTTAATTTTGATTATGTTTGAATTAGTTCTCAAGATTAATAAAAGCACAGCTATTTGTCTTTTTAAAAAAGTGGGTTTAGTTTAAACAAAGTAATTGACAATGTTTCAAAACACATTAGTGTTGTGAATGGAAGGGTCATTTCCTAATCATTTCAACCATTGCGAAGTGCAAAATTAAGATATAAAAGGAAGCCCCCATTTACCATCCTTCATCCTGAATTACTTGTCTTTCCTTGCAAAACTCTGAACTCTAGTCATAGATAGTATCAATGGGAGTGCCATTTGTAAAAGAGAAAAAAATATTTCATTTGCTAGGAAGTAAGTGCTTGGTAAGTCTCCTTTTGTGCCAGCCTTCATTCCCATCTCCCAGAGACCGCCCATTATGTTTCTAAAACATTTATGGCCCAGCTGGAGAAAGCAGGGGCAAGGACTGAGGAAAAAGAGAGTGCAGGCATAAAGCATTAATTTTATTACCTTCTGAATCTAGATCAAAACACAGGGTTCAAGTCAAAGCCGAGGGCTCAGCTTCCTGTAGTCCCTTCTCCCTGCTCCCCCCCCCCCCCCCCCAGATCTCGAGAGGAGGCAGTCCCCCAGCTGGGTCCAGCGGAAGCCAGACCTACAACCTTCCAGGCTTTGGCTGAGGATCACTGCCAATGGACAGGGGCTACACTGTGGAGCTCAGTTTGAGTTCCATGTCCAAACTTGGAAGAATCATCAGTATTCTGCTGTTGTAGACCCCAAGGCCTCAACAGGGGCATATCGCCAAAAGGCTTCACTTCGTCTGAATAAATTAACAGTTATAGGGTCCAGCTGTATCTTCAGGCTGACTTGTTAAATATTGGCTGCTAGAATTCTTCAAGGGATTGATAGGAAACTCCAGAGCTCTGGGATGTGATCTAGTCACAGACCCTGAATGCAAGTTCTCTGCCTTTCTGTGAAGGAAAAGATACCAGCTGCTTCACTGTGGGCATAGGGAAAAGAGCAATGCCAGAAAAGGCAGCTTCTGAAGGGCACAGCGTATTTCGAGTATCTCTGGGTGTTCTAACATCAAGCAGAAGCCTGGAACTCACTGACTTCCCACCTTCACCTGGATTTCAACCACTCAGCATTGGTGACAGCTGCCTTCTCTGCCCTGCTCCAGACATGTTTACTGTGGGAGACAGACATTCTCCTCTTTGCAGGAAAACAGCAAAGGAGAGAAGACGGGAAATAAAGGAGGAAAAGGGATCTTGGTGACTGATTCTGTAGAGGGTAGGGAAAGCCATGATCTCTGTTCAGATCTTACTAAAGGAACAGAGAGTCCTCCTTGATCCTTGGTCCCCCACCTCCCAAGGTAGATTCTCTTTGGGTTTGCACAGGTGCCAAGAAGCAAGCCAACAAATGGAACCCCCAGCAGGATGGCACAGACTATTGTTGGGGGTTCTGAAACTGAGCTATCAAGCCTGAAAAGAACCAGAGGCTGTGGAGGAAGAGTAACAGGACCAGAACTCAGTCAATGTGCTTGCTTCTACCATCATCCTGCAGCAAAGGCTCAGGGGAGCCAAAAAGTCAGAAATAGATTTTAACCCCCAGCACATCCCACTGTCTAAGAAAACTCCATCTATGCTCTTTCTAGCTTTACTTTTTTCCTAGATCTACTTAGATGCTCTTCTAGAAAAATTACTCATTATTGAGTTGCTATGGGGCAAGTCTTCAAAAACAGATCAGAATCCGTGACCACTGCCTACTTAGAGCTAGGGGCAGAGCTGAGCCCAGACTTTGACTTTATGATTTAGCCTTGCTTCCCGCTTAACCAACACCCGCTTCCGGGCACATAAGAAGAGCTGAGCCTCAAGAGGAGACAGACTTCCACCTATCACGGCAAATGGTATGGAAAGCGTGCACGGCCCTGCTTCTGCCGCGCAGACAGCACACAAGGCTCCTTCAGTTCATCTCCTTTTCACCATTGAAGCCAGTCTGACTTCAGAATCCCTTACAACTGTCTCCCGAAAGCCACTGCCAGCTGTTCAGGGTCATGCAATACTGAAAATGGACTTCTTGGCCCCGGGGCAGCGCAGAGAGCTGAATTCCAGTTACCAGGCAGGAATGTCACCGGGATGTGGTCTGTGCAGGGGTTAAAGTGAGGGGAGCGTCGCTGGAGGCCTCCCCTGCGATGCCACCAGCACAGGAAGTGCCTTCCTCCTGTGCATCACCACTGTGGGTGACAGTAGCAGAGCTACATCTGATTCCATCCCTGGGAACATACCTAGACCTGCAAGGGGCCCCATCGGGGCAGGAGCGCTTGTTTTGAAGAGATCCAAAGGGTTGGTCTGAGGGGCTGCGGGTGGTCCTGTGGGTGACGTCTGGCCTGGAGGTTCTGAGGCAAAGATGTCTGAGGCGAGCAAGTCATTTGCTGAAGACTGACAAGGAGGGAAGGAGGGAGAAGAGTTACTCATTCCGGAGGCAGACACATCTGTCTCCTACTCTTTACCCCAAAGCTAACCTCCCCACGAAGGAAAGTCTTTTGTTACTGGCAAATGATTACGTCTACTAGCAAATAAAAGAGCAAAGGTGAGGTGTGTGGGGTGGGAATAAGACAGCTGTAGTGAGCAGATTAATGGATAATACCACCTGGACTTGCAAAATAAAATCTATTTTTCTTATTTTATCCTTTGATGTCAGTCTGGTCTCCTTGGCGAAAATTTGCAGCTGGGAAAGGAAGGGCAGCATAAGTATCCTAAAGAATTTTCTATCATTCCATTAGATCTAAATCAGTTTCCATAGAGATGCAACTACCTTCAGCATTAGGTAAGTCTGCACCTTCCTATGAGAGCTTTGAGGAATCGCCTACAGACACTGCACTTGGAGTTGCTTTTGCATGGAGCTGGTAATAGTGATTGTGTGAGCTTCTAAGTCAATGGGTTATTAAATCAACATTTACATTTAAAAGAGGAGACAGACTGGAGACTTTTATATACTGCCACCGTGGACATCCGTGATGATGGGTGTGCCGGGTGTGTTAGTGTGAGGGCAGGACCAAGGGAATCACAAGACCTCTCCCCCTCCCGTCCCAGAACGTGACAATCAAACTTACCAGAGGCACAGAAGCATAGCAGCATTAACAATGGAAAACAAAAAACAACTTGTGTTTAGTTTAGTATTAAGTGACAAGACATGCAAACGGAAAGCAGATGTGGCAAACACTGCCAGGAAGCGGAGGAAGGATGTTGACTAGAGAGGGGCATATTCCTGGAGGGTCGGTGTGTCTCATCCCACCTTCTACTTGACAGCCACACAGGGAAACTAAAAGAGCAGCGGGGAAGAGAGCTCGCGTCACACCACCCTTTGGTATCGAGCATGCACTCTGCTAATGGGGATGCAGAAAAGACAATTCACCTTAGCAGTCCTTCTGCCTCTTCCGGGTTTGGTACTTTGTGGAGGTGGGATAATGGCTATGGAGTCATGCGCGGAGGACTGGACAGAGCTTTCCAAGTCCTGCTTTACGCCATTCGGTACTGAGAGTCCTTTGGGAGGGCTTCCCACAAAAGGGTTCGGGGAAGGTTTGATATGGAAGCCGTTCTGGTCTCTGTCAGATACCCCATTTGGAGTTCTCACTGCTTGCTGGGTTTGCGAACTTGGATAGGGCCACGGGCCTGCCTGAGCTTCCTGTTTGCCAGTCCGGTTAGAGATCTGGTCAAATTGCTGACCAAAGTAATCGGTATCACCGTTCAGGGGCCCTTTACTCAGCGGAGTAGACAAGCTACTCAGGTTCGCTTTCTTCTGATCTGGAGATGTGAGAGAATCAAACGAAGAGGGTGCCGATTGGTCTGGCTGTGCAAAAGGATCATCACGGAAAGGATCAGGATTAGGGGTGGGAAAGAAGTTGAGATTGGCAGAAAAGGCATTCTCAGGCAAGAAGGATGCCTGAGGCTTTGGTCGAGGGAGAGAACAGGAGGTGACGCCATTGGTTAAGAATGGATTTTCTCTTAAAGAGTTCTGATTGGTGTCGAGTTCAGAGTTTAGATCCACTAACAGGATATCTTTGCTTTCCTAGCACATTTGGGGGAAAAAAAGAGAGAGAGAGAGAGACAGTGTTAGTCCATGTTATAACTTCACATGAGAAAACTACATCAACATGACAAGGATTACCGGGGTTCCTATTAGAATTTGGGACTATTACCATCTCCCAAGAACCCCAGAGTGTTCCTCACTCGGCTTGTGAGCTCTAAGTTCCCCTGGGGTCTGCCCTTCCTTCCGTGAAATCTTATTAAATTCATCCTCTCCTTAGTCCATACATTCAGATGGGCTAGGTTCCTTATCTGCGTTGGTTTAAGTGACGTCTTTGAATTAATTGGGACTCACTCTAAATGCTTATCGGAATATACTGTTTGAACCTATGAATGGATTTCAAATACCTAGTCCAGCTTGCTACCTGTGAAACACGTAGCAGTTCATAGTCCTTTTCCAGAAGTCTCTAACATTCCCTCTCTAAATGAGCAAATTCTTGGTTAATATTCATATGTGAATATTCATATGTGTACTGTGTGTGTATGGTGTTGGGAACTAAACCAGGGCTTTGAGTATCTCAGGCATTCTACCACAACCAAGTTATACTCCACAGTTCCAGATTTCATGGTTAGGGCTGTGACAAAACTTAAAGTCAGTTGAGGGAGAGAAACAAGACACTCCATTTTTATCTCGGTCTGTGAGTCTGACTCTTTGAAAGAACTAAGATCTTACTAATGGTAATGGCCAAGTTGGACCTCTCTACTTTGCCATCCTCATCCCTCCTTGGACACACCTTTTGTGTGTGTTCTTCTGTATGTGACACTCAAAATAGTGTGCACATCTAATCAATTATTACACAGTAACCTCATGTCGATGTACATATTTTCAACGTATTGCCCCGATTTCCTGTATTGTGGGAGTGATCTTGCCTATTTAGCATTGAAGTCAGTTAGCTAATAACTAAGAGGGTTTCAATGAGGGTTTAGGATGCAATCGTCAAACTATCCAAAACGCATAATTCTGCTAATTCCCCTTTTTCTCTATTCCATCAGAAAAATATAGATGTTAATTACCCAGTTTCTTCATTTGTTTTATGAAAATTGTCAGCATCAAAGCTACCAGTTTGATCAATTTGACATGTTTTTATTCTAATTTATAAGTAATTGCGATTTAAAACACTGGGAAAGACTTTTGTCTGATTTTGATCCATTAAATACTTAACTATGCCAGCCATAGACTATAAACAATAAACATTGCCCAGCTGGAAGGAAGCTAAAGTAGACATCTAGTGGTAACCTGGGTAAAGTACCATTTTCATCACTGGGACAAGAGCAGTTCAAAAGAAATCTGAACTTCTTCAACTAATAAGGATAAAAAACATTCAAAAGTCTCTGTCTTTTCAAGAAAAGAAAAAAGTCCTGTTTCTCTTTTGTGACCATAGAAGAGACCACAAAATCAGGTTTTCAAGCTGTATTTTTTTCTTTTTACTTTCTTTACTGGAAAATATGAAATCAGGTTTTGCTTTTTTGTTTGTTTTTGTTTTGTTTTGTTTTTAAAGCCTGGTTGTCTTTTTATACCTAGAAGAATTCATCACAAGAAAGAGCTTAAATTGAAAAGCTTTTAATCAAACAAATGAATTGGAAGGCTTCTTAATGAGTGGATCTTTAAGCAATCAAAAGGTGGGATAAGATGCATTCCGGAAGCTTGATTTCAGTATTTCTAAAAGCCACCTCTAGGTTAGCATGGTTGGGTGTTCCCAGCTGGTAGAGTTCTCCTTTCCAGACACTTCAGAACAAGGTCTTAGGACACCAAACAGGAGCCACAGTTTTAGACTTCTGAAGAGTCACCCTACGAGCAAAATGTATAAGGCTCTCCTCAGGTCAGGGCTGTTGTCGATCCAAGCGTAAGAGTCTAAGTAAAAGACTGGATGGAGGGAAGGCTCATCTATTCCCACAGTCAGAGCTTCCGGAGTGCTTTGGAGACTGTCAGCACCCCGCTGGGCTACCACCTGAGCACCTCAGACGGGCATGGAAGTGGCTCAAGCCGCTTCAGCAAGGGGGTGCGGAGATGGCAACATTGGAACACAGATCTACAGCTCTTCTCTGGGTAGCTAGCCTCCCAGAGATGGTTACTAGCTGAGGCCTCAACCCTGTTGTTGGCTTCCTGCCATTCCGTACGTGCATTAAAACCAGTGTCTTTAGAGCCACTTTTGGAATGCTGCATGGCAGAACCCCACTTGATTTACCCTAGCTACTGTCTATTGGTCTTTACCCTTCAGTGACCAGCTCTATTTCAGAGTTTTCTTTATACTTTTCTTATTAATATTTCTATTTCAGTTTTACCTGTTTCTACCCCATGCCATTTCTGGGGGTATAAATGTGTATACATACACATATTATTTAAACTTTGTACCCAAATCTAATCCTTTTATGCCAGGTTTAACCTTTATGATGGTGGATCATTTTCTGTAGTCTTTTTTCCTGTCTCTGTATCTCTGTACTGTCTCCCCTCTCCTTCCCCCCCTTCTCTTTATTTCTAAAGCACCATGAAACATAATGTTCCAGTAATTTTGCAAAAAAAAAAATTAAGTTCTAAAAGATGTCAACATATGATTTGAAGTGCATAAAAGTTTTGTTCATCAGTTTGGGAGGAGCCATAGCCACCAGGGATAACGGAGAGAGTCTAATTTAGATATTTTTTTCTATACTTTACATTTTCCAGAGCAGTTGTTGTAAGAGTTGAAAAACTCTGAAGCATGCTAGTTTTATAAGTCAGAGAAACATCTATTTTGTGACCTCTGCATATGGATTCAATGCAACAGAATATGTTGGCAATGTCTAGCCAACATATAATTAGCCCTGTTAACCATTTTTTTTTAAAAAAAACTTACCAGATAGTATCTACTTTAATTAAATTTATCATCTTAACTTATTTTTGAAACTAAAACTTGAATTTCTACAAATAAAACATTTTTAGTTTGTGAGAACTCTAGTATAAGAATAAGGATCATCCATGCTGTTTTTCATTTGGTACGACGGAATGCTTCAGAAGTCCACAAAAGTCAATTAAACACTAAGTGCCTTTTTGCTTCTTCTGCAATTCCACTTGTGTCTCGCGAGCTTTCCACTCTCTTGGAGGGCCCATTTTGGTGTGTCACTTTGAAAGATGATAGTACAGATATTGATTTCTTTTATCTCCTAATAAAGAATTGCCAAGACTGTTGAGAGATCCAAAAGAGCCCAGAACTAGGATGGTCCTTCCTTCCAGCATTAGCTAGCCTAAGATGTCAAAAATCTTGCCCTGAAAACACTAAGAAAGATTATAAAAAACGGAAGTTCCATGGACAAGCAAGAGGGGAAAGACTCACTCCGGAAGACTACCCAGGAGTTCTATCTCCTCTATTGTAGGCTCTGCAAGGACTTTATGATGCTGCGCAGTGTGATTCTCACTCATGGGTACAGAGAAGAGTGTACACAGTCCATCCTTCAGCGGACTTGTGGGTTTATGCAGTGAGGGTGCACATGCTAGGCTTCTCTGTAGTATTCTGGGAAGTGAGAATCCTTCCCAGTTTCTCTCTGATTCACTTCAGTTTCTGAGATCTTCTGCACATCATAAAAACTTACTTGATAATTTCCTGATTTAAAAAAAGTCTTATGCAAACATTTCCTCCATTCTACATGCAATAATTTACTGTTTGCCTAGCTATTGCCTTCTTATCCTTGGTGTTCAAGTTATTAATTCCCTTCCTTAGAAACATTATGAGGCAGGGCAATGGGAGCTGGGGAAATGGTTAAGAGGTCCTGACTTCAGTTCCCAGCAACCACCTGGTGGCTTACAACCATCTATAATAAGATCTGGTGCCCTCTTCTGTCTTGCAGGGATACACACAGGCAGAACACTGAATACATAATAAATAAAAAGGAAACATTATCTGAGCCTGCATGTTTGGTGAGCATCATTCCCTTGGCTTTGTCACTAGTCTCAACACTGTCCCTGCTAGACAGAATGGTTGATGGTAACACTAACATGTGTCTTTCTTGCCACTATGCTTTGCCAATAGCGGGTGCTCAGGAAACTAGGATATAAATAACAAACGTTGATTCAAAATGACATGACTACTTCTCTGTGAGGCCTGTTTTATAGAAGATCTGAAAAATATGACCTTAAGTCTGAGCATAAATGAGGTTTTTTTCTGGATCAATATTTTCATATCAATAAAGGAAAATATTGCTATATGCTCACATGACTGACACAGATTCATTAATATTGAGAAGACTTACTCTATGGTAATGCTCTATAAAAACTCGCAATTTTCTAAATGAAAAGACTTTTGTTAATCATAAGATGAACCTTGTTTAACTTTTTTGTTTGTTTGTTTATTGTTTTTCAAGACAAGGTTTCTCTGTGCAGCCCTGACTGTCCTGGAACTTGCTTTGTAGACCAGACTGGCCTCAACTTCACAGAGATCTGCCTGACTTTGCCTCCTGAGTGCCTGGATTAAAGGCATGAGCCACCTTGCTTGGCTCCTTGTTTAACTCTTATTTCATGTCAAACTCATGCTGCTGAATTGCAAAAAAAAGAAAAGAAAAAGAAATAAAGAAACTTAAACAATTTAGGATTTATCATTTAACACATATACTTCTTTCAAGTAGACTTATGCCAAGAATTATAATTCAGTCTTTCCTTCTGATCCCAAATTATTACCAAGAAGAAGCACAATGGTTGGGTAGTAGCACAGATTTAACCTCTATGTTATATTAATATATCTGAATTAGTAGTGGTAGCTTCTTATGGTGACTTAAGAATCAAATGATCTTTCTAGTAGCCACTTCTATTTCATGAGGAAAAGTCAAGACATTCCAAGTTGCCATGAAATGCTCAATCTTTCTAGTTAATTGTAAATTTGGGATTATAGATGTTATTTCAATTACATTGCAAATTTAAAAGCAAAACACTTACTGTTGGACTATTTAGGTCTGGAGGTGTAGACATGTCCCCAAACAAATCCATCTGGTCAACACCCTTAAAAAAGTATTTGGATTAGATTCAGATGTGTCTACTAAAAACAATGACTTTGTCTATCATTGTAATTGTTTGTGTCCTCAACTACAGGGAAATAGTTGTCACAACTGGATTGCGATCGATTTCACACAGATTTGATATTAAGCTCCATATGTCAGAAAGAGAAGGCTTGTCTCCAAGCGCATCACTCTGGTCAACACCTTAAAGAAGAACTATATTAGAGTCTGCTGATCTACTCAGAAGACTATTTGGTAGAATAACGTAGATATTACTTGAATGCACTGGAAAATACTTGTCCTAACTGAATTTTACTATGGATTCAATATAGGTCCAGTATTAGCAACATTTGCAGGAGGTAGAAACCCATGTTCAAAGGATCACAAAACATCCCAAACATACCAGCTTCAGTTTGTTAGCTTGATCATCAAGGGTCATTAGGGCCTCACTCCCATTCTGAAAATAACAAGCAATTATTAAAAGGATTTGAACTGATGGAGTCGCCCCATAACATTCATTTCCACGCCTGACTATTCCACGAAGCTGTTATAGCTTGATCTCCAATAACTTTAGCTAATGAGCTTCCATGAAAAGAGTGGTCACTAGCCCAGAGGATCAAGTCAGGAGGGGAGAATGCTCTTGCATGGAGCCGGCATGGCTTCTACACATCACACACATCACAAGAGAAGTAAAGAAGCAGCTTTACCTCTTCCACTTTGCTGGCTTCTTCGACCTAAAAAGAAAGACACAGATTCACTGAGCTTGGGATTTGGGATGAGAGTTAATAAAGGAGCAAATACTGCCAGATTCATAGTTAAAGGGAGGGGGGAAGTCTTGTATATTTTGATATATGTTCCCCTTCCCCCTTCACATAGATACTAGATTTCCAGATTTAAGCTAGGTTGCTCTGTCAAGTCCTTTAACTAATGTTACAGGGACCCAGACATGAAATCCCACAATTGCCCTGCTAAGAACAACAGACAGGTCTATACTTAAAAGGAAAGAAGTCCATCTCTTCAGACAGGGCTTATGAATATGACATTAAATAGACCCTGAGTACAGTATTGATCCAGCAGAACTTCTCTCAAACAGAACTTGCCTTTTTCTTTTCTTCTTCCTTTTTCTTTACATTGTAGATAACTTGAAAAAGGTCTTTAAGATCGACGACTAAAGGTTCAGCCTGAAGCAACAGAAAGGGTTAACAGCATTTTGTTCTCAGCTTTACTCTTTGACCACACTCAGCTACCATTAATACTTTCTATTTCTTATTGAGATTCCTTATAATTATCTTCTGGATTATAGAGGATCACCACCCTCAGATAACTAAAGGATACAAGGTTAATAAATGTTTCACCACCGTTAAGAATATATTTATCACAATAGAATTTTTTTCTCAAGATAAAACAAGAGGAACCATGACAGTCTGAGTTTCTTCAAGGTTTCTAGGAATAATTCAATATTATTCTAAATTTATTAGTAGCATTATTAGAAAGTCTATCTTCACAATTTCTTTGCCACACATGCGAGTATCAGTGACATTTTAAATAGATTCTTTAGGCATAAGTCACTGTCTGAGGGGTGATTGACCTAAAGAACCAGTGACTTAATGAATTGTTTCGAGTAATTCTTCTTGTTAAGAAACAAGCACCTCTATTCTCAACAGAAGGCTAGTCCTCATGTGTACTATGTCTTAGAGCTTACCTGTTGGCCAGTTTTTATGGCAAAAAATTGATGCTGGCCTTCTCCTCCACACACATAACCAAACGCTCTATTATCTGTCACATCACGAGCAATGAAAGAAATCTTATTTACTGGATGTTCATGCTCTATTACCTAGAAAGGGAACGTAAAAGAACAACAGTGAGTGATACAGACTTGTTGGCTAGCACAGCTGCCTATCAGAAGGTTATAAGAAGGCATACACCAGTGCTGAGAAATGGCTCAGTGGTTAAGAGCACTGAGTGCTCTTCCAGCAGACCCGGGTTCAATTCTCAGCACCCACATGGCAGCTCACAACTGTATGAAAATCCAGTTCCAGGGGATCTGACACCTTCACACCAATGCACATAAAATAAAGATAAATAAATCATAAAAAAATTTAAGAAAAGAAGGCATACACAAGAGTTTTTAAAGCCTTTGAAGGAAGACCTTTTAGTCTTTGGTTCAAGGCTGGATCTGATTTATTTCTGCTAGAAAGGGCTCCAAAAGGAAGAGTTAATAGAAAACAAAAGTAGAAGATCATTCTTTCTAAAAATCTAAGTACTTGACTCTCATTCTATCCAAAAGACATAATGCCATGCCCAAGGAAAGACTGAGAGGAATTCAAACATTTCTAAAGTGTAATCAAGTGAATCTGGGTGTGTTGTGGCCTTTATAGTCCCTGGGAGATTTAGACAGGTCATTAGTTTACCCTATGAGTTCAAGACCAGCCTAGGCAGCACAAAAAGATAGTATCTGACCAACTGAACAACCAACTGAGCACATACCAAAATCAGAGCTATTACCACAATAAACAGCAAGATGAAAAACTGAAGTCAAACAAAACTCAAGTAGGTCCAACTTCTTAACTAAATGACGAACTTAAATGAACAGCCTAAGCTGGAGAACTGTCCAGAGGGCTCCTGTGTATTTTATTAAAATGACTGAACCCAGTAAACCCTCGAGCTATGAAATGCAGCCGATAAGCATTTTCACCCTGTCCCGAAGGGACCTTGTTATGAGAAGGAAATGTGACAGAGACTCTAGTTTATTTTCTGATTTTCCCCATCTCTCTTGATCCTTTCTAGCCTGCATACGAGTTCAACTCTTGAAAGAAATCTGTAGGTGGCAAAATATGTCTTGAATTTTATTTCCAAATGCCCAAGATCACTGAAAAGATCAGTCAACAGATACTCTTGAACTGTTGAGTTTGATTTGACAGCGGGTATTTAGTCTCCAAGACAGTTTTGCCAAATGAAGCTTTTGTGAAACAAATTAAAATGTCATATGGTTTCTTAAATGTTATGAATCTATATTTATCATTTTAAATGAACACTAATGTGCCAAAGGGATCAAATTTGGAAAAGAAAGAAATAATGCTTATGAGAGAAACTGGCAACTATTGTCTGAGGGGCTTGAGATAAAAAGTTACTAAGGGCAGAAGGATAAAGATAAAAGACAATGATACCCGAGGAACTAAGAACCAGAGAACTGAGTGGGCATATACCATGAGGCCCTCACCCTAAGTCTGGCAGGCAGATTTTTCATGTTAGATAACAGGTGCCTCTTGGAAGGGATGAATAAACATCTTGTCATGTTGACTTGATATGAGTAGCAGAGTTCCAGATGACAACACTTTACAGAATAAAGGGAAAAGTGCCACAGGAGACCTGAAATACTGTAGCTTTGGGGTACTGACCAGAATAAACTAAAGAAGGAAAAAGAAGCAAAACTGATTCCACGTGATAGAACAATAGCCACCCTCCCACACACACAAAAACTAAAACACCAGCCAAAAAAGTTGACATCTGCAGGTTGGAAAGGACAGGGTTAAAAGAGAGATGAAAAACATTCTAGAGGTTTGGAACTAGCCACCAAATTCACACATGAGCCATCCATTAAAATAAGTCAGGTATTGAGATTAACCTTGTTTAGTCTGAAACTCAAAATAAATAGCATGCAACAACAGTGGCACCCTTGTGTTTAGGGGCTTCTTCACATCTTTATAGGAAATGAATTTCAAAATGGGATATCTTGATTCTTCTCTTCCTATTGTCTATTTTAGAGAAGCCATGTGTGATATTACTCTTTTCTCTATTTGAGAAAGAAAAGGAAATTTTCCACAGGAATTCAACCATGGTCAGACTCAGGTGGTCAGCTACTGCTAGCAAGCACAAATTCTTACCCCAGTTTTCTCATCGATAATTTTGATACCAGACAGGGAGATGTTGACCCAGATCCTTTGCTTGTGTTGTCCCTGAGACCGGCCAGCTGCTGCCATTCCCTGGAGAGATTGAGAGAATAAGGGAAATAGATGGTAAAGTATCCTAGAATACTTTTGATGCCAAAAACTTTGGAAGACGAACTGCTTTGTTTTCAGCTTGGATGGCATTGGGGAAATGAGGGGGCATTTTTGATCAAGGGTAATGGACAGAATAGAAGATATATGTTATTTCTTCAAGGCATGGGGACGTAGCTCTGTGAAATCATGCTTGCCTGGTGTATGCAAACTCATAAATGTAATGTCTATAACACACACACACACACATACACACACACACGATGGCTCCCAAACCTTGTATTATTTAATTAGGTCCACATAGTAGCATAGTATAAAAATGAAAAATTCTGAAACACTGGGCTTGTGAAGATGGCTCACTTGATAAATGTTTGCCATGTAAGCATGAAGACTCAAGTTTGATCACCAAAAACCCACATAAAAAGTTGGATGCTATGGCACACACCAGTAATCTCAGTGCCAGGGAGGCAGAGACTGGAGGATCCCTGGGGCTTTGTGGTCAGGCAGTTTAGCCAAATTGATAAGCTCCAGGTTCAGTGAGCTACTCTGTCTCAAAGAATAAGGTAGGGGACAATCAAGGAAGGCACTCAATGTCAACCTCCGGTCACATCATGTGCACACATATATACATAAACATGAACAGGGACACACATGCAGACATACAAATTCAAAAAACTGAATGGTGTGTCCAAGTACAGTCCTGCATTTTATCCACATACTTTCTCAGCCAATAGTCATTCTGTGACTTCTTTTAAATGTTTTTAGTTTTTATTACTTTGGGGTATGTGTGTGCACGGTACGCATGTGTATAGAGGTCAGAGGATGCTAGCAAACATTTTTCTTGGTTGATCTTTTCTTCATATACTGACTCAGGGACTCATCTGAGCACAGAGCTCACAGATTGTCTAGCCGAGCTAGCAATGGGAATACTGTCTCTGTCCTTGATGATTGTGCTTACAAATGGGCTGCCCCACTTATGCAGCGTCTTTGTGGGCACTGGAGGTCTAAATAAAGGCAAGAACCTTATTCATGGAGTCATCCTCCTAGTCCCTGCTTTGTGTCTTCTATGCAGAATAAGACAAATCACACGCAACTGCCCATGGCTTTTAAAATCATTTAATGATGGAGAGTTTAGGGGTGGGCTTTGCTCATCTGAGTCCTGAGTTTACCCAAATGAAAAGGCACCCAGCATCTTGCAGCTCTTGAAGGCCACAACAAGACTCAACAGATTCAAGTAATGAATGACTTCTCTGAAAGGAAAACACTGGTGGATCAATATGTGAATGGAAACGTTTGGGTTGATGGGAGCTAATAGAATCCCCTTTTAGACACATGGTTGAGACAGATAATGGCTTCTTTACCTTGAGTTTCATCATAGAATCTTGGCTCATTTTGTCTCCTCTTGCATCGGGCACGTCATCAATCCCGATTAGCTTGGCCTTGTATTTTACACCATCACCTTTGAACCTGGCCAACAGATACTCATCTGTCTTTTCGGAGCCTGAGAAGTAAAAAGCAATGCAGGATAAAGCTTATTTCATACCCTTAGGTATGATCACATGTGCTCAGCATCCCCGCCCCCCAATAGCATAAATCTTTACACAGTAATTGGTCACACATGGAATTTCCACTGTCTCATTCTTACTTCTTTTGAGCAAAATCTCTCAATATTGAATATAGAATTGAGAGTAAAAGGAAAAAAAAACAATCAGAAAACTACTTCCTTAAGATACAAAATGCAGAGGAGAAATTTATGAGAACACATGAATTGGGAGTTGGGAATATTTTTCGTCAAAGCCTTTTTAATGTTTTGAGTGAATTTTAGAAAAATGGCATATTCCTTTAATGAAAGAGAAAAGAAAATAAGGCACAAAACTATTTTCTAACATTTTGAACCATCAGAAAACAAAAGCGAATTGAGGGTAAATTACCATGGCTGTAATTGGATAATTATCCTTTCTTTCCTTTTCTCTCCTCAAAAGGCCCCTGCTGTCTCATTCCTGGAGCTGAAGGGCAGCAGCCGAAGCAGAGCAGGAAGCCCATGGCCCCTTCTCCAGCTCTGGCACACTAAGGACTTGAGCACTATTTAGTACTTAAAGCCAAGAGTGTTTTAGTGAAAACAAAAGTTTTGATTTTTCAAAACTGGTGGTGCTAGTAAAACAAGATGGTGAAGAGATCACTGGAAGATAATTACACAATAGTTATGGGTGTATAGTTAACCATGCATTTAAACAAAATAATTATAAAAAAAACACACAATTAAAGAAAAATGCCATGAAATTTTCCTAACTGAACCTAAGTTGGTATAATCAGAGGTGCAGAGACAAGACCTGCCTGCCACACATGAGACAAGCCAACCACTTCTGCCAAAAAAGAAAAAAAAAGTTCCCTTCTTAGAACTTGAGAGTAAGCTCATTTGACAGCTGAACAGGAGCCACTCGCCCCCACCTTTCTTCTTTTCCTTCCTTGATGGCGCTTTTGGGGCAGCCTGTTGGTCAGGCTGACCATTGGTCGTGCTGGCTTCAACTTCATTAGACATGACGAGAAGGCAGACAGAAAACTCAGCAGCAGACTCTCACTGACACCAAGCAATCCTTGATGCGCAGGTCTCAAACGAACATAACCCTCCTCGGCACACACCTGTGGGTAGAGAAAAGGCTCGGTGAGGCCAAACTACAGCAAACCCAGACTCCACACCATCCGTGTCCACAGGGGCCATCTGTTGCCGGTCTAGGCTTGGTAGCTGCACACGCTTGCCAATCTCTTGGTCACGCTGAACTCTGAAGGCAGGGTTGTTCCCTTTGAAGCTCCCCAGAATGGAAAAAGATTGTTTGGTAAATTTTTCTTCAAGCATTTGATTTCTGGTAGCATTTAATGATTACCTAGCTCAGCAACTTGTGTTAGAACTTTGGCATAAGACTCCGGTATCAAAGACAGGGATCGCAAACTGGTTAGAGTTCATAGCGAAAGAGAAACATACCTGCTGAACTCGATGAGATGGTAACTGATGTCTGAAAATGGATGTTGAGAGTTTCAGTTATCCACAAAACTGCTTAGAAAGGCAGTTTGCTCCAGCGGTATAAGAATACCTGCAGCTTGGCCCCTATCCCCAGCATCCCCAAAGTAGAAAAGAGCAAACTTACTATTTTACTGAGACATTTAATAAGCCACTATTATGATTCTACATATGATCTCTAGGGCTATATAAGCTCTGAACTTTAAATAGCTCCATGGTGGGTGGTGGCGGTGCTGGGGGCAGGGTGCAGCAGCACTGGGAATCAACCTGATAATCAACATAAACCAGACTCAGAAAGGTAAACAGTGCATCTTCTGTCATGTGTGGTTATGACATGTATGTAGAATGGGGACTTTGGGGAAGGAGGAGGACGGAAACATGTGAAGGAACATGGAGGGTAGAAAGGTAAAATATCCCATCTTTCTTTTGTATTTGGAGTCTATATTTAAATATATGTAGGGCTAGATCATATATATATATATGACACAGAACATACATATTTGCATGAAAGCATAAGGAAAAATATGTAAAAGAGGAAGGGGGAAGAGCAGACAGGAAAAGATTGGGTGGGGAAGATTGGGAGAAAAAGGTAGTGGGAGTAGATATAAACAAAACACAGTGATTTATGTGTATAAAAATGTCATAATGAAACATTTCGTATGCTATTGGAAAAATTAGTATTATAAATAAATCATTTCCATTTTATCCATCGACATGTTAGTGTATCAGAGTGCTTAAGGGTGTCTCTTGCACAATTCACTGAATACACTAACAAATGCCTTTTTGCTATCATTTAGCACAAACTTTCAAAACAGTTGTTCCCCAAGCTCCTATAGCGCCCCCTGTGGATTACAGTAGAGAAAACAGCCAGTACACGGGGATAAACTAATTTTCAAAAGGTTTTTGCACCACATTGTCTTCTGTTCCTATATATTCTAGAGAAACACGAGAGGGTAAACATTCTAAAACTATAGACTAAACGTGGAGGAGAGCCACTCTCCTTTAAAAATTTAGTGTAACACTGTCTCTAGACAGGGATACTCCCATACCACAGGAACTTTCTTCTTTCTGCACTATGTCCCCCATGTATGACAACACCATGGTCAGAACCTACCCATGGGAATGCATGCTGTTTCATAGACATGGCAGATACAGAATGAGCCTCGAAGGTTTTCCTGTTTAACTCCTAAAAATCCTCAACACATATTACAGCATTAATTCATCTTCCCACGAAAAACCAAGGCACAGACTTTTTACTGCCTGCCAAGTGACAGAACCGGTTTTTTTATCCCACACAGTCTGGTTCAGTGTCAGAATCCCTTGACATCCCATTGATGAATCTTATCTTAGAAATCACCATCTTGTTACAAAAAGTGCCTATTATGTCTACGTAGTGGGCAATAAAACTATGTCTTAAGACTTAGTGCCCATAGTCTTTGCAATAAAACGGGATTGTGCCATGCTCCTTTCCTCGGGTAGATGTGAGCCGTCACTTAGCTTTCTTTGGTCAGCAGACATATCAAATTAAGCTCTTATTTGGATTTATGTTCCCATTTGCTTTGTAAGTCTCTGTCCCTCAGACCTCACTCTGTCTTTTAAAAGTAAGGACATGTGTCATTGGATTTAGATTCCTTCCCAAATCCAGCACAATCCACAAGTAACCAACTATGTCACATCCTGACTTTGAGCTTACTGCCTTTAGAAGTACTGGATCAATAAATTTTTCTTGCATTAAGCCACTCACTTTGTTGATGGTCTCCTAACACACACAATTAATTACTTTGCTTTCCATCAGTTAGAGTGGTCTTATTGCATACACCATACATCTATGCCTTTCTTGGAGCTCTGCATCCTAGCTTGTGTTTACTTAATTAGGCTGCCACAGAATTTTTTTTAATGAGTTGGATGAATATTCTCTAAATTAAAAAAAAAATAGCTGTTAAATTTCCTGTGGAAGCTCTCCTTTGAATTTAGGCAATGATCAGCTATTTTCATTTCCTGTATAATGCCCTTGCGTGTTTAATTCCTGATCATCTTTACCCTCTGCTCTTTTCCGTTTCTTTCTGAATGGTCTTAAAGTGAGTGGTTTACTTCCTTACATTTTCCCATCTGCTGAGGTACATCCAGCTCCCTCAGGTACCTATTGTCCCTGAAGACAGTAGGTAGGCCAAAGTCTCCTCTGAAGCTCTCGACTCTCCTTTCTGAAAAAGCATGCTCATCATATGGTTTCACACAGATTAGCTTCATGCCTGTCTGCACAGAGCCCTTGAAGGAAGAAGACTCATTTGGCATATGGAAGCCATGCACATGGATGGTAGCCTGGGCTGTAGGAACAGTTTAAATTCTCTTCCTTGCTTATCATGCGCGTGAATGTGTGTATTGCCAATTTCTAGTTTCTCACAACTCTCTACCTTCCCTTTAGTACCTGTGGCTTTTGTTTTTAGAAATGTAATGAGAAGTTTTGTCTGAGGGCCCTAAAGTCTAAAGGGTAGCTAATGTGTCTCAAAGACACAGGCTGTCTTCCAGGAGTAGATGGAAACCTATTTGGACTTCACTGCTTTCCAGGGTGTGATGAGGACAGAAACTTCCATTGGATGAAGAGTTTCATTGGAAACACCTGTTCTATTGCTCCCATATGACACTGAGTTCAACACTGTTTCCATGGACCACAGAGGTAGGGGAGGCATCCAAACCAGGTGGAATCACTGGCTGGGAAAGAATCATCGACATCAGAATTCATTGTCCATCACAGAAAGTACCATCATACCCTACAACAGAGTGTTGTTTCTGACAAGAAAAGACTTTGCTAACATAAGGTTTGTTTGTTTTTTTTTTTTTTAAAAAAAAAGACTCAGCCCACTCTGGGCGATGGTGGCGCACGCCTTTAATCCCAGCACTCTGGAGGCAGAGGCAGGCAGATCTCTGTGTGTTCGAGACCAACCTGGTGTACAAGAGCTACTTCCAGGATGGAAAAAAAAAAACAAACTTAGCCCATTCAATTTAGCATTTTTGACCCCAAGGTTTTAATATTTTAAAGAAATCTGAGAAGTTTCACCAAGCACAATTGTGCACCTAAGGGAAAGGGGATGGTGGCAAGACAAGTGGGTGTAGACATTTAAGACATGTCACAATATAACTCAAGGCCCACGACCATATCACATTTTGTCTGCCTGTGTCAAACAGAAAGGGCAGAAGGTGAGTAGAACTACTTGGCCATGTGTTTTAACAATTCCTTTTCCTCAGACACCAAAGACAACATTTGTAAGGAGGAGTCCCTGAGGATTGACCCTACATACACCAGGAAAGTGTTCCATTGATATTTCACCCCCTGCTCTCTGGTCCTTTTCACTGTAGTATTTGAGTCAAATTCTCACTAAGTTGTTCAGGCTGACTTCAAACACACTGTGGGCTTTGAAATTGTCACCTTCCCAAGTGTTAAGTTACAGGTTTGTGCCACCACTTTGATGGCATTGCTATTGTTCCAAAGGTATTTGGCTTCCTTTTATTGTATGTCCTTTATTGTGACAGTTAAATTAACCAAAAGAGAAACATAGCAAAGAAAGACTACTATAAATTTGAAATAAAATGAATGTGTA
This sequence comes from Microtus ochrogaster, assembly GCF_000317375.1. NCBI lineage: Eukaryota > Metazoa > Chordata > Mammalia > Rodentia > Cricetidae > Microtus > Microtus ochrogaster. The sequence continues at coordinate 27,085,198 of NC_022021.1, read as the reverse complement.
CTTTGAATTACTCAGTCTTTCTTTTGCAGCATGATTATAAGACTCTTGTGATCAAAGAAGGAAGAGGTTATCTAGGAAACACATATAATGATCAGTAAAAGGCAAGGGTTACAGATGAAAGCCCAAAGATGTATACATGGGTCATATCTAAACAGAGTTGATTTTTCTAGTTTTCTAGAAAAGGATGTTTCCTTCATTAGAAGATTGAAAACAGAAGTAAGAATATATATCTGGGGAAACATTGCATCCTGGGCTCCTTGAGGCAACATGTAAAACAGAAAATGGTAAGTGAAGCTTTGCTGAGCCATTGGGACTAGCTTCCTTCCACTTGAGTGAAGACATCTAAATTGGATTTTGAACTTCAAACAAATCTCCCTGAAGGAATGTGGAAATGGCTTCCTTGCATGGCACTGAAGTCAGATGACTGTGGAGCTTGCAACATCTCCCTTGGTTTCTGAGAGGGCTCTAAGAGATGTACAGCGGAAGGATGTGTGAGTCATCTTTGAATGACTGTGTCCTTGGCACTAATAAAAGTCAGCTATAGTTTGTTTTGTCCTAAAGTGACTCATAGCATTTTGCAACCTGAAAAAAAAAATCAGCATAGTGGGCAATAGTTAGTCTAGGTTTTATAAGGGCAAATAAATTTAATGGAGAGCTTCTTAGAGTTGCTTGCCCTTCTGTCGGTAGGACTCGTACTGGTGTCTCATTGGTACTCCTTTAGGACTGTGAGGTTCTGAAGAAACGTCATGGCATTATTTATCAGGTCCTCTGACCTGCACCTCTCACCTACCTTCTTACTCTGATTATACAGACAGGCAGAAATTTGTTTGGTTGTCTCAAAATGCTAGAATAACTCGAGTTAAAGACTTGACAGTAGCCCCATTTCACACATAGTAGAGAATCTCATTTCGAAGTTCAGAGTCATATGGTATAAACACCTAATGCGTTCAGCACCCCACATCCAAATGTTCTATATCTGTGGGTTCAAAAGCCTGCTGAACAAAAATACACAGAAAAAAATCTGCACTAAACATGTACAGACTTTTTAAAAAAATTATCATTCCCTAAATAAAACAATATAGTAACTATTTGCATTATATTGGGCATTTTAAATACTCTGGGGATTATTTGAAATATAATAGAGAAATATGCTAGATGATTTGAAGTAAGCAATATATGTAGGGTTTTGGACATCAAAGAACGTTTGGACTTATGTGAGAGGGGATGATATTAGAACCAAGCCATTGTGGATTCAGAGGAATGTCTGTCCACCAAGATCTTAAAACCATTATCCTGAAAACTGTATAAAAATGCCTCTGTTTTAGGAATAATAAATGTACTCACTAACCCAAAACCTAACTGTTTTTGATAAACTGTTGAGCTCAAAACTGAATTTGTTTTCCTCCTTATAAAATGTTTTTCTTTTGTTATTTGCTGTTCTTAAATCCCACCTACCTTTAACCCATATTTTCAAAAATTCACAATCTCAAGGACTTTTTAACATACCAGTTATAGTTGCCACCAAGAACAGCAAGAAATAAACATACTGAAGGGAATGAAGGAGACTCAAAAAGAAAACAGTGTCAGGCTGAAGAGATGGCTCAGGCTCTAAGAGCACTGGCTGTTCTTCCAGAGGTCCTGAGTTCAATTTCCAGCAACCACATGGTGGCTTACAACCATCTGTAATGAGATCTGGTGCTTCTTCTGGTTTGCAGGCATACATGCAGACAGGACTTATGTATAATAAATAAATAAATAAATCAAGAAGAAGAAGAAGAAGAAGAAGAAGAAGAAGAAGAAGAAGAAGAAGAAGAAGAAGAAGAAGAAGAAGAAGAAGAAGAAGAAGAAGAAGGAAGCAGTGTAAACATCTTCTCTTTGAGGGCCACACTTTGTTCTGGAGAGGAAAGGTGCTGCTTCCGTGATCACACGCTGCCTGAACAGGACAGTCTTAACCTGGAGGCCAGACCTTGAGACCAACAGGCAGCAGACCCCTTCTCCACTGTCTCTGAAGTAACCTCTGAGAAAATGCATTGAGATGCAGCTCTGAGGTCTCACACTTGTTGAATGACTTCCTCCCTTAGCTGCTTCCATCTTTAGGATTTTTAACACGGCAGTCTACTCTTCAAAGGCCAATTGAGCAGACAGTAAGACTTCTGTGGATCAGAGAGACGGCTCAGGGAAAGGCGGTTATTAGAAAAACTGGATGGCCCAAATCCAATCCCTGGAACCCCTGTCCAAAGTGGAAAGAGAGAAATGATTCCATGGAGTTATTCTTTGACTGCCACACATGCTGTTTAGCATGCAGGCAACCGAAAGCATATCATACAGACACATGAGAATGAAAAATAAAGGTGCCAAAAGATTTTTGTGTCTTGTTGACTCAGGTAACTAGACCATGTTAATGTACACTCCAAGAGTCCTGGGGAGGCATTCTTGTGAGTGTTGACTATGGTAGGGACCCCATACCTGTGCTAATATACAAGTTAGGCATTTCCAGTAGCATGTACTCTGAGAGGTGATGGTGTAAGAGTCAGATTATAAAGCCCTGAACTACGAAGACTTCTTTCTATTGAGAGCCAAGTCAAACTTACATTAAGTGTTCCCTAGTTCCCTAGACAGTCAATTTGGGGTAGAGGAGAGATGGCATATGAGTTCAGAGTTTAAGATTCAAAGTCTCATCCACCTGGGGCCTTCCTTTTCTTTTAATTTTTTTTAAACCATTTTTTTAAAAAAAGAAAAAACATGGTTTGAGGCATTTTTTCCCTGCTGAGGTAGAAGGATTGCTTGTGATCATGAAATCAACCTGAGCTACACAGTGAATACCAGGCCAGCCAGAGGCATAGAGGAGTCTATTTTTAAAACTAGTAAACAGACAACAAAACCACAAGTCAGTGTTCAACAAACACAACTATGGTTAAGTCACAGCCCATGATCCCAATGCCATGTACTGTATAATATCACATGGCAGCCAACAACAGCTCTTTCCACAGCAGGTGTTCTGATGGTTAGTAACTCAAAACATGGAGAGACACACTTTAGTTAGTGATATAGGTGAAAAGGTGAGTGGGTGTACCAAAGCTCAAGTCAGCCCTCTGCCGCCTCACTCTGCCTTAAAAACCTATAAATTTATGTTCTTATGGCATACAGAGACAGGACTTATTCTAAGTTCCTCCTGCCTAGTAGATTCTTTTTTAAAGTGATTAGGAAACAGGGGGGCATAAAAAAGGTTTTTAAAAAAGCTGGCTAGGATAGAGCTAGCACCAGGAGAAAATTAGTTCCCAGAATGCACTATTCCTAGAGAGTATACTGTTCCTGGCGTTCGACTTTTTTTTTTTTTAAAGCAGATTGTGCAAAGCTCATTATTACATGGAGGCTCTACCAAGAAAGCCTTCTGGGACTTGGGATGTGATGTGTCTCAGTTGGAGAGGGGTGCCAGCATGCAGGTCCCTAGGGTCCTCCCACTGCACCACAGTCAACACAAGCCAAGCCAAGCCAAGCCAAACCAAACCAAACCAAACCAACCCAAGCCGTTTAGTAGGCACATCAAGGAAAGACCAAGAAAACAACTTAGCTAAATGTTTCATAGTCTTGAACCAAAACAGAAGAATAATGTAAAGGGTTTGCACCTTTTTATTCTACATTGTCCCTGGATTCTTTCCCACCCCCATCCCAAGTAGAAGAAATCATACTTGGTCAAAATGGCCTTTGGATCTGGTTGTTTTGGCTAGGTCTGAGACACAACTCACAGATCAAAGACTTGATATTTATTCTTAGTTCAGTACACTCTCTACCGTGAAGCACCTTGGCCTTTTGATTTCTTTTCTCTTCCTCTCTCTCTCTCTCTCTCTCTCTCTCTCTCTCTCTCTCTCTCTCTCTCTCTCTCTCTCTCTCTCTCCCCCCTCCCTCTCTGTCTTCCAGCATGAAATGGAAATCTGAGTTGTGACATTGGTAACTTATAATAATTTTGGCTGATTTGGCCTTTCCCAACTTTGTGCCCCCCCCCCACCTTTTTCACTTTAAAAACAATTTGGTATTAGCAATATCTTCCTTTCCAGCTGGAGGAAGTAATTATCATAATTGGTGTTTGGGAGGGTTAAGTGTTAAGGGAACTTTGTGTACCCATATTAAGGCCCATTCTCTAGACTAGCCAGGCCATCCAGTTTACTGGGAGCGTCTGAAACATATTCAGGGCTGAGACCAAAGTCTCAACTTTATGATTAGTTTTCAACCGTAATTTTTAGTCAATTTTATCAGTGCGCGGACTGTTGTTTATGCGCTTAAATGCTTCTCCCTATGGGGGGGGGGACAGAACAAGTAATTTCACTAATCACAGTCTACTTTAGTCCCTTGGGGAACCTGGCTACAGCTAACACACCTCTATGAAGCCAGCAAGGAGGGCTGTATCACCTACTGAGATTCTAAGAGGGTAGTGGTGGAATGTCCCTCTGGTTTTCTGCTCATGTGGAATGCTTTTAGTATGGACATGAGGTTTAAGTTAAGTATTTCCATATCCAGGTGAGGTGTCCCTGCCTATACGAGTAGCTCTTGGCAGGTTGAGGTGGATTCCTTTGAGTCTGAAGTAAACTTAGGCTGTACCACGAGACCTTATCTAAAACAAACAAACAAACAATAAAGCACTTGCATGCCTGCATGCATCTTAGCTTCAATGTCTTGACCAACATTCTACCCCTCCCAAACATGACCTCCTGTTGCTTAGGTGAAACAGGAAAACCGGAATCTAGCCTTGTCCTGTAATTCAATTCTACAAGGAGAAGGAAGTGGTATTGAAATTTTGGCTTCTGGGAAACAGAGAGCTTCAAAAATCACCTTTGTCATTTCTTCACGTTGCTAGCACTGATTGTCTGGGCTCAGTTCTGTCATAGTTGCCCCCTACACCCAGGATAAGGTTCATGCACTTGGCGTATTTCAAGGGCGAGCATAGTGGGGCTCTCTATCTGGTGGACACGACACTGTGCCAGAACTCTGCATTTGGGACTATTGGACACAGATAATAACTAATAAATATGGCTGACAATGCAGTATTTCTTTTCCTACAAGCTATTGTTCCCCTTTGCACTGTATATCAGCAGCACTGCAGGGAAAGGGGTCAGCAAGGCAACCACTGTGTCTTGGAGTTCAAGGGGGCTGAGCTCATCCTGGAAACGATCTTAAACTACATTTCTTTTTTTTTCTGTCTTCCATTTAGACATACACAAACTCACTCGTGTGACAAGGCCCGAGTGAGTGATTCTTATGAATTCTGAGGAAAGGATCACAAGAAAGAAGGCTAAGACTCTGGGAGAAAGGAGAGCATGGCTTTCTCGGGAGATGGGGGCTCAACACAGACTGCTCTTCCTTGTGTATTTTGAACCTTGGAACTCAGTGGTGGCTGGGAACTTGAAGAGCAAGTTTGGACTTTGAGCCAAAGCATTTCTGGGAAGAGGCCAATGAATTAAAGCAGTCTGAGGTAGGAGTTTGGGAAGGGAGAGTTCTTTTAGGGTAGATGAGAATAGGGGAGACTTTGCTCAAGTGGCAAGCTTCTCTCTAACCCCAGTGAAATGAACCTTTAGGAGTGTGAACCCTCTAATATGGTCATTAGTTGGTAGGAAGCACCATGTGGAATGAATTTTGACTAGAAAGCCCATGTTCCAGAATGCTCCTGAGTCCTTCTCCTACCCCTGTGACGATATTGTAGAACCAGCAACGGCATACCGACCTCTGCCACTTCAATGCTTTCTTCGGGGAATACAAATCTAGCAAGCACTTGTCGTTGGTAGCCTCAATAGGATTGGAGACACTGTGCCACAGTGACTGCCGTAGAAGTGGTATCAACCATATTTGATAAGATGGTTTTCAAAAAGTAAAACTGTTCATGGAAAATTGGGATGGGTGAGTTGAACCAACTTTAAAAACCTTTCTTTAGAACAACTCTGTTATGTAGTGCATGCCTAGAATTGGAATATCTTTGGAGACTGAGCTGGGGTTTTTGAGTTGGAAGCCAGTTTGGGCTACTTAGTGAAACCCCACCTCAATGTAAAAAACAAGCAAACAAACCCACCACCAACAAAAAGACTATGAAAACCGGACCGGAAAAACTCCATCTTGTATCATCAGATGGTTTCTTTCTGTTTCTTTCTGTGCTGTCCTCATCCCAAATCCTGGCAGAAAGTTTTCTGAAGAGTGAACACCTTACATAAAGAATTTTAATGCTTTCCTACTTTTTTTTTATTAAAATGTAACTATGGACATGCACATTTTAGAATCTATCACAGTGCTTTTGAGCAGTAATTTGAATATAAGTCTCTTGGACCAATATAAGCCCACAGTGAACACTTTTCACTCCACGACTAAATCTCACAAGGATATTGTGCTTGAACTATGCAAGACTTCTCTTTGCAACAGACAGAAGACTACTACCGAAAACCACAGCCAATCAAAATGCAGAGTTGTGGAGCTCAGTCCCCAGGGAGACATCTACAGAACACTCCCACACCTGAGGTTCATTGAGGAAGAAGGGGCAGAAAGACTGAAGAGCTGAAGACTCAGGGAGATTGTTCTTCCTAGTTACATCACAAGCTCTATCAATGAAGTGCCATTAATGACAGCTCAAACTTGAGCTGGACAAGGAGGACACTAATAGACATGCCAAACTACAGGGGATAGGGGGAAACCCTTGAGGCTTCAACCCTATACAACGGACTATAGGCAACCATGTCAAGCTAGGAGCTGGGAAGTAAATCTCCAGGGAAGAGCTCACCAATTTGTTGTCCAGTGCTAAATGGTCAGTCCTGAAGACATACGTATTAAGTAGCATTATATGGACACAACAGGTTATATTTAGGAATGTGTATGTATTTGCAAATGCATGTAACAACTGATGAAAAAAGAGGCCATGAATTTGAAGGAGAGTGGGCAGGGGTATGCGGGAGGAAGGAAAGGGATTAAATTGCAATCTCAAAAATTAAAATAAAATGAAACCGAAGAGTCAGATGAGGAAAAAGACACATCCATACCACTTTCGGGTTTCTGGGAATAATAAGAGCATTTGCATTTTTTTTTCTTTACAGTCCTTTTGCATACTTAGTGTTTTATTGTTTCTGTGGCCATCCTTAAGTTAGGTGAGATGCTGCTGCCAAAGCTGATTTTCCTAGCTCCCGGCTAGTTTTTCAACGAAATCCTATTAATGAAACTTAGCAGTTGGCTTCCAAGGCTAGCCAAGGTGTATGTGTTCATTCCCTTAGGAAATAACCTGGAAGGACATGCCTCCCACCTTTGTGAACCTTAGGATACAACCAACGTTCACCTCTCGGAAGTTCTCTTATGGTGTGCGCGCGCACAATCCTAGTAAACACATTTCACTCTATTACAGTTCCATTAGTCATCCTGGAACTCTACCCGGTGTTAGGAGTTAAAGAAAGCTTGCTATTTATAAGAATCTGTATTTGAAACCTTAGGTTAGTAAGGCAGAGAGGCACACACCCCAGCAGAATTATGATCTTTTATAACCACACCAGGGTGCTTTAAAACGGGAAAGTAATCTTAAGCTTTTCCTCTTCCACAAACCAGCGCAAGAAATACTGCCTGATATTTGGTTTCTTTCTGGCTGGATGATATAAATCCCAAGGAGATTTCCCTTCCCAGGCAAAGGCCCATATTCACGTAATCCAGAAAGCCAATGCTTGTGCGGCTCCACCTTTCTGCAACTCGAGTTTCAGACACATGCTGAGTTTTTAAGTTGTTAAAAGAGGAAGGGTCCAGCTGCCTGGTCGCGTCAGTGCCGAGCAGTCAAACTGGGATGTGTGCAGTAATTGTTTATAGTCAGTGGGACTAAGTTGTGTGCCCGCTACATGTCTGTGTCTAGACCAGACTTCTGGAAGAATGCAGCAGTAAGGCTCGGGAGACTTAACCCAAGACTGGTTTAAGTGCTATGATTCAGGCGCGCCATCTCCGGATTCTAGGTGGCCTCCTGGGTAGAATATGCCCTTTGTTTTGGTGTTCAGTCTACCCTTAGGGCTGGCAATAACCTTCCATGAGAAATGTGCCCTGCCCACATTTCCTTGTTTGATACAATCTATTCTAGCTGGGTAAGATTTTGCCAACAAGGCATTAAGCTTCATCTCCAAGAATATTGGTGACTGTGCTGACTTCAATGGCTAATGATAGCTTTTAAAAATTAACCTACTGTTTACTGTCATCTTGTGTGCTCAGAATATTAAATATCGCCTTAGAGATGGTCCACAGTGATTCAGCTGGTTTCGTTTAGAGCAAATTTTGTTGCTTTTAAATAAAATGAGTGAAGGTAACACTTAAAAAATATCTAGGAGCTGGGGGTGTTGGTGTACACCTTTAGTTCCAGATTCTTTGAGGATAAGGCAAGAGGAATATTTGAGCCCCAAAGTTGGAGATCAGCTTGGGCAAGAGAGAGCTCATCTCTATAAAACAAAATGAAATAAAATAGCAAGGAACTTTGTATTTATTTGTTGACTGTTAGGTTTCTAGAGGAACCAGGAACCTGAGAACCAGTCCTCTTTCCTATTATATTAATACCAATGTCCTAGCACGCTTAAGGTTAGGAAGCTTCCACAATATTACCTAAAAATTCAGAAGACCTCTCCCCAGTGAAATAAGAAGGCTATTTTCTATCAGGTTCTGGGATAGGTTTTACTTTAGAAACTTGCTTCTTGAGGTAATATACTAATATTATCCCAATCTTAAAATTTTAGAATGCATGATACAAAAATATCCTGAAATAGCTAACTTATATGCCTTTAAATTGTGCTTATGATTACTTAAACAAAATAATAAACTTATTATTTTTCTCAGAGTGAGAGCAAGATGAACTGTAGGGTGGCGTAAGCACAATCAGCAGGAATGGAAAGGTGACTGAAGGGACCCTATGAAGGGGTGACTTTAGGGCGGAGTCGGACCTGTGAGGTGCTAATCATTAAAACAATGTGCTTCACCTACAGGGATCCAGTTCTGTCACCTTAGGCCATGTGGTTGTATAATCTCAACAAGAAAGAGGGAAATGGATAGAAGCATTTCAGAGAATTAAGGCTTCCCAGGAAATGAAGGCAAGGCTCACAGGCTTCCTTTTCTGATTGTAAATTTCTAAGAACCTCAAGAATAACCTTATTCTGTACAAATTCCACAAAGTTTGCCCCAGAGTTCAGAAATAGACTGAATCTATGTAAATGTATATGTGCATATACACATATAAGAATATATATTAATGCCGGGGGATGGTGGCGCATGCCTTTAATCCCAGCACTCGGGAGGCAGAGGCAGGTGGATCTCTGTGAGTTCGAGACCAGCCTGGTCTACAGAGCTAGTTCCAGGACAGGCTCCAAAGCCACAGAGAAACCCTGTCTCAAAAAAAAGAATATATATTAATATATGAATTACTATACATATACATGCGAATATATATTCATCTTTTGTCAATGTATTAAGTCATTTGTTAAACCATGTCTTCTAGCAGTATTCCAGGCTTTAGGAAGGAAGAGATTTTTTTATCTCTTTTTTTTATCTATTTTTAATAAACAGTTTATCTGCTGGGTGTGGTGACATATGCCTTTCTTTAATCCTAGCACTTGAAAGACAGAGTCAGGAAGATCTCTAAATTTCAGACCAGCCAGGGATACACAGTGAGACTCTCTCAAAACAGTACAAAGCAAAACGAAACAAAAGAAGCAGAATAACAAAACAGCACCAGAACACACACACACTCACACCACATCACACCACACACATCTGACTTAGCCCTGTGTCTTTCTACAATAAGCAGATGGAGTCAAGTGTTTCTTTCTCTATACTGTTGACTGCCCACCATGCTGATCAGATTTGTTACCTCCTTAGGATCCCAGGAACTATCCATGGGGGTCTACTAAGTATATAGTTCCAGTACAAGATGAACTGATAATACTAATTCTTTATTGAAGATCACTTTTCTAGGCATCAGCTGGGACCTCTTGGCCATTGACGATCTAGATATGCCTGTCCGTGGTGAACTGAAAGGGTTGCTAGCTAGAGCCCACAGGAATCCAGCTTCACTTTAAATGGGGTTTCCTTGGTCGGTAAAACATGCAGGGCTTAGACAAATGCTCACTAGCCTGAGTCTTTGTCACAGCCCTGTCGTCTGCTCTTTGGATTTCTAGAGAAGCTGCAAGATTCTGTACCTGTTAAGCAAAGGGTACTTCCATATTTAATGAAAAAATGGGGGTGGGGTGAGGTAGAATCCTGGACCAGATAGACAGGGGTTCCGTCTGTAACCTTTCTTCATCATCTCTGTTAAGTTCATCAAATCAAGGGAACTTGAGTTGGTCTGCAAGCATGAGCTGAAGTCTCCTCTCCATGGTAGCATCTGATGTGACCCTTTTGTGAGTGTGTGTGTGTGTGTGTGCAGGCACTTTTAGTATCCAAGAATGCAATTCCATGCCTTGTTTCCTTAGCTGAACTCTATAGCCCTATTCAAAGAGAAGTCTCTTTTGAAAGCCACTATTAAGTCCCTAATCCAATCTTTATTAAAAAAAAAGGCTCAAAATTATAGACAAGAAGGTTCAGGGCAGAATCTCTAAGGTTGGGAAGGAACCCTTCCAAACTCCACAGACTGGGTGAAGTCTGAAAAATTTGGTGAATGTTTACACTTCCTGTGTTAACTAACAATGTCTTCAGTACCTTACATTTTGTAGAAACATACAAATAATTAGCTGCGCCAGGAAAAGCAGAGAGAGAGAGGCTTAGTTTGCTTTGTCCTTCTCAAACAAGCAAAATTCTGATTTCAAGAAAATTACTAGACATGGATATGAATAAAGCTTCTTTCCCAGAATCAGTCTCTCTGGTTTTGGGGTTCTCTACACTAAATTCTAGTCTACCCCTACTACAGTTGCTAGTGTGCTTGTCTAGCATGCACAAGGCCCTGCATGCAGTCGGTAGCATTGCTAAAGCAGTGTGGTGGTGGACAACTGTACCCTACTCTACAGGAAGAGGGTAGAGGATCAGAAGTTCAACATCCTTCTCAGCTACATCGTGAGTTCGAGACCAGTTGGAGACACACACAACCCTGTTTAACTAGGGGGTGCATCCCTTTGAATAAGCCTCTGATACACACCAGGAAAGCAAATCACATAACAAATCTGTATTCCTGCTCTACGGTGGGAATTCTCCTAGAGCTTGGATATATGGAGATCTCTTTCCTGACAAGTCTGCACTCCTGCAGAAGGAAAAAAAAAGTAAATGGAATATCAAGTAATAAGCTTTCCAAAGGGATTTGTTAAGGAAAATCGGAGCAGCCCAGAAACTGTGCAGAGTATCACTGGGGATGGTTTGGAAGTATCAAATATCATATACTAGGATGCTCTCACATGATTCTTTGCTATTATTCCTATTTGATCGGAAAAGCTGACTTGTATAATTAAGCATCTTTGCTTCAAGCTTTTGCCCCAATCTTTGCCTGGGAGCCACAGAGTCAAAAGAAAGGATTAAGGCAACCCCACCTCCACCCCCAGCCACTCAAGGCTGGGTGCAACTTGTACAGAAAATCTATCTGGGAACGAAGAATTCTTAGCAAGGAAGAAAGAGTATTTATATCAACTGAGTAGGGATACAGGGTGCTCATGATGCCAGGGGAAATGTTGAGAGTCAGGTCAAGCTGGATTACGGTGAGCTTAGGGCACTCTATTTTGTCTAGACAGTACTGGGGAGACTTTAAAGTTGAGTGATGGCCTCGAGGTTGCGGTGGAGACAAATCCAAGTACTCGCAGGAAGGCATCAAAGAGTCAGAGAGCTTTGTAGTATGAGAGCTGCGTGGATGTGATTCAACACTGCCGGGGTCTTTTATTTAAGAACTTGACTAATCTCCTGGGAAGGCCTTTTCATCAAAAGGTTAAGGTCTAACAATCTCAACTGTCAGATTCAAGGTCATCCCTTCTAAAGGAGCAATGATGCCAGTGACCCTTAGACTTCAAATAGACTGCGTCCTAAAAGTGGCTTTTATAAAAGCCAAAGGTCAAAGATATATTATGCCCTTTATTTCATGACCCACCTTATCTTAAAAAGGAGTCTCCTTAATGCCCATTTTAGAAGTGAAATGACATTTTGAAGTGTCAGTTTAGAAAACAAAACAAGGACATCTTTTGTCAAAGGCAGCTATAAACTAAAATAACCACAACACTATGACTTATTCGAAGCAGTATGTTTTCTCATCCTGTGTTTCTTTTATAACTGTTGGAAATCTAGCCAGGCAGTGGTGGTGCATGCCTTTAATCCCAGCTCTTGGGAGGCAGAGGCTGGTAGATCTCTGTGAATTCGAGGTCAGCCTGGGCTGCAGAGTGAATTCCAGGATAGGCTCCAAAGCTACAGAGAAAGCCTGTCTTGAAAAACCAAAGGAAAATCTAGAAACATCAGTATTGAGGAAAGATTATTATGGAAAGGTAGACCATTGCTAATTCTTACATAGCTAGGATGTGACATACATGTGCTTTTATTTTAAAACCATATTTCCTGAGGGTGTGTTCATGTATCAGATAGCAATATTTAAAATTCAGATAGAGCTGGGTGGTGGTGACGCACATCTTTAATCCCAGCACTTGGGAGGCAGAGGCAGGAGGATCTTTGTGAGTTTCAGGCTAACCTAGTCTACAAGAGCTAGTCCCAGGACAGGCTCCAAAGCTACAGAGAAACCCTGTCTCAAAAAACCAAAAATAAATAAATAAATAAATAAACAAATAAATAAATATCCAGGTAGACCTTGGAGCATTGCAGTGATGGAGAACACAGCTAGGATGCAAGCATGGATCAGGTACTGAGATTGATGTTAGCACCTAAGAGAGATAATTAGGATTCTGTGACACCCACCAAGAGCATCTGGATGTCTCGAGCAGTGCTCAGAGTCAGCCTAAAATGTCATCCTGGACACCATTTAACTGATGGCTACCTAAAGCTGCTAGGAAAATCTCCTGATAAATTAAAAATTCAATAGTAAGATGATTTTTTAGAATTTATTTTATTCTGATTTATTCGTGTGTCCCGTGTGTGTCTGTGCACATGTGCGTGTGTTTGTGTGCGCATGTGTGTGTGTGGTGTTTGAACAATGCAAATGCCTGGTGAGACCAGAAGACCCAGGATTGATTCCTAGTACCTGGAGTTAACGGGTGTCCATGAGTTGCTGGGTCTGAACTTCAGTTGAATAAGCAAGCATCTTAACCATTGAGCAGTAAGTTTTGAATCAAATAATTAAACTTTGGAAAATTGCTTTAATGGCAGGACTTTGAAGCTGGTTACGCTAGGACCTGTTCTTGGTTTCCAGCTGTTTCTTGGACACACTGGGAACAGTACTGGGCTGGCAGTCTAATGCCATCTGCATTTTCGAAAGGCTAGTGGGAACTGCATTTAAAATAACAGTCCAGCTGCACAAGCACATTTTAAAAATTAAGTTTCTCACTGGGTGTGGTGGCTTATGTCTATAATCCCAACAGCACCAAAACCACAGAGAAACCCTGTCTCGAAAAACCAATATATATATTCCCAACAGTGGAGGTCGGGTGGGACCAGCTAAGGCAGGAAGAGGTCAGCTTGGGCTACATAGTAAGTTCCTGATCATCTTGAGCTACAGCTCCAGACCTTGTCTCAAAAATGCAAAGCAAAACGAAATAAATAAATTTTAAGTTTTCTTTTTCTTTTGGGCAGAAATTATGTTAAGTCAAAGCAGTAATCAGCTCTGAGCCTTAGGTCATCTGTATTCAATTTTGATTGGCTATTTAATAAACCCTTTGGTGGGCGTCTATAGGTGCTAAACAACCACACAAAAAAAAGAATGAAAAGCTGTCCTGGGGCCGGGTGGTGGTGGTGCACGCCTTTAATCCCAGCACTCGGGAGGCAGAGGCAGGTGGATCTCTGTGAGTTCGAGGCCAGCCTGGTCTACAAGAGCTAGTTCCAGGACAGGAACCAAAAAGCTACGGAGAAACCCTGTCTCAAAAATAAAAAAAATTAAAAAAAAAAAGCTGTCCTGGGGGGGCGGGGAAGCTGTCCTTGGATGGAATATCAGCCTGGAAACCACGAGGTGTAACTGTGATTAGCCAGGGGGTTCCATCCACCAGGTAAAGTAGGCCTTTGAGGAGTGATGAATACTTCAGTGACAGAAGGGAGTTAAGGGGCTGGAGAGATGGCTCAACGGTTAAGAGCATTGCCTGCTCTTCCAAAGGTCCTGAGTTCAATTCCCAGCAACCACACACACACATACATATATGTATGGAGGGAATTAAAACAATGGAAATGCTGGCTGCATCATCTGGGGAAGTTTACTTACACCTTGTCTGTCTTTCTCGGGAACTGGGCAAGGTAGGCTCATTAAAAGTATCTGTGGTGTTTTCTGTAAAATTTAACTTAAAATCCAGGGTTCTGAGTCATTCCTAGCTTCATAAACAAACAGAAGGAAATATTACATCCATCTGGCACCCAGTTTCACCCAAGAGAAGCATGAACCACTTGGAGGGATGTCAAAGTCTACATCTTATCCCAAACATGTTACTGGACCTCAAGAAAGACATTTTCAGATGAAGCAAACTCCTTACTTAAACAAAACAAGTATCAGGAAAATGCAACCTTCTCTCCCTCCCACTAACTCCAGCTAGCTTTGGTTAAAGGGCACTACCTAGTTTACGAAAGCATTAACCTCACGTTATGACTGTCTTTATCCAGGCACCTCACAAGTGCTGGCTGCAGGAAGCCTCTGCATCCAGACTCTCAAACAGAACATGCCTACATTCACTATTCTGCAGAGGAGTTCTCACACCAGAAGCTGAGTGTCAGCAACACTGTGGATGGACTGGGAAGAGACAGAGAATTTGTTCTGTCCCTGGGCGTATCTACAAAGTCTACAACTTGGAATGAGGCAGACTTCATCCTCTTCACATATCTACCGGATCTGGCAAAATTCTGACTCACTGTTTCTCACAGTTGTCTTGTTTTCATGCTTCTCATCTCCCTCTTTACTGAGCTCCAGCCAAGAGTTCCTTCCCAACCTTGCTTCCTTGTCACAGTCAGTAGATGCTGTGTGTGCCTGGCTCATGGCATGTTGTTCTTTACCTTCTCTACACAGATACCATGCTGTTCCTTACTATACTTAAAAATACTTAAAGTCAATGGGTGCAGTGATTTAATACTGTCCATCTTTTCAAAGGAGTCCAATGATAGCCCATGTTTTAAATGACTCTAGTTGTGCCAGGTCAACTTTTATGGAGGACTTATGTAGATGTGCCAACTGGATGAGACGGCCTGATTTTGTACTAATCAAGTTCAATACCTTGTTCATTGTACGCAATGCAAGCTTCAGAGTCCTTAACCAGGGTGCAGACAATCGAAGTCATAGCCACCAGCTGTCTAGATGAGCCATCCTCTTCTGTTTCCCATAACAGGGATATGGTTGTGTCATGCTCTCAGGCTTCGGATGCTGCTGTCCTAGCCTTGTCCAACTTAAATTCCAATCTGTCATTCAAAGGCTACTCAAGGTGCATGGTCTCAGAAGTCTCTCCTGGTCTCTCACTT
>NC_022021.1:27033939-27067836 GCF_000317375.1 Microtus ochrogaster | reverse complement strand
AAAAAAGAAAAGTCCTACTTGTAGTTCAACCTATATCCTGGTAGAAATCAACACTGAACATCATTAACTATTGATGGAAGAGTCAGTTATACTTTTGTTTTACACTTCAGAAATGGGTCTGCACTTGTAATATTTGAAGGGATGGGGATCAAACAAATATGATGAAAACAATAACAATATTATCAGTGGTGATATAACTAAGGCACAGCTAAAACGTCCCCTGCTTAAAGCACAGAGATTCTAGACCTAGCATGTATATCCATTGTGATATCCGATCCTGATTCAGTACAGTGAATAACTCCTTTGACCATGGCAACCCAAAGCCAAATGGGTCCAGCCTTCTTCACTAACCAACACCTCCGAAAGAGTTGGGAATGCATTTGGCTTATTTCTAAAACACTAAAAGACAACATAAAAGCATATCAACTTATGAATCATGTATCTAGGCGATCAGAACAGACTTTGGTCCTAAATAGAGCAGTTAAAAACACAAAATGTAAAAACTGGGTGTTACAGTGCATATCATCCATGCAGCCCTTGGGAGGCTGAAGCAGAAGATCAGGAGTTTGATGCCAGCTTGGGCTACTGAGTGAGATTCTGTCTCATAAAAGAAAGTAAGGAGAGAAGGGAGGGAGGGGGGAGGGCTGAGAAATGGAAGGAAAGAGGAAGAAAGGAAGGATGAGAGAGGGATAGAGAAGGTTACAGAAAAGACCATAGGGAGGGTGGGAGAAGGGAGAGAGAAGGGAGGGAGGGAGAAGGGAGAGAGAGAAAGGAAAATTGAGGTTATGTAGGAAAGCATCTATGCCTGACATGGACCCAGGAAGGAAAGGGTTACTTTTCATGTTCCAGATTTTTATGTATATATTAACTCGACTTCAAAAAGTCTCTATTGTCCCGAGCAGACCAAAGTGGAACCATGGAAGTTTACAGTTGCTGGTCTCGTTGGACTATAAAATATTGCCTTATTCTACTACTTACCCCCCCCCCCATATTTAATGCTTTCAAAACATCAACAAAAGTTGGTTTACCTCTCAGCCTCTATGTGTTATGTCAGAATCGAGCTGATCTGAACTACACCAACAACGAGGATGAGACCGTTTCCCAGCACCAGCCCCGCTATTTCACTGAGGACAGCAGCCCCAGAAGGGTTTGCTCGTCTGCGTCAGCAGCCGTTCTCAGGAACTTTCCACTTCCCTTTAGCTGTAACTTTGAGTCCCTTCGCTTTACGGAGAGGGAAAATGAAATTCAGATGTTGTTCCTCTTGTGTTACAGCAAAGCTGGTTTGTGGACACGGTCATTTGTAGTTCAGACCCCGTGTTCTGAACCACTAACCTTGGTCATCTCAGAAGCACCATTCTCATTTCTGGAGGACACTGGCGTGCTTTGGTCAGGGGCGGGATCTCTACCCATACCGGTCATTCTTAGGACTGTTTAGCAAGGTGAATGTGATAATTAAGGGTTAGGAACATTGAACAGCTATTTTTCAAAACAAACAAACAAAAACAAAAAAAAAAAAAACAAAACCTGGCAAACAAATCCAGAGCCTCGCACACACTTGGTAAGAGCTCTACCAATAAGTCACATGCGTGGCTTTTAGTAGCATTTCTGAGAAATTCTAGGGCTGCCACTCCATCGCAGGTTGGCAGAACTCTAGACTTGGTGTGCATGGTCTCACCTGCAGCAGACTTCTTCCTTATTCCTATTCACTGGGCTTGCTGTTTCTCCACTGCCAACTCAGCACCATGAGTTACTTGAATCCTATGTAAATACTCAGAGAAACAACTAAAGCTCAATTCATCCTCGGGATCTGATGTGGAACAAGCTGATCATGTTGGAGCTAAGAAATGGAGGCATCTCTTTCTGAGATAAGTAACTCATGCTGGCCTCAAAGTCACTGCATAATTCTGATGCTGTTGACCTTCTGATCTTCCCGCCTCCATTTCCCAATGCTGGCATTAGCTGCCTGAGTTACAACTATTTCAGAATGGAGATTGAACCCCAGGTCTCGGGCATGTTACATAAACACTCTAGCAAAAGAGTTATATTCGCAGTCCAGACTTTTTTTTTTTTGTCTTCTTGCAAGTTATGTATAATGAAAGTTAAATGGGGGAATGGACTGATCCTTCTTAAGACACAGAGCTCTCTAAAACCCAACTGCAGTAGATTGATTTAGAGTGGAGGCGCTCGTCTGCACTTCTGGACATGGCCTGGAGAAGAAATGTAGAAGTTATGTGGGCTAGAGAAAACCATGGTTTAAGGGTAATGGTGTAGCTTACTGGAGTCCTTTTTAAAAAGATGTTGGCCAAGACAGTCTCCTAATACATGGAGATTAATGATACTCTTTAAAAACCTCAGCCTAGGTAAAAGGATTTAGAAATGAGGCACTGTGCTAAAACTAAGGATTATACTCAATTTCCTCAGATCAAGAAAGCCATGGATAAAATGTGGTAGATATGTGCTTTCTCATCTTTTTGCAACTCAAGATGCAGCTAAACATAATTATATTTAAGTAGTTTTGCTCTATTATTCCTATGACTCTAGAAACTGAGGTACATTGTTATGTTTTCTATTGAAGGCCTAAATCATAAAACTGAATTACAAGCCAGTAGGTGGTAGTGCATGCCTTTAATCCCAGCACTCAGGAGGCAGAGGCAGGCAGATCTCCGAGTTCGAGGCCAGCCTGGTCTACAAAGCAAGTTCCAGGACAGGTTGGGCTGGGGAAACCCTGTGTCAAAAACAAAAACAAAACAAAAAAAAAGAAAGAAAAAAAAACACAAAAGCAAAAATATAAAAAATAATAATAAAAAAAAGCTGGGCGTTGGTGGTGCACGCCTTTAATCTCAGCACTTGGGAGGCAGGGGCAGGCAGATCTCAGTGAGTTCAAGAGCTAGTTTCTGGACAGCCACCAAAAGCTACAGAGAAATCCTGCCTCAAAAAACCAACAAAAACAAAAAGAAATCAACAACAACAATAACAAAAACCAATTTGAATTACAAATGTTACTCTTAGATCAACTAAAAGGTATGTAGAATGTAACTGGGCAAGGCCTCCCTGCCATCTTGGTTCAATCAATCTGGAGTGGAGAAAGACCTCACTCTGCGAAACTGTCTCAGGAAAGCTCCTCTAGCTATGAAACATACACCACGTAAGTGCCCAATCCTGAGAGGGCGACTTTGGTTTTTGCGAATCTGTTTACCCAAGGCAGTGTGTATGTACTCTGCAGATCCTAGTGTGTTTTAGCCCCATGCATCCCATCATGTTACTAAGGAAAAGCAGACCAGCTTTTACCAAGAGAAACATCTTAAACCTTCTGCCTGTCGCTCAAGCTTCTTCCAGGTTTGATAGCACTTTTTCATTTTCTTTCATTTCTGTAGCATTGGGGGGTCAAATCCAGGGTTTTATACACAGAGGTGCCTGCCCCACCCTGGCAACACAGTTCTTACCTCTTACAGTATTACAGACACAACATTCTAGAATTCTTACTTCCTGTTCTTCCCCTACCCATTTCTTTGACATTTCTTGAAAATCTGAGATAGTCGTCATACTTTCTGCTTCCTGGTCACTTCCCTAGAACTAAACATTAAGCTGGCATGTTCCATTACTGAGAATTCTTACCAGCTTACATCAGCCAAAGGTCACTTGCCCCCAGCTAGTCTGAGAAGGTTAGAAGAGGGACAAAAATTGCCAAGCTGCTTCCACCCTGAAGTAATAACTGAAATGTTATTAGCCAGCACATTTTGTTATCTAGATGGTGTAGAGGAGCTAGCAAAGATTAAAAAGTTTACACTGGAATTAGAATAAGTTTGAGGGGTGAGGGAAGGGCAACGAGCAGAGAGAGATCCTACTTTCCTGAGTCACTTCCATTTTTAGGCCAGGAAGCAATTTGTTCTGATTCTGCTTGCCCTAGAGAGGCAAGCTTCCTCTGAGGGTGGTGGAAAGATGCAGGAAAGGGAATAACCATGGCAACCTGCCCAGCTATGTGGGCCATGATAGTATTGGGGCCCCAATGTCCTGGCCTAGTCACTAGTTTAGTCAGGGTGGTCCCTCCCTTTCCCACTTCCTTGGCTAGAATGCTGACTTCAGAAGGATCATTCTTTCTCGGTAGGGAGTCTGAGAGAGTGTGGGGAAGATTGAAAAGAGACCAGAGGTCATTCTGACCAAACCAAATAGCAGGCTTCCACGCTGAGAACAGAGAGTAACTGTCTGTTCTAGCGTGAACTCAAGCAAACGTACAAGCTCCCTTAGTATCGAGTACTTGAATGATTAACAGTGTTTTCAGATAGGGTGAATGGTGTTCAGTTTTGATTAAGAAATTCTTCAGTTGCCTTCAGTGTTCACAAAGTCCCCTTATCAGTTGTTCAGGGGGCAGAAATAAGCCGATAAAGTATCCCGAAGATATAGATTAATTTTATCTTCCCAGTGTCCCTAAGTACTATTGTTCTTCCTCAGAAAACAGAATTACAGAGGTCATTCTGTGTGCCCAAGGTCATTTTACTAAGCAATGGTGCAGATAGCTTTAACCACTACCCAACAGTGCTGTTGGCGGAAGGATGAACAGCAGCTAGCGTATGAATGCATGAACTGCTGGCCCTTTAAGACACCCACCATCATTTGTGCCTCTAAGCAGGACTTTGGGCTGTCTCTAAGAAGAAACCTGACAGTTTGCTTCTGACTGACATGATTAACCCTCTAGAATATCTTCCCATAATTTAAGTTTCCCTTAAACACACTTATCTGATGGAAACACTGTCTTCTAAATGAGACTTGGGCCAGCCTCTGCAATTCAGTAATAGCGCTTCAACTATATAACAATTACAACTCCAGGGAGAACAAAACCAAAACAAAACAAAGAAACCACATCCTGCTCCTCAGGTGTTTCACATTGCCAGTTGGCTTCCCATTCTAGTTCTGTCCACTGTAGGAAATCTTATAGGGTAGATCAGTTAATAACCTCCAGGCCAGTCCCCTTGTCAGTCTTCCAGATGGGGCAACTTATGCCCCTGGTGAACTCCTTCTAGCGGCCTTCACCCAGGACAACGTCCTCACTTTATCTTCAAGAAAAGGAATGAATAATCCCCCAAGTGGAGAGAAGGAGGCAAAGAAACACATGGCATTTCCAAGTTAGCTTGATCACAGCAGTAGTGGGCTTAGGCTCAGACTAGAAGAGAAACGAAGAAGCAACTTCCTCATGGTTTCATCAGGAGCAGCTTCCCACAGTACTTCCTGAGGGATCCGAGCCACCCAGCAAGCCATGTTTTCCTTGTCTTTTAAATTTTAGGTAACAGGGATATGACTGAGCAAACCAGACCAACTGGTCAGCAGCTCCCAGAAGACTTTACACCATCACCATGCCCAACAAGTGTCTTCAAATCAATACCCCACACCCCCAACAAAGCCAACTAAAATCCATCTAACCTGTGGAGAAAGACAATAAAAACAGGCCTGAAGAACAGGAGGTTAGACTTTAACCCTTAAAATTATAATACGTCTTTAGCATAAATCCAGTCTCTGAGCCAGGTGGGGGTGATGCTTGCCCATAATTTCAGAAGTCAAAAGACTAGAAGTTCAAGTTCAGCCTGGGAAGAGAAATGCATTGAGACGCAGCCTCAAAACAACAAAAGAAAAAAGGAAAGAAGGAAGGAAGAAAGAAAAAAAATGAATGAACGAACCTACCTCTCTGTGTTTGAGTCTTTCTTCACAAATCAGCAAGGCCTAAAAATAACACTGCGGTTACCTTCCCAGCCCTTCAGGGCCTCAGGTGGAGATAAACCACCCTGGTGTCAGCACCACCAGCGCAATAAACACATCTGAACTAGAGGTTAAGGAAGAAGACATTCCTCCCATTCCTCCACTATCTCTCTCGTCTGACCACAGTTAAAATGGCATAGCTTAGCCAGGTGTGGTGGCCTCTACCTATAATCCTAGCATGCTGGGGACAGAGGCAAGAGTCTGGTGAGTTTAATCTTGCCTGAGGTGCAGAGGAAGGCCATCTACTCAGGGCTTAGGGAGGCAGCTCAGCGGCTTGCCAGGCATGTCCAAGGTCCTGGGTTCCTTCTCGAAGACTTCAGGGGAAAGAGAGAACATACCAGCCTAGAAACAAACAGTTTCTAGGGTAAAGATTGCACTAAAGGACTGGCGTTGGCGGTAGGGAGAGAAGGGATTTGCTATTAGTAAGAAGCAGAGGAATCCAGGGAGCTTGAGGCCAAAGTGACGAAGAACAGGAGAGAAACGGTGTGTGTCTGGAATACGTGTTTGAGGAGGTCACAATACCTCCTTTCTCAAGGAATCTCGCTTGTCTCACCTTCTGAGTTCCATTTGCTGTAGCATTGCTTTTCCCTGACCCAGAGCTTTTTTCCTCAGGAAAGCCTGAACTCCCAACAAGCCTGAATTCTCGAGCCAGTTAACTCCTTTCAGCTTTGGTGTGTGCCCTGCCTTGGTTAAAGGGAGTGGAGTGGTAGATGCCTGGGTGGGTGGGGTACCTGACTAGAGTAAGGCAGCCTAACCCAGGATGGGGGAGCACCCTGACAAGCCACTTAGCAGCAGCAAGTCCTGAATTCTAGCTATTCCTTCCTTTTGGAACAGTCGGTCAATACTTCTGGGTGCAGAGCCCAGGCCTCACGACTGTAAGAAAGATGGTTTATGCATCTCATCGGGACTATTCCAGCATCCATACCAGGTATCTATGAGACATTTTGCCAAATTTTCTGCCATTGCTTTATGTTCAAGTTGTATCTACCTTGGTTCCCTTCATGCTCCTGCTTCATGCCTTTGCCTTACGAGGCCCAGAAATATTTTCATCGAGTCACTTTATAGAGCTACAGCAACATTTACTATTCATGAAGTTGCCCCTTTCATAATTTTTAAATCTTTCCATGTGTCTGGGGCTCGTTTCTGTTCCTCTCAGTTTACAGTGGCTCCCTTCCTTCCAAACACAAGCTAAGAAGAAAGAGGAAAGGGTGTGGGGGGTGCCCGGAGGTAGAGATAACGTCCAACTTCTTTGAATCCAGTTAAATTTCCCTTTGGATTCAAGCAGCTCCCGACTGAAACCTACTACGGAGCAGAATTCCAAGCTCAGGATTAAGTGAAGGAGAGGGAACAGGAAGAAATAACAGCCTCTGCTCTATGCTGCTAAAAGAACCGCTACTTGACTGCGGCTCTGAGGTTTTCACACGCTTTTCGCCCTTTTTCTCGAATTCTTACTTAATCCTTCCAACTAGTTTACAACCGTCAAGAAAACAGCGTTTAAACGCTTCAGGGATTTAAAATAAGTTTGTTAAGTCGCTTGGGCAGATACTTTCCTAGGAATGCTGGTCTAAGACAAAGTTCACATTTTTAATGCCCTGTGCTGTCAGTCAGCAGAAAATAGCTCCTTAGAGGCACAGACCACGTCCAGCCTTTGTCACAAGGCAAAACCCAACACCCCTCAGCAGTTAATTAGGTGGTCAGCGGCCACACCGGCGTTCTCCCTGGGATGGCCCCAAAGCCCTTAAGCACTCCGCGCCCTGTACACACACACACACACACACACACACACACACACACACACACACACCCCACACTCACACGGATGGTCTCTTCAAATGTCACAGGATGGGCGTCTTGGAGTCCGACCCCAAAGGTAAAATGCATTCCTTGGAAGCATTCCACAGATGTCAGGCCACAAAACCACTGCTTTCCCCGGAGTACACTGTCTGATTTGTAAGATTCCTCCCCACCGCCCAAGGTCTGCAGTCAAGATAGGGGTGGGAAGAGAGGAGCGGGCAAAGGAGGGAAGGAGGTCGGCAAAAATGGAACCAAAGAAAAGGAGAATGGCAGAGCTACTCACGGGCTAGCTAGTGCCTCTGCGGAGCCAGCATGACTTCTCCGTGTCCGGAGCCTCTAGGTTGCAGCGCTAGGGACTCGGTGGGCCCCGCTTAAATAGCCGCCGGCAGGGAGCCTCGGTGCCGCGCGGCCACTCCCGGGGAGAGAGAGAGATATGGTTCTAATCAGATGCTGGCAGCTGAGGACTCCCCAGGAATGTGGCGGGATGTTTTTGCTGCCTGGGCTTGGTAACTCCCCCTCAACGTGCTACGGAGTCTTCCAAACTTAACTGTTTATTAACTCGCGCTGCAGCCGCGGAGACCGGCGCCTCTTGCGCTCCGTGCGCCCGACCAGCTGGGGGCGATCGCCCGGACCTGGAGAAAGGACCCTGCAAACGCCCGGGCCAGGAGCCCCACACTAACGGGGGCCAGGAAGGGTGCACGTAAGGACAGGAAAGGGAAACTCTGAAAGGGTGGGATCCGCTAAATTGCTTTTCACAGATCCGTTCCCTGGATTGCCACTTCAAGTGGCGTGGCACGAGAACCCATCCTAAACCGCCTGGGGCCTTTGAACAAAGAGAAAGCTTTACTCCGGGCTTTTCCTTCAAGGGATGACGGGTCCCAGGTTCCATCTGTCCTTTCTTAAGCTGAGCACGTGACTGGATTGTCACCTTTAAAGAAGTCAGTGTCTGTTAATTGCAAATGTGGACGTGCTTATTAAATAGGAGGGAAAACTATAGGCAACCGGGGAAAAGATGTGTTTATATTGAAGTTTAACACCACTCATACAGATGCAAGACCATATTCTTTCTCTGAAACTGGCCTAAATGAAACACGTTACCATCTATCTAACACATCCAGTGATCTAACGATCCAATGATCTTTCAGTGCTTATCCACCCACATGCAGATAGCATGACGTCGTCTGTTAGTTTCTATAGCATTTCTTTCTTTTTTATTTTTCGAGAAAGAGTTTCTCTGTGTAACAGTCCTGACTGGCCTGGAACTCCCTTTTGTAGACCAGGCTGACCTCAAACTCACTGAGATCAGCCGTCCTCGTCCTCTGCCTCCCAAGTGCTGGTTGTAAGTAAAGGTGTGCACCACCACCGCCCAGCATAATCTTTTCTCTTCTTTCTTTTCTTTTCTTTTCTTTTCTTTTCTTTTCTTTTCTTTTCTTTTCTTTTCTTTTCTTTTCTTTTTTTATCCCTGCATGAAAAACTTGAGCTATGAGAAGAGACGTTGAAAAATGTCCCTATCAATGCTGAACTGTAGACACGTGGCAGAGAGAACCCCAGGAACCATATAGAAGCTTGCCGCTTCTTTCCTGCATATTCTAAAGCCAGGAACAATTGTCAAATATCTGCAAAAACAGTATGGTGCTTTTTAAGAACTTAGGAAATTACACTTTGGGAAGGTTCCCTCCACCTCCTCTTTTTCCTCCTCCTCTTCCCTGCTCTCTTATTTTATATAGTCTTTCCTATACCTCCTCCTCTTGTCTGTTTTCCTGCTGCTCTGCCTCTCCCCCTCCTTCCTTGCCTCCCTGTTACCCCATTTGTTGGAAGCAAAATATACCAACTATAAAAATGACAAATTGTCACTCGGAGGGAATGGGTTATTGATTTTATTGAGTAAGCAACACAATGGATATGCATCTTAGCACTGCAAACCGAGGGTTCAAATCGGGCTTATGGCACACCAAGGATGTATTTTGTGGTCCGTGTCTAGCCCCAGCTGCAAAGCCACTGTGTAATTTGAGGTAGCTCAATGTGAGTGGCAGTTTCTGCTTGCAAGTAGGTCAGGCTTGGAAAGGCAAGAGACACAGAACAGCACAGCTGGGCCAGTATGCTGCCCTCCTGACCTCTGTGTTCCCTCCACACCTGGGTACGCACAGTAGACGGGGTTGTGCTGGTAACTTTCAATATTCCCCTATGATTGTAGAAAGGAAAAGAAAAGATTTTTTTGTGAATGACTAGAGGTTTGTGAAGGCGTTATGCTTAGTTCTGCTACCTCTGAGGACATCCCACTTCATGTCTAACATCCAGAAGTCTAGAGAAATGATTTCATTTCAAAAGGCGCAGAAATTAGAAAAAAAAAAGTAGTCAATTCAGGAAACAGGGGCTTTGAGAATACAAAAGAAATAGGTCTCCAAAAAGCATGTATTATCTCTCAGCTTGGAAGCACCCACCCAAGTCTCTCTCTATCTTTATCAGAATAGTTCAAAGACTATTTCTAAGATGTGTTAACTTGCTGCCACTAAAAAGAAGCGATTTACCTTAGAAACCAAAGAAAGAAAATGATTTCATCTGCTGTGAACTGCAGTGTGAAGAGGAGACTTGGGCCCAAGCAGCTCATGTGAGCGCAGTAGGCTTGAAGTTGCAGCTCAGATCAGACAGCCTTGCTTTATACAGAAATCTAAAGAGTCAGAGCTGAAGAACTCTGGTTTGAAGTGTATTTTTATATCTCTAGGGTGCTGATATTGGTCTTGGCAGTAGCTCAATGTCCTGCTCACATTATGTGTGTGGGGGGGGGGAAGAAATGAAAATAAATTTAACTCTTTTTATCCCAGGAGGTGCTGTTTCCTGTCACCTCTATGTTGTTAACTTTTCAATGAGTCTAAAACGAACATCTCCGCATAAGGAAAAGCACGTCAGAGCCCACCCAGATGTTCAACTATGGAAAACATGATTTTTCTTTATCACCACCAAAATTTGTTTAGAAAACTAAGGTAGGAAAAAAAATGAAATGTGATGTTTTTCAAAAACCACGGTCCCCACGTAATGATTGTCATTTGCACAAAACCTGCTTGTGGTGGGGTAGGGTGGAATCTGGACTGTGCTCCCAGCCTAGACAGGGGTAGTTAATCCCGTGACAGCTTGCTGAAGAATGCATGGTTTATTATTAAAGTAATCTCTTAAGATTTTCCTGGAATGTGCTCCCACAGCAGCGCTGCCTATGCAGGCTATCCTATGTGTGTCTTTTCTTCCATGATTCGACTGTTGGTTCTTAGCTCAAACGTCTGGGCGTTTCTCTCCTACACCTCGCTCTGTCCCTTTCTCTGCTGCTCAGGCCTTTCTTCAGCTGCCTGTTTTGAATCTTGCTCTTGTTCATGAACTGTAAATGGGACTTTGGAGTTGGCCTCAAAGAAGTTGTACACTTTGATGCTTGTTAAAAACAGACATGATCAAGTGAAACAAATCAAGCTTGGCAAGATTGGATATGTCTGTAGTTCTACCGTCTCTGAAGGCTGAGGCAGGAGAATAAATAAGTTCAAAAGGAAACAAGAATTGATTGAGATGTGTCTGGCAAGAGACCCTTCCTTTTTTCATATACTATATATATATGTATATATACATATATATATATGTATATATATATGTATATATACATATATATATGTATATATATATGTATATATACATATATATATGTATATAAAATAAAGGCTGCCAAGTGAGGAAGAGAAAAGAGGAAAAAAGCTGTTGCTTCCCTAAAGTGTCCCTTGCCCCTGCCTGATCCTATATATTTAACACTGCAGAAAAACAGATTCCACCAGATTCAACTGCTGCCAGGGATGGCCAAATATAAGGAGTGTGTATTTGTTTTTATACGCACTTACCCATCCATCCATCCATCCATCCATCCATCCATCCATCCATCCATCCATCTCTACTCTTTCTCTCTCTCATTCCCCATTTTTCTCGTTCTCTTTCCCTCCCCTCCTTCTCTATCCATCCTTCTCCCTCTTTCTCTAAGATTTTCGGAAATTTGGAAGGTGGGTTATTCTTGGTGGTTTTGCTAGTTGCTGTCATTTGTTTTCTTCCTTACATCCCTGACAATGCTGCAGAAATCACTCTTTGCATGTGTCGTGTAGTCATAGAGAGATTCTGATGTGCAACACCAGGGTACATGGGGAAATTGGAACATCATGAAATGGAAATCATTTAAAATTCAATGTTGGGACAGCAAGATAGAGCTGTTTGCAAAGCTGGACAGCTGGAGTTCTATCCACAGGACTCAACTCATAAACATTGTCCTCTGAGCCGGGCGGTGGTGGTGCATGCCTTTAATCCCAGCACTCGGGAGGCAGAGGCAGGCAGATCTCTGTGAGTTCGAGACCAGCCTGGTCTACAAGAGCTAGTTCCAGGACAGGCTCCAAAACCACAGAGAAACCCTGTTTCAAAAAACCAAAAAAAACCAAACCCAAAACATTGTCCTCTGGGTACCTCATTCATGAACACACTGGAGTCCCATCCCCAGGATTCAGCAAGATTGGAGAGAACCGACTCCTAAATGTCATCCTCTGGGTTCCACACACATGTGCAAGAGCATGTGCATGTGCGCGCACACACACATACACAAATAAATGAATAAGATTCAATATATTATATATTTTTATAACCAGTCACATTCACTCCCTATACACCTACCTGTATACCTAGGCCTATACCTATATGCTTGTATATATAACAGGTAATAAGGGAGGAATACTTTAAAATGAATTATCACTCAAATAAGCATTGTGTTATTTAGCAAGCAACCTAATATGAGTTATGCATGCCTTTAATCCCAGCACTCGGGAGGCAGAGGCAGGCAGATCTCTGGGAGTTCGAGGTCAGCCTGGTCTACAAGAGCTAGTTCCGGGACAGGCACCAAAGCTACAGAGAAACCCTGTCTCGAAAAAACCAAAAAATAGAAAAAAAAAAAAAGAATATGGATAGCAACCACTTACATAGTCCTCTGTCTTTTGGGGATGAATAAAGATGCTAATTTCTTTAATGTTTATAGGAATAGGGAGCTGAGAACGGAGTGGGTCCGTCAGTAGGAAGGGATTAAGTTATGATTCACACCCATTGCAGAACCATACAAAACCATCTAAAAGAGCAAACTAAAGCTGATTCTTAGAGTTTAGAACCTTTCCTTTCAGGTTTTATTGAGTGAAAAAGCAGAAATAGGAAAGAAATCCTAAGGATTTCTATTTTAGTCATATACAATGCAGTTCCTCTATGTGTGTATGTCAAGTATAGTTTGTGTTCTTGTGTGTTGAAGATTAAAGGACTGGAAACTAAATAGTCTGATATATATATATATTGGTTTTTCGAGACAGGGTTTCTCTGTGGTTTTGGAGCCTGTCCTGGAACTAGCTCTTGTAGACCAGGCTGGTTCTGAGATATATATTGCCAGAGCTCTGGTAGAGGGGGAAGTATTGAGGGAAAGGATAGGGTGAGAGCCGGGTACAAAAGTAAAAAAAAAAAAAGTCCACAGACTGAGATGCATTGGCTTATCAAAGCTATTGTGGATGTACAGGTTTGTGCAATCAAAAGAATATATGATCTAATTTTAAGATGAGAAAAAGAAGAACTTGAGGAGAAACCCTCTTAAAAAGGGTATTGTGAAGGTACTCTCTGAGGTCTTTCAAAAGGGATTTTTAGGGATTGGGAGACAGCTCAGCGGATAGAATGTCTGGTATGTAAGCACGAGGACCTGAGTTTGAATCTCTATTACCCACACACAGTAAAGCAAGGCTTGCCTGGGTGTGAGTCCTTGTAACTCAAGCACTGGGGATTGGGGAGTAGAGACAGGCAGATAGCAGAGCTTGGCGGCCGATAAGCCTAGCTGAAACAGTGTTACAGTTCTATATGTCTGCCCATGGACCCACACACCCTCAGACACATGTCTACACATCCTACACACATGCCACACAGGCTCAGGGATCCGAGGTGTGAGGAAGGCCTGGAATCTATTTGTTCAATTGCACTTTGGTGTAGTTCTGCTGGTACTGTAGTCTTGGGGACAACACATTGAAAAACACTATACTTTTCCCCCATGAGGTCAAGAGGATATGGAGTTTGCTGTTCTCTGCCAGGTGAGAACCGTGGAGATTGGAGAGAGTGATTCCCTTGCAATTGAAGCCCTATAGTAGAGAGGCAGGTTTCTTTTTCTCTTTGGCTCTCTGAGGCCTCAGGTAAGGTACTGGCTTGGGCTAAGACTTCCCTCCCTGCCCCCTCACCTGTCAATGTTTGTTTTTTTTTGTTTTTTTTTTTTTTTTAAAAAAAAAGGAGCTGACAGTAGCCATTTGTGTTGACATAAACCCACGGGTTTATGTTTTCCAGCCTGGCCCTTGCTACGGAAGAACCAACACAGCTCAGAGGTCAGGGCTCCCAGCCATCTTTGTAAGACCTGGAAGGAGCTGGTTCTATGCTTGAGGAGATGAAGGGAATTGTCAGCGCCACCTTGTTCCCAGTTTAAAGCTACCAAGAAAGCAGATCAATGAATACATGGGACAATTCTGCTTTCTCTGAAGTTACACTATATTTTGACCGCCAAGTACCCAATGGCAGCTTGAAAACTGGAAGAGTATTAGACACACGACGGCCTCCATGTTCTAACAAAGGAGGTGAGGATTTGGCATCAGGTCTGGGGCAACGCCCTAGTTCCACATTTTTCTTACTGGAAGGGTGGCTAGCCTACCTTTTCATTGTAAAACAGTTATTCCCCCAACTCCTGATCCTATTTTGGCTTTTAGTGAGAATCTAGTAAATCCATATTCATGAAAGGATTTTAGAGTGATGAGGGTTTAATAAATAATACAGAAAATATGTGAAATCCACATTTTTTTTTTACTAAAAAAGTTTTCTTTCTTATCAGAAAGGCTTTGCCAGCACTTGGAAGGCAGAGGCAGGCAGATCTCTGTGAGTTCAAGGCCAGCCTGGCCTACAAGAGCTAGTTCCAGGACAGCCAGGGATATGCAAAAACATTTGTCTCAAAAAGAAAAAATAAACAAAGAAATTATGTCTACTACTAATACCACGCACCCATCATTATGAAATCATCTTCATCAGATAAGTTTTACCCAGGTGGGGAGGGGAGAGAAATGTGTAAATTTTGCTGAAATGGGCAGATTGCAAAAAAGAATCCGGAGACATTTTTTGTTTTTTTTTTAATTTGAGAAAGGGTCTCTCTGTGCTACCAGAATGGGTTCAAACTCTTGGACCCAAGAGCACTTTTGCCTTCCTGCCCCAGGGCTGAGACTGTGGGGGCATACTACCGATCCTAGCTAAAAGATGTCCCTGTCCTTCAAACAGGGTCTCCACTTTATGTTCCTAGCTGGGTGGTCTTGAACTCCTTACACGAAGGAGAACAGTGTCAAATTTATGGCAGTCTTTCTGCTCTTGTCTCTCATGTGCTGGAATTACAGGGGTATACCCCTACATTCAGCTAAAAGTCACGTTGTAGCTGGAGGGTAGGAATAGGCCACTTTTTGTATTCCAGAGCAATTTAACTCCCCCATGTTTCGAAACCCAGGTGGTGAGTGTGTGTGTGTGCGCGCGCACGTGTGCATGTGTGTGTGAGTGTAGACAGGAAAAGTATATTGTGGCTTTTACTAGATCATCAAAGGACCTCATACCATAAAATAAAGTTAAACTCCACAGTACTGTAGGTTTACGGCCATTCCACATTCTTTCTGCTCATTTTAACTGAAGATTTTATCTGGGTCTTTTGTTCCCAGCTGATATATATCTTCCCAACATCATGGTCAAACAGGTTAGTCCAAGTCTTCTTGTTTCTGAGCACAGACACCTTGATTTACTTCCTTTACAGACTTAAGGACAGAGCTCTACCGTGACCCAAGTCTTTGAATAATCTAAAATAATTCTGTGTTTACTCCCGTGTACAAACCATGATTCTAGTGGTCAACAGAAGATTCTAGAGTTCACAGGATTCTGTGTTTGTGTGCCCAAGCCCAGGAATGAATTTTGTTTCATGAGAAAGACATTTCCAAGTGGAAGGATGTCCACAGCAGAGCCATAGGGACAGCAAGAGGACAGCCATGCCAATAAGAACTGCCACGAGATCTCCCAGTGTGGCCTTATCATAACGGGCATGGGTAGCCAGGACAAGATTGGTCTCAGGCCTAGGCAGTGGGTTAGGAAAGAGAACTATGTAAACCTCCTTCTGAATATGTACAAGGGGATCATGCTCCTCTGCTTATACAAGAGGAGATTAACCGAGTTGACTAATGTCTCCCTAAAAATAATGTCCTTAGACATTAGCGCCGCAGCATGCTACGTTGGACACATGGTCTTTGCAGGTGTGACCAATGAGGAGGAAGTCATACTCCACTCCGGGAAGTCTCTGGTGTGTTGTATGTACAGTGCTCTTTGATTAGAATATCTGGCCTTTTTATCACACTGTATTTTGAATTTACTATAACTCTTTTTTTTTTTTTTGGTTTTTTGAGACAGGATTTCTCTCTAGCTTTTGGATTTTTGTCCTGGAACTAGCTCTTGTAGACCCAGGCTGGCCTTGAATTCACGGAGACCCGTCTGCCTCTGCCTCCTCCGAGTGCTGGGCATGCGCCACCATTGCCCCGCAAATTTAGTATAACTCTAGATACAATATACTGACTACAAATTCTTGCTCCATGGTTTAGCAGTCTTGTGTGGTTCAAGAACTAGTATTGTTCATTAATCAATGAAAGAAAAAAAGAAAGAAAAAATAATAAAAAAGAACTAGCATTGAGTTCTAAAAAGAGAAATTCTGAAGCATCCTTCCAAGGTGCTGTCAGATTAGATAAGCTAAGGCATGGAAAGGGTTAATGGTATTTAGCAAACACCTAGTGCTATGCTGATGATAATGCAACATTTTCCAAATATTTAAAATCTTTAAAAATATCAAGTGCATTTGAAATTAAGCTTACCCCCAAACTCAGAAATTTCATTTCCCAAACAGCCTTGGAAGAATTCCCTCTCATTTTCCTGAAGATACGTTTACAAATTCTACCAAAGCATGATGACACATTCCAGTAATTCCTGTACCAGGGAGGCGGAGGCAGGAGGACCAGGAACTTAAGGCCAGCCTTACCCACGTGGCAAGATCAAGGCCAGCCTGCTTTTCATTATCCTACCCCATCTCAATAAACTTTCCATTTTCAGGCTCCATCTCAAGGAACAAGGGGTAAAAAGAACCAAAAATAAGAACAGCTTGAGCGTGGTAACAGAAAATAGAAGCAAATCGTGGCACTGGTGTATTTCCCATTGGAGACACTCTCGAAGTAGCAGCGAGGGTATAGAGGATGCCACGAGCTGTTTGTGTCGATATAGCTGCAGTGAGTTGGCAGATCAAGCTACAGAGGGAGAAATAAGGCATGGAGCCATTTGCATGTGATTTAAACTACAAAAAGCAACAGCTGCATGTTAGACAGTCATGCACTGGCACAGAATGGAACTGAGCAATAAAAGCTTGAAAGAGTTTAGGTAGAAGAGGAAGGGATGGTAGGTAGAAGAACATGGAGAAGAGAGAGAGAATATTGCTCAGTCTGCAAATCCGATTTCTAGTAGGTTTACAGTGTAGAACAGCTGTGCTCTTTTCTTTTTGGGGTGTGTGTGTGTGTGTGTGTGTGTGTGTGTGTGTGTGCTATAGACAGTGAACCCAAGGTTTTGGTCTCACGCATGAAACATGTGATCTACCGCTGAGCTACCCTACCGCCTAACTCTGTTATAGTTTAATCTTGGCATATGAACGAACAAGCCCCACTGATTCCTTATACTTTATGGTTTTTTAAAGAGTGCTTCTGCGAGAAAGGAGAAATTGCACAGCTAACTGTGAAAATAGTGTGAAATCTGTTAGTCAAACTCCAGATTACCTGCCTGGTTAGAGGAAGTAAGTATTCAAGGAAAGGAGCAAATTCCATGAATGCACTCCAGCCAAATCCAGCACGGGGCATGTTCTACAGAAGGAATGATCTGCTTCTCCAACTGCTCGAGGGCATCCACCAAAGGGAGCGGAGAAGAGGCAAAAGTGAACAGTTGTGTTTCTTGAAGATTCTAACCAACTGCTCAAAGGTATTTTTGAGAAGGAGGAATTGAAATGTGAATAGATATTAAGGATTATTACTAATTTATCATATTTACTTAGTAGAGACTGATTGGATTTGTGGGTGGAATGTTATATATTGAATTCCCACACCCACACTGGGACTGAACCCAGGGCTTCATGCTTGGTGGACCAGTACTTCTAGCACTGAGTTAAATCCCTGAACCCTAAACCCTTGAATTTTCTTTAACTCATCCCCCACCCCGAATCTAAAGGGAATAGAAGAAAAAGAAAAAAAAATAGGAAAATAAACAAAAATTTACCCAAGGTTGGCAAAGCAGAATGACTGGTTTTTGTGAATTGGAGTCAACATACAATTGTGTATAATTGAAGTGTTCTGTAATAGATCCAGATCATGCTCTCATTGTTTCCATGGAGCCCATTCATTCATTCAGTCATTCATTCACTCATTCATTCTTTCATTTGTTCCCTGCTGTTTTCTACCCGCTAGCTACTGCTGCCGCCTTATCAACTGGATGCTACAGATGCTTTGGTAGCCCCATTCTCTAGACTTTCTCAGATTGATTTAGCTCAGAAAAGTTTATGCATTTGCCCACTGACTGAGCGTTTGGCTTTCTTTCATGGTTCCCCTTGCAGGTGAAGTTTGAACGTGTGCCAAGGAGCACCTCCTGGGGTCAAGGATGAATAAGGTTATATTAATCATTCAACATCAGGTCTTATCAGAACAGACAGGTTAAGCCCCTGGGGCGCCCCTGTGCTCCCAAAGTGCTTGTTTCTCTGGGTTACTGATTTCAGTTTGAAGTCAGGTGATTTACGAGATGACCCAGGCTTTCCTGTCTGGTTCACACCACACGGAGGGCGAGGAACAAATAGGTCCAAAGTCTGCTGCTTTCTGGGCCTTAGGAAGGGACCGGCGTAGCTGTCATGTGCTTGTCTGAGCAGATGTTCCGGAGCCTGTTTTTCGCTTTTCAGGAAGCCAGGATCCCACTGTTCAAACCAAGTTCCAAGAAGACCAGCTTCTGAAGGCATCGTTGGAAGTCAGGGTTCTACACTTTGTGTTGCGGATGTTCAGAAGGAATGGGACTTTTCTTTATTCCCTTGTGCAAATGTTAGAAACACCTGTACGGCAGGGCAGGAACAGGAAGCAGATAGAACTTGGTGACAATTTTGATCTTGATAAAGAGGACTCTGATTTTACTCGTGTGTAACTTTGATCTTTGTATTCCTTGTATTTGTCTTGCAAGTTAGATCATCATGTCTCTATCTAGCAGACGACAGAGTTGGATGTCAGGAGTTAGATATTTTTTTTTGTGGTTTTTCAAAACAGGGTTTCTCTGTGTTGCTTTGGAACTAGGTCTTGTAGACCAGGCTAGCCTTGAACTCAGAGATCTGCCTGCCTCTGCCTCCCGAGGGCTGTGATTAAGGCGTGTGCCACCACCACCCAGCTAGAGAACATTTTCTTGCAATGTTCATAGTTTTTTTTTTGTTTTTGTTTTGCAATTTCATAGTGAAATTGCCATCATTGTGACATTGTTTTGTAACTCTTTTATCCTATCCATGATCTTTCTAGCTTGTGAGACATGATCTGCAAATGGAGAGATTGGGGTTGGGGGAACAACGAGATGACTTGGTCCTGCCTCAAAGAGGTAATAGGACACACTTAGTTGACTTCCAGGGGAGAATTTACAATCTCTGAGGAACAGATGGGGGTGGGGTAGGAGGGCGAAAATGGGGGGAGTGGAGAGAGGGAGGAGAGGAGGGAGGGGGAGCTGTGACTAATACTAAATAAATAAATAATATAAAGAACAGATGTGATCTGCAAAACATTTCATAAAGGGAGAAACAGGGCACGGTAGGATTCACCTGCTCTTCTAGATGAGAAGATGGGGCCGAGGGATTGGCAGTTTGAGGCCAATCTTTGTTATGTGATGGATTCCTGGCTACTGTGAACTATAACCTGTCTCATACACACACACACAAACACACACACCAGACAATTCAGTTTTTAAAAACATTTTTTGAGATTATTATATATATGTATATATATATTTATATATATATATATATATATATATATATATATATATATATATATTTGCATCAATTTCCCCCTTCCCTTTCCTCCAAATCCCCCTCTGAATGACCACATACAATCTTCTCAGTCCGTATAATGTTGCTGGGCATATGTTTTCAGGGCTGAGCACTAGGTATTGGATAACCAATTGCTGGGCTCTTCCCTGGGGGAAGCTATTTCTATGGCTGAGACTCCCTGAGCCTTCCATTGTCCATATTCATGTTAACTTTTCTATTGATTGCTCAGGTCAGGTTTAGGCAGCCATGCTGTTGAGACTTCATGGCTAGAGTTTCTGATGTTCATAGGAGACACACAATTGTGTAGACAACTCCCTATTCATCTGGCTGATGCAATCTTTCCACACCAGGAAGTCACAACTGATCAAAGTACGCAGTTGTGGAACCCAATCCAAACAGACACCACAATACAACTCCTGCACATAAGGGTCAGGGATCTGTGCAGAAGGAGTGGAAAGATTACAAGACCCAGAAGAACAATCCAGTTTTTTTGTTGTGTTTCGGTTTTGATTTTTTGAGACAGGGTTTCTTTGTGCCAACAGGCCTAATTGTTCTGTAATTCGCTTGGTAGACCAGGCTGGCATTGAACTCACAGAGATCTGCCTGCCTCTGTCTCCCAAGTACTGGGATTAAAGGTGTGTGCCACCAGGACATGGCACAATCCAGTTTTTAAAAAGGTTGTAAATGTTATCTGTTCTAGTTTCCAAATGATCTGAAATGTGTCCATTTATTAAGATGTTTGGACCTTTCTTCTTTTCTCTGAATGTGTAATCTCAAAGTATTTCTAAGGTGTTATAATAAAAAAAATCATTATAATATGAGATCTATAAGGCAGATTTGCCTAAGACACTTTAATTAAGTCAGCAAACTATTTTGGTGTCCTTTGCAACATATCGTATGACTTAGTTCTTCTTGTCCCTAGAACTTTCTCTTTTTAAGCAAATTGATTCTTTGTGATGTGAAGGTGATCTGGCTTAGGGGCAATGTTTGGCTTACAGCTAAATAACTAAGTAAGTAAGTATGTAAGTCTTACTATGGTAGTATTAAGCCAGCACACTTGTGCCCTGTGTCAAAGACTTGTCCAGAAGAGAGTTGGAGGGAACATTAGTGTTTCATGGCCATCTGGGTCTTCTTAGCTGAGGAACGCCCAGCGGTCATAGCACTGCTGAGTGGAACACAGAAAGAGACACAACCTTCCAATTCTGGCAAAGAGAACACTGTGAGGGACAGGAGGTGAGGGTGCTTATGAGAAAGTAAACCCGGATACAAACCAAGCGGTAAAGGCGCCCCTTGGATCAGAAAATTTTTGGTGCTGATGTATTCTTTTTGGAGACTTTGTGCAATTCATTTTTATTGAGTAGTCTCCAGGCTGCACTGCGTTGTAAATCTGAACTCAGTAAAAAAAAAAAAAAAATCATGTATTTTGAAAGCAAAAACATTATGTTAGCTAAGGAAAAAAACACTTATTACTTAATGGAATGGATCTTTTAAAAATACAATCTAAGATGCTGAAAAGAAGACAAACACTAGTAAGGAAATAAAATCATAGTTTCATTTATTCATAAGAAGGGAGGTGAAAGTTTGACCTTCCTCATTTTTTTTTTTTTTCGAGACAGGGTTTCTCTGTAGCTTTGGTGCCTATCCTGGAACTACCTCTTGTAGAAACAGGCTGGCCTCGAACTCCCAGAGATCCACCTGCCTCTGCCTCCCGAGTGCTGGGATTAAAGGCGTGCGCCACCACCGCCCGGCTGACCTTCCTCATTTTGGAACGATTATTTCTCTTCGCTAAAGAGGCCACACTGGACCGGGCTGTAGTTTATCTGTTGTCTGATAATGGCATATCCACACAGCCTATCCTGCAGCAAACAACAGATTTCAAATAAAATGTCACATTAGCATTCTGCTGATTTGGAAATTCCTGCTTTCTAGATCATAATAAAAGAAGTACAACCACTCATGATGAACCACTCAATTATGTGTTCTGTGAGGAGATGGCTTGGCAGATAGGATTTGATGTGCGGATTTAAGGACCTGAATTTGGACGCCCAGAACCCATGTCAATGCTGTTGGTTGCCATGGACCCCTTGCACAGAGGAAGTGGAGATGGCCTTATCAGAACAAAATGTCTAGCCAGAGGAGCTAACGTGAACTGTGGGTTCAAATGAGAGACCTTGCTTCAGCAAACAGAGGGACAATGATAGAAAAAGACAACCAACTTCAACCTCTGGCTTCTACAAGCACACATGTGCAGTTGCACCCACATTACACGTGAACCACACGTATGCACATGTATGCACACTGCATGCACATACACATGAAAAAGTTTCCCTTCTGAAACACTTGATATTGTGATACATTTTCTGTTGTACAAATGCGAATTAGGTGTCTCAGGGCTTTGCTTTCAATTCATCCATAAAAGGTGACAGGGATTGAACCTAGGACCTCATGCATGCTAGGTGAACACTTCAACACTGAGCCACACCTCAAGTCTCTGAGTTAAAGATCATACATTTGATGTTTCTTTGTACCGTTTATGATTTTTTGATGCTATTTTTTTAGACACAGTTTCTTACTATGCAGCTATGGCTGTCTTGGTACTTACTATGTAGAGCAGGCTGGCCTTGACTTCACAGAAATTCATCTGCCCCTGCCTCCTGAGTACTGGGATTAAGGCACGTGCTGATACACCTGGGCACTGTTCATGGTTTTCAGATGCACTCACGTTGGAAATGAAGGATCCAGTAGGATCAGATGTTGGTATTTGCACTACACTGTGTCTATGGAGCTGGAATAGATAGACCCCAGAACATCTGGCGATGTGAAACTGAAGGGAGATTATAATCTGCTTAATAATCTTAGATAATCTGTTTATGTTTTAGCAAGTAGCTAATATAAACAGATTAAAAAGAGCTCCTAATATATGTTTATTGAATAATTATTATATTATTTAACGTGTGCCTACATTATAGCCACTCTTTACTTGTGTGCAATCCACAGACCCAACTACTGGATCATATACCAGTACAGACAGACGTCTAGATAAGCCTGAGAAGTGTTTACGCAGAAAGATTGTTTGTTTCTTTTTAAGGTACCCTGAATAGACATCTCTATTTTTTCTAATATCTGTAGAAATCCTCATAAAGTTTTTCTTAACATAAACCCCAGTGCTCGTCTCTTCTCTTGCCCTTTCTCTCAGCACTAGCAGAATTTTCCAGCAAGGAAAACTACAGATTTTTTTTTTTTCAAAATTGTTCATTTTGGTCACAAAACACCAGATAAAACTGACTTAACGAAGCAAGAAACAGTTCATTTTGAGAGATCCTCTTTGGAACTACTAAACGTTAGCTAGCTAGCTTTGATCTGCATTCCAGAATTGACTTTCCCTTCAGCTTTATGTGTTTGGGGGAGGCAGGCTGGGCCAGGGAAAGAACACCCCTGTACAGGCCAGGAAAGCAGAGCCCACGTGCTGTTAAAACTGTAAACGCTAATGATGGTTTGGGAGGTGACACGCTACAAAAATACCTCAATCATCCCGAGTAAGACTTGGAACAACATTTATACAACATTAACTCTGGGGAAAAGCAGGAGGCTTGGGCATGTGAACAATACTGCCTCTATTAGAAGCCAACCCAAAATGAGATGGAAATCATAGCGGCTTTCATTTCCCTTCTTCTGTTCTCTCTCTCTCTCTCTCTCTCCTTTTCTCTCTCTTGAGAGACAGAGACAGAGAAAGAATGCCTATCAAGAAAGAAAGCTGGTTCAAAGAGACACCATGAGACATGTTGAGAACGCTGCATTCATACGCGCGTGTTTATGAGAGCAAGGGTATGGACACACTCGACCCTAGCTAGGGAGGATCCTCTCTGTCTCCACAGTTTCTGCACCAGCTTGAAGCCAAAAAAAAAAAAAATACTTAATCACTTCCATAAAAATACCCAAATTTTAAAAACATGCCTGAAAAAGGCAGCAATAAGAGGAAGCATGCCAGATACATTATAGCTGACCACAGACGTCATTCACAAAACAAGCAAGCGGCCTAGCCAGGAATTTTCCAAATGCTTTTTGAGGAGATGTTAACTCCCGTACAGAGAGCTTCAAAATAGACGAGGAAAATGGCAGGTTAGACCCATTCTACTGATCCATCCCCTCAATGAGGACTGTTTTGTGAACAGAAGCACAAATCCACAGCAGATATGCCAATAGTGAGCGAGCGTGCAGCCCCTTTCACAGAAAAGTAACCGTCCCACGTTCTGTAGGAGAGAGAGGCAGGCTCTGCTCTCCCAACCTGGTCCATCTGGCCCCAGCTTTGAAAAATATTTCCACATCAGACTCCACAGACCTCCTTTCCCTCTCAGTGTTTTTAGAGGACGACAGAGTTTGTCCAGCAGGCAATACTGGAACAGGTTTTGTAAGATTTCCATTTCCCCATCCCTGTCTGGGACAGTATTATTGGAACTCACATGGGTGGTTACCGAGTTCCTCTAAAAAGGCTTTGGGGCCTTAGATTGTCAATTGGTTTAGCCTGAGTTACATTTGGAGAACCTTGAAATGGGTGGAGGCCAAATAAACTGTAGAATATTTTTAAAGCAGTATAAATAGAGATAATTTATTTAAAAAATTACATCTCAAGCCACTGAAAAACCTTCTTGGAATCCTAAAGACTCAGCTTCAGGCTGGGAACCCAGAGTGCAGTGGCACAATGCTTGTCTAGTATGTGTGAGACCAGGCTGGCCTCGAACTGCCTCTGCCTCCAGAGTGCTGGGATTAAAGGTGTGTGCCACCACTGCCTGGCCTCCCTGGGAATTCTTTAGGGTGGATGATTTACAATTTCTCTTGGCACTGATGGCTCAAGGCTCTTATTTGTTAAGACTGTGTTTTTCAGTGTGTATTTCTCTGTGTTCTTCCTTGCCTGCCTTTCTCGTTTGACAACACACCAAACTTAACCTCCTTTCTCGATCAGTATGCTCTAAACCCTCGCATGAAAATCATCTGGGAAAGCCACTGTATTAGTCTTATGCAAAAGTGTGAAATGAATGGTATTCATTCTGACATGCACGCGTGCGTGCCCACAAATACCATCTTCACATGTATCTAGTAAACTGAACGTTCAATGTATCTTAAAATGCAAACATACTTTGATATGTGTGGTGCTTTCTGGTAAACAACAAGATGCACACAAACCAGTGATACGAAAAGATTATAATGGAGTTCTGACTGATGTCTCAATGGTTGTGATGCCTATTTAAGCAAACCTCTGCACTGCCAATTATATGAAATATAGTACATGCAATTATATTTTACATTCTAATTGAAAATGGCCACATATAGCTATCTTGCTGTTTATGTTATACCAACACTATGCGTATATTTTTAATTTATTTTGTTTCTTAATTTTTCTGTAATAGGGATTGAACACTAGGCCTTGCACTTGCTAGCAAGTAGTCTACTATTGAGTTGACAGCCAAAGTCACTACTTATTATATTTAGTTTATTTTTAGACGTATTTTATTGTTTCATTGTATCTCTCTGTTTCTGTTCCTGTCGCTGTCTCTGTCTTCTCTGTCTATGTGTATGTGTTTGTATAGAGACCAGAGCTTGGGTTGATGTTTTGTCCTCAGTTACACTGTGCTTGGCTTTTGTTTGTTTATTATATATATTTTTTGAGAGATGTTCTTTCTGCGTAGCCCTGGCTGTCTTGGAACTCACTTTGTAGACCAGGCTGGCCTTCAATTCAGAGACTTGCCTGCCAGCTTCTGCCTTCTGAGTGCTGGGATTCAAGGTGTGTGCCACCACTGCCTGACTTATGATTATTATTTAATTAATTCCTTGAGAATTTCATATAGTGTCTTTGTACTGACTGACAATCTTGCTGAGGATGGTAGCAATTCGAGTTCATTATGAAGTTTACAAGAGGAAAGAAAGAGTTCAATTGGGTCTAAGAACACGGGACATCACTTACCCAGGCAACTACTTACTAGTGCAGGTGTCTGCAGCCTCAGCTGTCACTTCTGTTGTGTGCAGTGGCAGATACAACAGGCTGGAGCAGCACAGCCTCCTGAGCTAAGAGTGGCAGCGCTAGTCTTTACAGCTTGTTAGAGTCTGGGAGTCTATCAATGAATCCTTGGAGGCTTTGTCAAACACACACCGAGACAGCCGAGAAAGGTGCCATGGAGGTGCTGCACGGGTTCTAGCTTTCCTTATGTATTGCTATTCCGTTTTACCTTATGCCTGGAAAATTTGATTAATGCTACAAATATAAAATCAGAAAAAAGCAAAGACTAGATGTTACAGAAGCTTTCTACTTTGGACTTTTCAGGATGGCTCTTATTGTAGAGGGTTGGTCTTAGCTTCTCTCCTTCTGTTTATATCATTTTATTAATTCAAGGTTCAGAAAATGTGTTCAGTTTATGTATGAGCTAAGAGAATTCTTTGAACTAAAAGTGAGAATTTAAATTGTAAATACAGTATTTAGTGAAAGAAGAATGATTGAACTCATATGCTTGTCCTGCCCTGGGTCTCTTTAAAGCCCCCACTAAACTTATCAAGCGAGTAAAGGCTATCATCTTAGAAGGCAAAGGAACAGGGTAGGATCTTTAGCAGGTATCTACCCGAGGACATCATTGAATGATGGGCCATGGGTGAAAGTGTAACCATCCCTTCATTAGGGCAAAAAAATCAAAATCTCACATCCATGTAAGGAGCATGGTAGAAGCAGTTCACTAAGGAAAATCCCAGAGACAGCTAGCGTGATGGAAGCAAGGGCGGAGGCAAGACAGACCAGGAAGTAAATTATATTCTCTGAGGCTGGAATTCACGTGACCTGGTCCTCCCAATTGTCCATTGCGCATCAAAAATGGAGCAGTAACATGGTGGTGGAATAATCTTCTTGTATACTGTGAAATTGTGTTGCTAGAAAGAAGATTGGCCAATAGCTAGGCAGGATTTTGGGGGCAGAGAGAATGCTGGGAAGGACAGAGGAGGCAGAGGAGTCTCAAGCCAGATGCAGAGGAAGCAGGATGTTAACAAAATAAGGTAACAAGTCATGAGTCCTGTGGCAGCAAGCAAAGGAATGAAAATAAGTTAATTTAAAATTCAAGAGTTAGCTTGTAACAAGCCTGAGCTATTGGTCAAGCATTTATAATTAATATTAAGCCTCTGAGTGGTGATTTGGCAGCTGCCACTGGGATACAGAGGAACTCCACCTACGTAGCATCTGTATTACCTCTGACAAGGACTTTATATATTAACTATGTAAGTGGATAAAATGGTTAGCGGTTCAAAAA
Source organism: Microtus ochrogaster (assembly GCF_000317375.1). NCBI lineage: Eukaryota > Metazoa > Chordata > Mammalia > Rodentia > Cricetidae > Microtus > Microtus ochrogaster. The sequence goes on along the minus strand of NC_022021.1, from coordinate 27,040,830 downwards.
TATGAAACATAATAAAGGGTAAAGGGAATGCAGCAAACATATTACAAGACAATTTTTAGATGTCTGAATACCATAGAAACGATTAGTGGAGTTTGACGTCATTGCACCCTTTCCTAATTTCCTCCCTCGCTGCAGGTACAGAAAACCATAGCCAGGAAGATGTTCCCAATAGCAGAGATAAGCGAATGACTTTGGTATCTTAAATTAAAATAAATCGTACTTTTGATGATAACTATAGAATTTTCATTTGAGATGAGGTCTCTACTATGCAGCTAGCCCGGGCAAGCTCAAAATTCACAATCTTCCTGTCTCCGATTCCCAAGCCCTGGGATTATGATTGTGCTTCCCCATGCCCACCTCTGCATAGATTTTTTTTTAATTGGTAGGGTTTTTTTTTTTTTGCCCTTAGTGGTACATAAAAATAATGATGTCTCAAAACTGTAAGAGTCCAAGCTTCAGTGAAACAGGGCACAGTAAAATAAACAGATACAACATCTACACTACGTGAAGGGACAGAAGGAACTGGAGTTCTGAATGAGAATTATACCAAGTGTGGATGGTAATAACTCTAAGAGCGATAAGCATTTGAAGCTTTTCCTTTGGCTAGGAGATAAAGGGGGGAGACATTCACGGGGGAGGAATGAGAGCAGTGTAGGCAATGCCGGCTTTTTCTCTAAATGAGCCAGGCAGATCGCAGACTGCTGAAGCCTCTAACAGACTGACCCAGTTTATGATAAAGTTGAGGAAAGGCTAATTTGACCCATTGTTTGGTGCATTAATATTACATGTCTCAGCTAGGGTTCACAGGCCACCATGCCAGAAGGAGGAAAAGTGATTGAGAACAGAAAACAGGACTCTTGTTTCAGATTGTGTCACCCGTCAGTCAGGAAAACTTGGAAAGTGGAAGGCCTCCATGTTCTTATTGGCCACAGTGCCAAAACCAAAACCCAAATTAGCCATTGTTGGGTAAAATCCCTGATTTTGTAAAACCCAGGCCCAAACCAGCCAAGGCGGCTACAATCAAGAAAGGGTCAATATTTACAAACTTATTATTGTTATTATTTTAGAACTGCAGAATGTTCAGTTTAAAAGAAAAAAAAATAACCCCTGTTGGTGACTGTTAGAGAGGGTGGATTTTAGCAACATCATATACTCATTTTTGTTCAAATGCACTCCTTTGGGTACTTGTGAGAAAACCCAGAGTGAGGATCTATAGATGAAAGTATCTTCTCATGACCTACCTGGTCTGCATGAGACACAACAGCAAGCAGAAGGCTCAGCCCTAAATAGAATTCACTTGATATTCTGGCTGCACGTACTTCTCTGCTCATACCTCTTTCATTAAGATCTCAAATTTTAATTTGTTTTTCAGAGCTAAGGACTATGAATCTTAATTTTCTTATCCTGCATTTTTTTCTGGGATTGTTAAATTCTAAGTGAACAGTCATGAGAGACTCTCAAACAAAATGTCATTATGAAAACAGAGAAGTTAACAAGCCACTTTTAAAACGTGGATTCTAGAAAGGTCTAATCCATCACTACACAATTTGTTGTTGGAAATGCAGCTGACACCCATGTTAGTCCATCCACTTAGAAACCCCTGATGCGGAGTAAACAGATCTTTGAGATTAAAATACTCATCCCCAGGAACTGAATCATGTATTTCCTCCTAAGAAAATCCCACCAAAGTACACAGGAAGCTCTTGACTTGCTGCTTGTCCGGAGACATTGTTAATAAATACAGACGTTAAGTGTGAGCTTTTATTCCTTTTGTGGTGTTGAGGATTAAACCCAGGGCATTGCACGTGCTGGGCATATACCTCTTCTCTGAACTACATTGTCATCCTCTAACTAGGCATTTTTTAGCCTGTTGTGTCTATACTATCCTGGACAGGTAGAAATCCCCATTTTAAATGATGCATTTTTAAAAATTCTTCACTGTGAATTTTTATAGGCTTTTAATATCACAGAAGTTTCCTTTAAACTGGAGAGATAAGGATAGGAATGTTTTCCTTGACAATCCGAAAGCCAGAAATGGGACACTTGGGGCACATTTGGACCTTCCACATTCCTAAGCCACCTCACTACACGCTTTGGTGTCTGAAATGGTGCCAACACCCAGGTCGGTCCGTCTAATTAGAACTTCATCTTAAACACAGATTACGTTTGATATTTTGACGGCAGCTGTGAGTCCAGGTGATTCAGTGGCCTTTCCATCAGATCAGCACTTCAGAGAGTTTCCACACAGGCACATAGTTGTTCAGACCAGCTATGATGTATTGTATGAAATGGTGCTTTAAGTAGACAACATACACCTACAAGCTGAATGTTTCTTGCACACAGACGGGCATTGTAATCGTGAACCAGCCTATTTGTTTGGTGAGGGGAGCGTTTTGTGACGGAATGACAGGATGACATATATTTATTAACATCTCTCATACTGTGTAGCAAAATCTGGCAGAGTAACTATGAATGGAACAAATTGTCATAATTTTGTGGCACCCTTTGACACACAGAACCTGTGCCTCTCTTGAGGCAGTCTGAGGAACCTCTGTTCTTACCAGATTTCTTAGACAAAATTCTCGTAATATTTCTCTTGTTATTTTTGAGGTTTTTTGTTTTTCTTATGCATGAATAAATTGTCTTTAAAAATTCTTCTCAGGAGAAAATATTTCTTTTTGAGACATTCTGGAAACTAGACTTGAGCCGTCAAAGAAAGGTTACAGAACTCATAATTCTATAGAGTATTTTCTTTGCAAAAGTTGTACCTAAATTACATAATAAACATTTCTGGTGACAAACACATTTTCAAAAATCAGCACTAGCGAGAATGTAGACACTTTATTTTATCTTTTACACATATGTGAGGGTGCACATGAACCTATACACACATTCGTGTGGACGTCAGAGGACCTTGGGTGTCCCCCAGAAATACCATCAACTTCCTTCATGACAGAGTCTCCAAAGGCTCAAGTCTCTTATGATCCTGGAGATCAACAAATATGATAGACTGGCTGACCTGTGAACTCAGGGATCCCCCTGTCTCTGCCGTGGAAATGCCTCACAAAGTGCTCTGCCCTTGGCTTTATTCTTTAAGTTTTAATTAATATGATTTAAGTTTTTGGATCAACACACAGAAGTGCTTTGTTTTTCCCAGCATCACATGAATTTTAGAGTTCCTCTTTTAATCGACTCAATTTTCATAAAGCAAACATCACTACAGTTGCCACTGTGGATGGTCAATTTCATGACTATGTGCAGAAGCGTGTGCATATTAAATTCTGCAATGGGAATACCAAGACCAACGGTATACATGTTTTAAAACATGATAGTTTTGGTAAAGCACCGCCCAGTAAGTTAGTTCTAGCTTATATTCTTTCGTGTATGGCTGTGTATGTGTGCATTTGTGTGGAGGTCAAAAAATAACCTCAGGGGTCATTCCTCAGGCGATGTTCACCTTTGGTTGACACAGACTCCTTCACTGGCTAGGAGCTTGCCAAGTAAGGCTGGGCTGGCAAGTCATTGAGCTTTAGGGCTCTGCGTATCTTCCCCTCACCAGTGTTGGGTTTGCAAGTTTAGGTACTCACACCTGGCTTTTTTGAATGTTGAGAAGAGAACTCAGGTTGTCAAGCTATCAAGACTGAGACTATTACATTAGTGACTCAGGCTTCTCCCAGCCTAGCTCCCAGCCCAGCTCACATTTTTACTTACAAATGAGGTGATTCTATCTCTCAGGGTGGTTGCTGACCCTGAGTGGTAGAGATGGAATCCATCCAGAGTTTTACACATGCCAGGAGGGTGTTACAGTACTAAACCATGCTTTGGATCTTGGTAGCACACTTGACTTTTGCCTTTTCTTAAACTTTATAAATGAAGTGTATAGATTGTTATCTTTTTTGATTGTTTGGGTTTCATTTTCTTACATGGTAGCCAAGCTTTAAATGGCTTGTTATTATTAGTGTGTAAGAACTTCTCTGTCTCTCTCTGCTTCTGTCTCTCTCAGTCTCTCTTCCTTCTTCTCTGTCTGTCTGTTTGTCTTTATCTCTCTGTGTCTGTTTCTGTTTGTCTGTCTGTCTCTCTCCATGAGTGTGTATAGTACAAGCGTGTGTGTAATACAAGCATCTCTCCTATCCCCATCTACCTTCTTCTCTCTCCTTTTTTAGACAGAGTCTCCCCCTGATCATGGAGCTCACTGAGTGACTAGTCTAGATGGCCAGTGAGCTCCAGCGATCCATTTGTCTCTGGGGCCCAGCCCTGGGACCACAGGCTGCTACATGGGCGTAGCAGATTGGACTCCCATGTCAGGCACTTATGGAGCCATCTCCAGGTACCATGGGAGCCTCTTTAAAAAATGTTTTTCTTGTACACTCTTTTAATCCCCTTATTTAGGAAGCAGAGATCTGTAACTTTAAAGCCAGGCTGATCTACATTGTAAGTTCCAGGCCAGTCAGGGATACCTAGTGAGACCCTGCATCCAAAACAAAAATGTATTTCTTAGTGGTATTGAATTTATAAGGAGATAATACAGGTGGTAGTTATTAAATGTGAGTGTCTTTATTCAAAAAGTGATTTTTTTATTTTGTTAAATAATAAGTAGATTTTTTTGCCTCCAGAGTAATTTTTTCTATAGAAAATATTACTCAGCCAGTTATTTTTGCTTAAAAGTTTAACAAGTGACTTAATAAAACTCAAAAATTTTAGAAAGTTCTTAGATAATATTTTTAAAATTTAACAACTCCATCACTATGATTTGAATAAGATCAAGAAAGGCCCATTGGCTGCTGAGAGGAGGAGGAGCCTAATGAAGTTGAGCATCAGTATTGTCTGTAATGAGGATGCTGACATCCTGGCCTGCTCTCATTCTCTCTGTGTGTGTGTGTGTCTCTGTCTCTCTCTCTTCCTTCCCCGCCCCTCTCCATTAATTCATGGGGTGACCAAGGATCCGCCACCACACACTGCCTCCATGATTCACTGCTACCAAAGATCCAGATAAGTAGACCAAGTGACCTTGAATTGAGACCTCAGAAGCCAGGAGGCCAAACAAATCTTTCTTATTTTTAGAATGACAGAAATAATCTTGTTTTGAGACAAGAGATCTAGTAGCAGAAGATGACCTCGAACTCCTGTCTTCCTCCCTTTACCTTCCAAGTGCTGCAATTATGGACATGCACCACCATGCCTGGAAAAAAAATCTCGATGTTCTTTTCTTCTATAGTGCTTGGCATGTAGCTTAGGGCCCTGTACATGTTAGACAAACACACTACCACAGAGATATATGCCCTTCTTGAAGTTTATATCTCATGTGTTTTCAATGTTTCAGGAAGCTAACACACCTCTCTCAACATATGTTTAAGCCCAAGTAATTGAAATAACCCTTTTAGTGAGAGACTGAAGTCCTAATGGGGTCTTAAATATGAAGTCATTTGCCTGGCTGTCACTCTGTTTGTACACCTAAGTTGTTTTTGCTTTTGTTTTCAATTTGTATTTACTTATTTATCCCATGTTTGTGTGTGTGTGTGCGCGTGTGCATGTGTGTGTATAAAGGTTTGCCATCCATGACTAAGTATGGAGTAAAAATGGTGGTCAGAGGACAGCCTGTAGGAGCAAGCTTTCTCCAGTCATCATGTGGGTCCTGGGGATAAAACCTTATTCATCAGGCTTAGCAGCAAAAGTCCTTACCCACTGAGCCATCTCACTTGCCACCTAAGTAATTTAATTAACCACTGCTAATTTGAAAATGTACAATAGCATTTTCGTACTTCGTTATCCAAGTCATTCCTTGTTTTAGTTTAGTTTTATTTTGTATTTAACCTTTTTAAGATTTATTCTTATCATTTAAAAATTTTTATATGTGCATACATCTGTGTGTGGGTATGTGCTGGTTCCTGTGGCGGCTGGGGGCTTCTGATGCCCCTTGTAACTAGAATTACAGGTAGTTAGTTGTGAGCCACTCATTGTGGGAGCTTGGGATCAAACTTGGGTACTCTGCAAGAGCAGTAAGAGCTCTTAATGGCTGAGCCACCTCTTAGCTCTCAACTTCTTTTGAAGTGTGTTAGTTTAACACTAAAACTTCCTCAGTGTGGTATGGTGGCATATATCTGTACTCTTGGTATCCAACAAACTGAGGCAGGAGCATTGCTTTGAGGTCAGCCTGGACTGCACTGCAAGATCCTTTTAAAGAAAAAAAAAATCCTTTTAAAGAAACAACAAATAGAGACTGAATGAAGAGCTGAATGAAGTTTTCCTCAGGTCTTATTATTAAATGTTTATTTTGCTTGCTTGTTTCTGGGGATCAAATTCATGACTTTGCATGAATTCAACCACAGAGAACTCCACACTCCCACAGCTAGTACACACACACACACACACACACACACACACACACACAATCCTTCAAATATGCATAAATATAAATAATAGTGAAGTTTAATCCTTTTAATCCTCTTATTAGTCCAATGGTTTCATAAACAGTTTATAAGTTAAATTCACAATTCTGTTAAAGTTCTGTTATTCTTTTAAAATTGGAATAACCAAGTCCATCTTTCATTTTAATAAGCAAGCTATTTTCCTTTAAGCAGTGTGAGGACAGTTATTAAATATAGGTGTATTGCTAGACCCATCAATAAGATTGTTTGAATTATCCTAAACACTTGGATACATAATTCTATTTTTTTCTGAAGTTGAAGAACATTTAACTAGTAAAGAAACTTTATCATCCAACAGCATTTTTGCAATGCCTTCTCAGCTTCCATGAGGTGTGTAACAGCTATACATTCAGTTCAGCTCATCACTGAACTCTATAGGATGCACTGTACATTATTTGAGGGTGTAGTTGGCTTCCCAACTGGAAGCTGGCCATTTCATCCTCTTAGTACTGGTGGCTAATATCCA
>NC_022021.1:27020819-27033283 GCF_000317375.1 Microtus ochrogaster | reverse complement strand
CTGCTCTAGGATCGTGAATTATAAGCTCACTGTCCTTTATTTATGGCTAGAAACCAAATATGAGTGAGTACATGCCATGTTCCTCTTTTTGGGTCTGGCTTACCTCACTCAGGATAGTGTTTTCTATTTCCATCCATTTGTATGCAAACTTCAAGAAGTCCTTGTTTTTTACTGCTGAGATTTATGTTCTTTTAAAATGGATTTTTTTTTTATCATACTCCAAAGTTTAGAAAACTTGGTAACCTTTCAATATATTCCTGAACACAATTCTTCTGGATCTTTTAAAACTTAATTCATCTGTTCTTCTGGATATCAGTAGAACATTCATGTTTTTCCCCCCTAGTATCTCTTTTCTTTCTTTTTTAAAGTTGATAAAAGAATTTTTTCTGTATTTTTAAGAATCATTTCTTTTATAGTTTTGTGATTAGAGTATGATTAAATCACTTCCCCTTCCTTTTCCTCCTCCCATATTCTATCTTACTCTCTTTCAAATTCATCATCTCTTTTTTATTAATTGTTGTTACATATACATATATACATGTGTATTTATAAATACATAAATACACTCTGATCAGTCTGAATAATGCTTAGTTGTGTCTATTCATGGATAACCATTTGGTATGTTCTTCCTGTTCTCAACATTCTGTAAACATAAGTTTCTGTTCCACCTGGTCCTGTAGCCATTCAGTCCCAAATAAACACACAGATCCTTGTATTAGTTACAAACTGTTTGGCCTATTAGCTCAGGTTTATGATTTACTAGCTTTTACAGCTGAAATTAACCCATAATTCTCATTTATGTTTAGCCACGTGCCTTGGTACCTTTTCTCAAAGGGGCATCTCATCTTGCTTCATCTTCATCTGACTGGAGACTGCATCTCTGCCTTTCCTCCTCCCAGAATTCTCTGAGTCTGGTTACCCCACATATACTTCCTGCTTGGCTATCTGCCAATCAGCATTTTATTAAATCAATATAAGTGACAAATCTTTACAGTGTACAAAAGCATTATCCCACAGCAGATCCCCCCTCTTCTTTTCTCCAAACACATTCATTAGTTGCCTATAGTTCCTTGTCTAGAGTTAAAGCTTTTCTTATCCACTTTAGCATGTCTATTGCTGTCCTTGTCAGCTCATGTTTAGGCATTCAGGATTACCTTTCATGGTTCCAGAAGGTGCTGTGAAATCTTCCTAAGGAACAAAGCAATCAATACTCCTACACAGCTATGATGCCTGTGGATCACAACAGTAACCAGAATGCCACGATAATCCCCAGGGTACAATAGAGGCACACACGCCTTGGCAGTAGCCCACAACTCTCTAATTGGACTTAAAACTCTCCCAACAAGCAGGAAATTCTGCTTCATCCTGGAAATTTAGTCAACTACCCAGGGCTAGTGAAGTCATGGATCCTGGAGGAGAACCCACAACCACCGGTTTATGAGAGCAACATAGTCTCTAACTGCATCCTAAATATCTGTCCTTATGCTTTCAGATAAGTATTGTCCTCATTCCTGCTCAAGGGAATTCTCTTTGCAACAGATGGGGACCATTAGAGAAAAATTACAGACAACTGGAATGCAGTTGTGGAGCCTAGTTCCAATGGCTGCATCTACAAAGCCACTTCTGCACCTGCAGCTCAGGGAACACTGTGAAAGCGGTAGGGGCATGTTTCAGTTTCAACTCAGGACCCTGCGCTGGTAGTCAAGAACCTGAGACTGGAAAACTAAATACAATTGCTCGGCTAAAACAACATAGCAATGCCCATCTCCATCAGTGTTTCTCAGCCATCATCAGCGAAGCTTCCTCTTGCTATAAATGAGAACTAACACAGAGTCCTGTGTTAGTAGACAGAGAGGAAGAGATTTTTGAACACTGGGTCCTGAATAGGATATCTTCCTCGAGTCCCTTAAGGCTCAGGGAGCTATGCAGAAGGGGAGGTGTAAGAGCCAGAGCGGAAAGGTGATGCCTAGGAAACACAAGAGGATTAATGCGTTATGAACTTATAGAGACTGTGGTAGCAGCACAGACCCTCTGCACATTCAAGTCAGAGGGGATCCGGGTGCAGAGAAGAGTTTGAAGGCAATGTGCACATGATCTCTGTGACCAAGAAGCTATCTGCGAGTGACGTCTACTTGCAAAGCAAAAATTAGTTTTCTTCAGTGGAGTCCCACGGGGTATGTTACCCACGCTTAGGGGTAAGCCCCATGCCTGGAAGTAGATGGCCAACACCAGATAAACTCAATGGCATTTTTGTAGACTTACTTTTTGTCTCAGAATTAATTTGTTTGGGCATACTATTTTTTCTTACTGGTCTTTGGCTTTTATCTTATGTTTTCTGATTTTGTGTTTTATGGTTTGTGTGTTTATTGTGATTCTTTTTGATTCTGATTGTTTGTTTGCCTGTTTATTTGTTTTACAAAGAGAGAATGAAAGGGTTTGGAGCTGGGTGGATGGAGAGGTGGGGCGGTCTGCAAGGAGTTGGGGAAAGGGAAACCATGATCAGAATACATGCTATGGGGGAAAATTTTCAATAGAAAAAATGTAAAAATAATAAAAACTTAGAACTCAACTTCACACTTCAAAGGACGGAAGGGAACGCGTTTTTTGGATCTGACACTTCAGCTTCTAGCAAATCCAGCACCACACCCCTGCGGCTCTCCATGGTCCTTGCACTAACAATAGAAACTCACTTTGTTGTACAGGAATATTCACCTAATCATAGTGTAATGTGCTGAAAATAATCTATAGAGTATTTGGGAATAGATTTATACATCTTTTTGTTTTATCTAAGTAACTAGAATTTATATTACTATCCAGGTACTTAAGAAATACAGATTACTGAGTCAGCAGGCACAACTTCTTCCATTAGCAAATTGTTATGAGGAGAAAAAATTTATCCCTGTTCTAATAACATGCTAGCATGATTTTGTTTTGCTTTGGTTTTAAGATAAAGTCTCACTATGTTACCCAGGCTGGCTTGAAATTCTCCATGCTCCTTCTCCTGTCTTCAGAATGCATCTGTGTGCCTGGCTTCCTAAGAGCACTTTATAGTACAGGTCATAACACGTTGGCTCTGGAAACACTCTTACAGTTAACCTTGAACTTGCTCATTACTAAGTATGACTGGACATTGAGAGGCTAAGTGATTTGTTCCAGAGCTCCTAAGCAGCATAGAGCCGCACAGGGAGGATTCAAGAGTCTTTGGACCTAGGCGAGCCTGTCTACTGTCCCACTGTTCCAGCCGAGGATGAAGACACTCTGAAGGTAGCTGCCAAGTCACAGAGTAATTACACGAAAATAGCATTTTTCTTTCCTTTCAAAGAAAACCAGCCTGTGACACTGGAATATATTAGGTAGGGTACTGGGAGTCCACTCTTAGGAACAACATAAATTGACAGCCTGGGGTAAATGCAGGATGCCTGTGAGCCACATTTCCACAAAGACAGTGGTTCCCCCCCCCCAAGACTGTGTAATAATTCTACTGGAATTCTTAGTATAGAAAAGAGATGAAGGCCTTGAAACTTTATATAAATGTTTTTAGAGAATATTCATAACTTTTGATTGGATAGAAGATCCACAGTCTGAACTCAATCACAAACATTCTTGAAACCAAAAAGTTGGAAGTCACTAAGTATCTCTACTTAGGCACAAAGGTTAGAAGTATGTTTAATTAATTAATTTATTAATTTATTTGCTGAGAAGCGTGCCAGTGAAATGTGGATCCTGCTTAGATGACCACTATGAGACCCGGAGCATTTAGTCAGCAATCCAGCTAAGGCTTTAATTCTTCTGTCATCCTAGAGAGATTGCAACTCTTTAACGAACAATAAAGAATTCGTCAAGGATAATGACAGACACAACTAATTGCTACAAAGTATAGACAGATATATCTACATCTCTATAGATATCAATACCAGACATAAACATAGCCACACTAATGTTTTTTAAGTAGTTTCTCCCAGTGACATTCACGTTTTATTTGTTTCAAAGTCTTGATCTTCCCTGCCTCTGCTTCCCTGGAGTCAGGGCCACACCTATGCTCCATGATGCTCTAGGAAAACAGCCACTATTAATTAAAGCTTCTGTACTTCAAGTGACTCTGGGATTTAAGCATCTCAAAATCACCTTGATTCTATTATTTATGACACCTATTTACCTTTTCTCTGGTGAATCTAGGGCTTGGTTGGGGGTGGCCTAGGGACTATACTTCCTTCCCCTGTTGCTGTTTGTTTGCCATTCAGAGCTTGGATAAACGCAGTGACTTCACTCTTTTTGAAGATTTGGACACAAATGTGGTTAGACAACTTCCCAGGGGTAAAGGAGGGAGGCACAATCCGAGCACCGAGGAGGACTTTAAGTCAAGACTGGACCCCTCTGACCAGCTGATGTGGCACAGGCCTTTAGTTAGTCCCAGCCCTCAAGAGGCAGAGGCAGGCAGATCTCTGAACTGGAGGCCATCCTGGTCTCCAGGATGAGTTCTAGGACAACCAGGGCTCCACAGAGAAACCCTGTTTGGAAAAACCAAAGACTGGACCCTTCTGCTCAGTGACCACCTCTGAACCGTCCCCCCCTCCTTCCTGGAAACCTGAGACCAAGGCTCCTGTTTCTTAGCTCCCTTCTTCCTTCCTTCTCCACTTCCTTCCCTGCTTTTTCCTCTTTCCTGTTCTAAACACTGGGTGACTGTCAGCTTGCTGTGAGGAACAATTTACCTATAATAGTTAGCAAAGCAATCATTTTCTACACTGTGTTTTGGAGCATAAATCTCATTTTCCCCACTCAAAACAAGCTTACAAGTTATTTTTTTCTACAAAGGTAGTTTGTGTCTTTCAGGGAGACTCTGCTGCAGCTAAACTATTAAAATAATGTGTCTTTTAAATTTTTTCCCTTTGTATTAACTATCTAAGATGCTTTTATCTGTTCTCGTCTGAGTAAATCCAGGTACCTTTGGTGACTGTAATAATACAATCCTTGCCTGTAGTTGTTGCTTGTTTTGAATTCTCTCAATGGTTTCTTCATGTTATTTTCCAGTTTTTAAAATTGATACTTCCTTCCTTTTCAAAAATAGAGTTGGCCTCATGATCTTTTGGGAAGTAACATTTCTCTTGCTCATCTCTAATCTTACTAAGCGATACACTTACACACACACACACACACACACACACACATTATATATTTTTCTCTTAGGATCAGAAATAAGTGAGAAGAATCTCCTCCTCTCTGCTTTCAAAGTTACCATCCACTCCTGAGAAATCTTCTTTCAACCAGAGAAGGCAGCTGTTAAACAGAGTAACATATAGTATATAGTCTCCTTTTCTTCTTCTTTAATTTTTGGTTTTTGTTTTTGTTTTTTTTGTTTGTTTGTTTGTTTTTTTTTGCTTTGTTTTGTTTTTTCGAGACAGAGTTTCTCTGTGTAGCTTTGTGGCTGTCCTGGCTCTCGTAGACCAAGCTGGCCTTGAACTCACAGAGATTGGCCTTACTTCTGAGTGTTGGGATTAAAGGCATGCTACACCATCTCCCGGCCTTTGTACTTTGACAATTTTTGATTTGTAACAAACTGTTATTTATAAATGTCTCTTTAAAATAAGCTCTAGCCTCTAAAATATGGGGCAAATGTTTTACTCTCTAAATGTGTAAAAGATAGTGTATAAAAAAACATTTGAACGACACTGAGCTGTCTCCTAGTCTACAGGCATTCATATTCAGCGACAGTTTTATCAAGCTCTGAAGAAGCCAGTGATTCCAAGCAGGGTTGCATGGAAGACACCTCTGGAGGACTTGAGATATGGAGGGTATAGTTAGAACACATTTGACTCCCTGGGAAGGCTGGGATGGTAGGTCAGTGGGATAGTGCTTACCAAGCAGAATTCTAGGAAAAAAAAAAAAAAAACAACCTCCTGTTTGACCAACTAAGCCCAAACAACCAATCCAGTAATCAATGGATGATCCATACAGAATGCCTGAGAAATTCTCCTCAGAGTAATTCTCATTATCCTCTCTGGTAGGTATCGAGGTGATAGGGAATAGTTTGGTAAAACATTGTAATTCAGAATCAGTTGGTGTCTTTGCATTCATTTTAGACCACATACGAACTGTGAATCATGTCTTGGGGAAACATGACTCCTCAGCAAAATAGTTTCTAGTTAGTACAGCTTCACTTAGGCCACACAAAATGGCAAAGACCGTCCGGGCGATCTGTCTTGCATTCTACATTATTTGAAATCCTGTCTACATTAATCAGAGTACTTGTGTAGAGCTAGCCTGTGGCTTCAGACTAGATATTTAAACACACGTACACGTAAAATGCTTCTTTAAAATGTTTACTTTTTTGTGAAAAATGTGGTTATGGCTAATGACTGTCACCCTTTCAAGACCCCATGTTTAGAACAAGCCCCGACAGCTGGTCATGAATCATTTCCAGCTTCATTCTTATAGGTGATGTTATGCAAACCCGTAGTTTAAATATCCATTTACATACGGATGATTCCCCCATTTACATCTGGGGGTCAAACCTCCCCCTTAGACTCTGGCCTCTTCTAGGCAGGGCTTCTCGTGCGCTGAAGTAGTTAATCTGAACAGAGTCAAGCCAAGCATGGGCACATCACTCAACCGAAGGCAGCACCTCTGGCCAGACATGTCTCATTCCATCACTCTTTTTTCACTGCAGCAACAACATCACGTGATTTCTAGTTTGCCTTATTTTATTTTATTCTATTAACTTTTTGAGACAAGGTCTTGGTATGTAGCCTAGGATGGTCTCCAACTCACAATACTCCTGCTTCATGGTTCTGAGTGTGTGATTCAAGTATGTGAGTGTGTATGTGTGTATATATATATATATATATATATATATATATATATATATATGTAATATGATAGCTGTCTATCTATGCATGTCAGATCTTGTCCAGTATATCACCTGGCAAGCTTTACTTGCCCACTAAATTATTACTAGATGAGCATAAGGTGGAAACATTTTTCTCTGTAATATTACAGTATGAAAGATTTTCCAATATGTGCACACCGTAACTATAAACAAAAGCTGAGTTCTCTGTGAAATCACCAACTGAGACACATTCTTTATGGATTCTCCACTTTAGAAGTTAGATTGAGTCAGGTAGGAGTATGTATCCATGTATGCATACAAATACATATTGTACACATTGTACACATATGAACTATGCATGCCTGCAAGATCTAGTCCAGTTCAGCACATGACAATTTGAACATGTTCAGGAAACTATTATTAAGCAAATACAAAGAGGAAATTTTTTTTTCTGTAAGGTAACAGCAAAAAGTATGAGATTTTATCCCACTTTCTCTTCTCTTCTCAGCAGTAGTAGGCAGATTTTCAAGTTTGCCAATTGCCTTGGACACTAAACAGTTCTATGCTTTCTTGGATCTCAGGGAGATCCCCCACCCCACCACAAAATAGTTATAACTAATTAATAGTGTACTCCTCTCTTACACTTTACGCTGCTGTTGTGTAAGGGCACAAATAGACATCCCAACACATGGTCACACAATAATAATACAAATGCAATCTTTGAATCTCTTTTGAGTTGGAAAACAGCTATTTGGGGAGTGAAGTACATACAAAATTTACACGAAATTAGAAACATTAGGAGGTAAAGTCATTAATGGTAACAGCAGCCAGACTTTGAGTTATGGTGGGTGCCAAACACCTTTATAAGGCTGTTTATATGTAATATTGTGGTTATGCTTCCTAACAACCCTGTGGGGTTGGGATTAGAATTTTCACATTCAGAAAACAAAGAAAAGAGTCCAGGCACAGAAACCAAGTTTATCCAAGAGTGTGCAGTTGACAAGCGACAGTCTTGATGTTTGGTCTATGAATCTGTGCCTCTAAATCTAGTTTTTGTCATGAAAGGAAGGGAACTTCAATAGGAAGTGCCCAGGAAACGGCACATTGTGGCCCTGGTTTCACTTCTCGCTATGAGAAGAAGTAACTACTGCTTGCCGCAGCAGACAGAGAGCCACTCTTTCCCAAAGGAAATGCAGCTGCGAAAGAGAAGGCACAGCAAAGCCACCATCAGCATTTGAGAGCCCCGCGGAACTTTGGGAAATCATAGAGAATGGTTGCTTTGGCTAGCCGTGCCTTGAGGAGTAACACAGACTTACAGATAAGGACCCGGAAGCCAGACATGGATCTTCCAGCCCAAACTAGGCAGGCAACATGGTATGCAGGTCACTGCATCCACATGGAAGAGCATCAGATGGGACTGGACCCATTCCTACAGCCCACAGCCACACAGTCCAAGTGCTGAGTGTAGATGCAGTCATTTTCAGCAGATATTTCCATAATCCAGAAAGTTCCTAGTGAAAGATCTGTTTATATATTGCTGTATAGTCACTCTTGAGTTGAAGAGCTACAGAAACACACACTGTGACTCTGGACCTCTCCAGTGTTTCCATGATTTAGATGCACCCTGCTGCAGATCCAGATGTGTTAGTATCAACACCTGGTGTCACATTAAAGGTGGGAGTATCATTAATTTTTCTCAGATCATCAACAGATATATTTAGTGAATGAATAAGCACACTGATGGCCATACACACATTTGTATACCCGTTTCTCCTCAACTTTACCCTCCTCACCTCTGGTATCTACCTCCTATGATTGTCTAAATCTTACGATGTGACCCGTCTCAGCACAGGGAATGTGTAGTGACTTCCATTTATCAGTTATTTCTCAGGTACAAATTCAAGCCCGCACCTGTCGCTGTGAGTTCTGGCAGGAACAATTTCCCCACTTTGCCAGAAGAATTCAAATTCAGTGAGTCCCTTTTCGAGGCTGGAGTCTCTCCGTACCCGTCTCGGTCCCCCCACGGAGGTCACACTCACACCACTTCGCCGTCACGCGCGCCCCCTCCTACACATTGCTGCGGGTCGTGCGGAAGCCTGGTAACTGACTCTTAAACTCTTCGCCCCTGTTCAGCTTCTAGAGTGATGTCTGACATGAAGCTAATTCTCAATGCACAGTTGTCTGCAAAATAATGAAGTGAAAGCCCTTAATTGTTTCACTTCAGACTCTCTGACGTCAATAACTACATGTTCCAGGACATTTTCCCTCCTGCGTTCCGGGGGGACCTGAACGGCACACACGATACCGCAGTGAAGACTCCTTTTAAATCCGCTGTGTTTCAATGCATCCTCTCATCTCGGGTAGTGTCTAATCTGAGTGGCTTAAGCCTCTCTACTTTTGGGGTAATAGCCATTTCATAAGAAGAGGAATGAAAAGAAAGGCCTTTTATTGTAGAAGCTCACAGCCATTCAATTTGAACACATTCGGAGGGGAGTCTTGGCAGTGCTTGCTCACATGGAGTTGATGCTCATGTGAGTTTGGGGATTTTATATTCAGAATTCTGCGTTCAGGATTTGAGCAGGCGACTGTTGAGGACCTTAGCTGGTTAAATCCAATGTTTAAATGCAATATTTTTGATAAGCCTCAGGCCAAATCATTGAGTCATCTAGACACTAAAGGCAAATACACAGTTTCTGGTGCTCGTTGTTGAGCTCCAATTGGCCTGTCACGCCTTACCTTCTACATGACTCGCGGGGGACAGGGGCTTAGGTTTCTGAGCCCCGTGGTTGGGACAAGCTGTACACTCTGGATTAGCGGAAAAGTCTCCATGTCTTCCTACGTATGTTCCCCCCTTCTCACATTCTCGTGTCAGCCTTCTCCACCACGGTGGCCACAATGCCCAACTTCGTCCTTTACCAGCTAGTGGCTTCCCGTCTTCTCCCAATATCTCCGCTGCTCCACTCTCTCTATCTTAGCTCTGACTTCAAACCCGATCATTCCCTCCAGGTTACCAGTCCCTCCAGGTTAACCTACTCGGTGGAGTCCTTGTGGTCCAAGATGAAAAATCTGTATTCTCTACCTGAAGACCAATCACACCCCTGTTCCAGTCTCCATCCCTTATTACATCACGACTCTATTCTGCTCCTCTCGTTCCCCTCCCGGGCTTGCCTGTGTTTCCTCTGAGCATGCATCCCCTAGCTTGGGCTTCCTTCTTCTTACTCTAGAAGCATCCTTCAGGCTCATTTTGGGATCCTGTTCCCTGACAACCATTTCCAGGACAGTTTTCCCTCAACTCCACGTCTTGCCCGTCAGAAGATTCCCTGTTGCATGTACATTTGATTTCTGGGACTTATTTTACCTAAGAGCCTGTGTCAAACTCTTTGGGAAATGTCCTTTAATTTAATCAGTCCTATTCTAGGCATAGGATAAAAGACCTGCAGGCCTTTATTTAGACTCCTATTAAAGAATGAATAGCTTCAGTTTTCTTTGGGACTCAACTAATACCCGAAACCAAGTTGGGTCCAGTTCAATTCAACAAATTAATATTCTACATGTGTTCTGTGGTCACTTAGTCCCATCACCCCTGTCAACCAAGGCTTCAATGTATGAACTGTGGTTAAGGGAAGACATTTGGAAGGAAGTCCCTATTGTGATCCAAGACTCCTGCAATGCTGACACGTGGCTCCTCTCCACAAAACAGAAAAGGGGTTTCCTGGTTCACCCCATAGGTGGGGGAGCTAAGAATCCAAGCTGGGCTCCTTCCCTCCCCAAACCTCTGTCCCCTTCTCTAGCTGTCCCCTTCTCTAGCTACAGCGTTCCTAACCTCCATGCCGTGTTTGAGAAATTCACTAAAAATGATATAAATGTCTTATGCACACGTGAAAATAAAAGTCTGCTGGAAATCAAACATTGGGACTTCTTTGTTGTTTGTGGAGCACCGCTTTTCCTTTTCTTCCCCGAGGAGCGGGGTCTTCACTCAGCGCGCACATCTTGGACCCTGTGTTTTGCGGAATCGTGCAGACAGGAGCTCCTCTCTTCCTCCGCTGCTGCTCTGTGTTCTTGGAGAAAGTTGTGAAATGCAGAAGTAGAACCGCTGCTCAGCAGAATTCAGAACTTGTGCTCGTGGTTTATTTATATTGGTGGCAGATGTGGTCCCGTTCCTGGACTTCTTAGAACTGGAAAGATGTATGGATGGTGTCATAAGGTTTCACTTACGCATAGCCGGGGCCGCTGAAGTCTGGGAAGAGTTAATGATTTATTTGCCCAGCGTCAGATCATAAATAGTAAAACAAATAAGTATTAAATAATGGTGCCTAAATGAATAGTCCTATTTATTGTGAATCTGCCAGACAATATGGCTTCTTAGTATGTGTCGTGTATTATGCTTACAGATGAGTCTCAGGCTTAAGGAAGGCCGTGGGCTCCTGGGTGAGGAACCCGGGGTTCAGACAGTCTAGTTCTAAAGGCTAGGTTTTTCTCACCAAGCAGATCTCTGCTTCTATAATGTGAACTCATCAAGATAAGCAGGAAGGAGCACTTCAAGCCTGGTCATCCTCAGTGTCAGCTCAAGCAAGTTGTGAAATCATAGCGTTACAGAAGACACCTTTGAAGGAAAAGGGCTGGTGTCAAAGCTATGTCAGAAGTTCCTGATGCAAATGCAGGGGATCCCCTTCAAACACTGTCAGACAGCAGTTACTTTAGTGAGGATGCCCCGGAATGAACCCCCTACGCACTTTCTCTCTCTGATTACTTGCATAACCTAAAATATGTTCTTTCGAATAATCTCACCACTAAGAAATTTTTCGTTGGGAAGCAGACTAAATTGCTCATATAGTTTGGAGTCTCATTTGCAGGCTGGCTGGCTGATTGTGGTTAATATGATGTCACAAGGCTGGCTTTCTTGAGTGGCTTGCTCCACGGAGTCAGAGCGTCTGATTGGAAGACACGCTTAACTGCTTGGATGAACAATGGTGTCAGTCAGATTTGCATGAGATCTGAGAGAGTCAGGCTCAGCTGTGGGTGTTGAGGACGATAACTCTAAACAGCTGCGGAGTGTGAGATGGTGAGGCTAGGTCCAATCACTTAGGGATTTTTCATTTATCGTCAATTCCTAGATGTAAAACCTTACATAAGTTCGAAGAAGAATCGGATGAAATTTGGTCTGTTGACAATACCTTATCAGAAAGAACTTCTGAACTACTATAATATTTATTTTCAGCTTCAATTTCCTAGAATCTAATCGAGTAACACACTGTGTTTTTATTTCACGATTGTCCTATTTTCCTGGAAGACTGTATTTTTAGCTAATGATTATTGTTGTGGTTTCTGACAGTGCTGTGGATCAAACCCAGGGCTCAGTACATACCAGACAACAGCTCTATCACTGAACCGTACTCCAGTCCCTGGAATACACTGGAACTGTATTCATTTATGGGGCTCAGTATGAATTTTGAATATAGCTTTAAGAAAGATAAAGATGCTATTGTAAGGGTCTTCAGTGTCCCTCCCCTCTTTTGTTTCCTCCCCACCCCCTCAACTCTAAGCTGATGCTACAAAATGAACACATTTAGAATGCAGGCACAATCTCCAGCCACCACTTCTCCATCTTCACATGTTGCTCTCGGTGAGTTTAGCTTCCAGG